>NC_137075.1:9705599-10282892 GCF_951640355.1 Cnephaeus nilssonii | reverse complement strand
GTGAAGTTGAACTGCTGTAGCCATTGTATTACTATGAAAAAGCTAGGTTGAGGACAAAGCTTATAAGCCAAGGATGACAGAGGAGAAATATGTATTCTTTATTATTTGGATAGTTTTCTTTCTATGATTTATTCTTTTTTAAAATCTTCATTGTTGAAAGTATTACAAATGTTCCCTTTATTCTTATCTTTATATTGAGAGTATTACAAATGTCACCCATTTCTCCTTCCTCTACCCAGCTCACACCCCATCCCAGGCCTTCACCACACTATTGTCTGTGTCCATATACTATGCATATATGAATATAAGTTCTTTGATTAATTTCTCTTCCCCAACACCTTTTCTTTGAGATCTGTCTATCTGTTCCATGCTTCCATGTCTCTCTATCTATCTGTCAGTTTATTTTGTTCATTAGATTCTACATATAAATGAGATCATGTGATATTTGTCTTTCTCTAAAAGCCTTATTTAGCTTAGCATAATAATTTCTAGGCCCATCCATGCTGTCTCAAAGGGTAAGAGATCTTTCTTTTCTATAGCTGCATCATATTCTTTGGTATAAATGTACCCAGATATTTTATCCATTCATCTTCTGATGGGCACTTGGGCTGTTTCCAAATCTTATCTATTGTAAACAACACTACTTTGAACATAGGGGTTCATACAGTATATTATTTCTGACTGGTGTTTCAGAATTCTTAGAGTATATTGCCAGAAGTGGGATCACTGGATCAAAAGACAGTTCCATTTTTAATTTTTGTGAGAAATCTCCATACTGTTTTTCACAGTGGCTGCACCAGTCTGGGTTCCCAGCAGCAATGTACTAGAGTTCCATTTTCCCCACATCCTCACCAGCACTTGTTGTTTGTTGATTTATTGATATTAGCCATTCTGACCAGGTGTGAGGTAATACCTCATTGTAGTTTTAATTTGCATCTTTCTCATCATTAGTAACATTGAGCATTTTAATGTTTGCCATTTGTCTGTCCTCTTTGGAGAAGTGTCTATTCATGTCCTTTGCCCATTTAGTAATTGGTTTGTTTTCTTTTGTTGAGTTGTATGATCTCTTTATATATTTTGGAAATTAACCCATTACAGATGTATCAGGCAAATATATTCTCCCATACAATGTGTTCCCTTTTCATTTTGAGGATGGTTTCTCTTGCTGTGCAGAAGATTTTTAGTTTGATGTAGTCCCATTTATTAATTGTTTCCTTTGTTGCTCTTGCCCTAGGAGATGTATCAGTGTAAATCCTGCTACTTGAGATGTCTGATATTTTACTGCTTATATTTTCTTCTAGAATTTTTATGGTTTCACAATTTACATTTAAGTCTTTTATCCATTTAGATTTTATTCCTGTGTATAATGTAAGTTGGTGGACCAGTTTCTTTTTTTTTTTTTCATGTACTTGTCCAATTTTCCCAACACTATTTATTGAAGAGACTGTCCTTACTCCATTGTATGCTCTTGTCTCTTTTGTAAAATATTAATTGGGCAAAATGGCATGGGTTGATCTTTGGAGTCTCTGTTTTTATTCCATTGATCTATAATGCCTGTTCTTGTGCCATACCAGGTTGTTTTGATGATAATGGCTTTGTAGTATAGTTTGATATCTGCTATTATGATCTCTCCAACTTTGTTGTTTTTTCTCAAGATTGCTGTGGCTATTTGGAGTCTTTTTTGGTTCCATATACATTTTTTGGATTATTTATCCTTGATGTGTGAAATATATTGATGATACTTTAATAGAGATTGCATTGAATCTATAGATTGCTTTGGGTAGTATGGACATTTTAATGCTGTTAATTCTACCAATCCATGACACGATATATGATTTCACTTGTTTGTAAATTTCTCTATTTCTTTTTACAATGTCCTATAGTTTTCTGAGTACAGGTCTTTTACCACCTTGGTTACATTTACTCCTAGGTCTCTTATTTTTGTTGTTGTTGCAATGGTAAATGAGAATTCATTATTGGTGTATAAAAGTGCCACTGATTTCTGTATGTTAATTTTCTATCCTGCTACTTTGCAGAATTCATTTATTCAAACTCATAGTTGTTTGGTGGAGTCTTTAGTGTTTTCTATGTACAATATCACATCAGCTGCAAATAATGAGGTTTTTTTTTCCCCCTCCTTTCTAATTTGGATGCCTTTTATTTTTTCTTCTTGTCTGATTGCAATGGCTAAGACTTCCAAGTACTATGTTGAATAAGAGTGGTGAAAGCAGATATCCCTGTTTTGTTCCTGTTCTTAGGCAAAATGGTTTTAGTTTTTGCCCATTGAGTATGATATTGCCTATAGGTTTGTCATAAGTGGCATTTATTATGTTGAGGTATGATCCCTTTAATCCCCTTTGCTGAGAGTTTTTATCAAAAAAATGATGTTACATTTTGTCCAATGCTTTTTATGCATCAATTGATAAGATCATGTAATTTTTTCTTGCAATATGTTTATGAGATGTATCATGTTCATTGATTTGGGAATATTGTACCAGCCCTGCATCTCTAGAATAAATCCCACTTGGTCATGGTGTATGATCTTTTAAATGTAATGCTGGATCTGGTTTAATTTTGTTGAGGATTTTAGCATCTATGTTCGAGAGAGATATTGGCCTATAATTTTCTTTCTTTGTAGTGTCTTTATCTGGTTTTGGAATTAGGATAATGCTGGTCTCATACAAAGTGCATGGAAAGTCCCTTTATTCTTTCAGCATCTGGTAAGACTCAGCCAGCTGAGACAGACTGGTAATTCACTAAGCATAAGGGGAGTCTTCTAAGTAGTCCTGGACTCCTCAAAAAAATGCCATCCAACTTTGTTATGGTTTCTGTTCCTGCAACTTGTGATATCAAAACTACTTCCTGGAATTGTAAAGTGCTGCTGGAATAAATGTTCTTTCCCCTTCCAAGAAAAAAAAAAGAACTTGGAAATCTTCCCTCCTCTTGAATTTTTTGGAATGGTTTGAGAGGATAAGTTTGTTGTTAGTTCTTCTTTGAATGTTTGGTGAAACTTCCCTATGAGGCAGTCAGATCATGGACTTTTGTTTGCTTGAAGGTTTTTTATTACCACTTCAAATCATTAGTTGTTATCAACCTATTTATTTCTGATTTCTCCTGATTGAGTTTTAGAAGATTGTATGTTTCCTGGAATTTGGCCATTTCACCAGATTGTCTAATTTGTTGGTATATAGTTGTTGATAGTATTTTCTTACAATCCTTTATATTCCTGTGAGGACAGTTGTTGCTTCGCCACTTTCATTTCTGATTTTACTTAATTGGGTGCTCTCTTTTTGTTTCTTGATGAGTCTGGCTAAAGGCTCATCAATCTTTTTTATCTTTTCAAAGAATTAGTTCTTGGTCTCATTGATCTTTTTTATTTTTATTTTTTAAATTTTTGGGTCATCTATAACCACTCTGATCTTTATTACTTCCTTCCTTCCACTTACTCTGGGCTTCATTTGCTATTATTTTTCTAGTTCTTTGAGGTGTTGAGGTAGATTGTTTATTTGGTATTATTCTTGCTTCTTGAATTAGGCCTGTAATGCTATAAAATTTGCTCTCTGGATTGTTTTTGCTGTGTCCCATTAATTTTGTTTTGTGTGTTCATTTTCATTTGTTTCCAGGAAGGTTTTTATTTCCTCCCGACCTTTTTTATAGCCCATTCAATTGTTTAATAACATGCTATTTATCCTCCACCTGTTTGAATGTTTTCAGTTTTTTTATCGGTTGATTTCTAGTTTCATACCATTATGTTCTGAGACACTAGCTTTGTTGGGTTAATTTGCATACTCACTCCTGATTGGCTGGTGGGTGTCACTAAGGTATGGTGAATTAGCATGCTACTCTTTTATTAGGTAGATTAGTCTATATATGATATGTCTTTTCTTGTGCCAGTACCATGTAGTTTTGAGAACAGTGACTTTGTAATAGAGCTTGATATCTAGTATTGAGATCCCTCCTACATTCTTCTTTCTCAGGATTGCTGCAGCTATTCAGGGTCTTTTTATATTCTAGATGAATTTTTGAAGGCTTCATTCTAGGTCTGTGAAATATGCTATTGGTAATTTAATGGGCAGTGCATTGAATTTGTAGATTGCTTTGGGTAGAATGGATATTTTAATGATGTTGATTCTACCAATATATGAACATGGTATGTTCTTCCATCTGTCTACATCTTCTTCTATCTCTTTTTTCAGTGTCTTGTAGTTTTCCAAGTAAAGGTCTTTTACCACAGAGTTAAGTTTATTTGTAGGTATGTTAATTTTTTGGGGTCAATGGTAAATAGGAATTTAAAAAATATCTCTTTCTGTAAGTTCACTATTGGTGTATAAAAATTCCATAGTTTTCTTAGCATTAATTTTGTATCCTGCTACATTGCCAAATTCATTTATTAAGTCTAATTTTTTTTGATGGAGTCTTTAGGATATTCTATGTACAGTATCATGTCATCTGTGAATAATGACAGTTTTAAGTCTTATTTTCCAATTTGGATACCTTTTATTTCTTCTTCTTGCCTAATTGCTATGGCTAGTACTTCCAGTCCTATGTTGAACAGGAGTGGTGAAAGTGGGCATCCCTGTCTCATTTCTGTTCTTAGTTGAAATGGTTTTAGTTTTTGCCCATTGAGTATGATGTTGGCTGTAGATTTGTCATATAAAGCTTTTATTATGTTGAGGTATGATCTCTCTATTCCCATTTTGCTGAGGGTTTTATCAAGAAAGGGTGTTGGATTTTGTCAAATGCCTTTTCTGTATCAATTGATATGATTATGTGATTTTTATATCTCAATTTGTTTATGTGATGTTTCACATTTATTGATTTGCGGATATTGTACCATCCTTGCATCCTCGAGATAAATCCTACTTGGTCATGATGTATCATCTTTTTGAGGTAATGCTGGATCTGATTTGCTCGAATTTTGGCATCTATGTTCATGAGGGATATTGGCCTGTAATTCTCTTTCTTTGTATTGTCTTTATCTGGTTTTGTTATTAGGGTAATCCTGGCTTCATAGAATGAGCTTGGAAGTGTTCCTTACTCTTGAATTTTTTGGAATAGTCTGAGGAGGATAGGTTTTAGTTCTTCCTTGAATGTTTGGTAAAACTCCCCTGTGAAGCTGTCCTTTTTGGGCTTTTGTTTGCTGGAGGCTTTTAGATGACTGCTTCAATTTCCTCCATTGTTGTCGGCCTATTGAGATTTTTAGATTCTTCCTGATTGAGTTTTGGAAGGTTGTATTTTTCTAGGAATATGTCCATTTCCTCTAGGTTGTCTAATTTTTTGGAATAGAGTTGTTCATAGTATTTTTAAACAATCTTTTGTATTTCTGTGGGGTCTGTTTTTATTTTGCATCTTTCATTTCTTATTTTATTTTTTTGGGTCCTCTCTCTTTGCTTCTTGGTGAGCCTTGGCTAAAGTTTCATCAATCTTGTTTTTCCTTTCAAAGAACCAGCTCTTGATTTGATTGATCTTTTAAATTTTTTTTCTTTATGTCTTTTTCCCCCCACTCTGATCATTATTATTTCTTCCTTCAGCTCACTCTGTGCTTTTCTTGTTACTCTGTTTCTAAATCTTCACATTGCAGAGTTAGATGGTTTATTACCAGGTTTTCTTTTCTTTTTTTTTGTTAGGCCTGTAATGCTATGCACTTCTCTATCAAGACTGCTTTCAGTGTGTCCCATAGGTTTTGGTTTGTTGTGTTTTCATTGTCTTTTGTTTCCAGGATTTTTTTTTTGTTTCTTCTTTGATATCCTTGGTAACCCAATCATTGTTTAAAAGTATGCTATTCACCTCCAAGTGTTTGAATTTTTGTGATTGTTCTTATTGTAGTTTATTTCTAATATTATGCCATTGTGATTTGAGAAGATGTTGATATTATTTCAATCTTCTTGGATTTGGAGAGACTTTGCCTGTGTCCCAATATGTGGTCTATCTTTGAAAATGTACCATGTGCACTTGAGAAGAATATATATTCTGTAGCTTTGGAGTGGAATGTTCTGAAGATGTTGATTAAGTCTATCTAATCTAGTGAGTTGTTTAGGATTTCTGTGGTTTTTTTTTGTTGTTGTTTTTTTTTGCTAATTTTTTTTTTCTAGAGGATTTATCCAGTGATGTCAATTGGGTATTAAAGTCTTTTACTGTGATTATATTGCTATTGATATCTCCCCTGATATCTTTCAGAAGTTTTTTTTTATGGATTTGAGTGTTCCTACTTGGGTACATATTTGTTTACCTGTGTTATATCCTCTTGTTGTATTGATACCTTTAGAATTATGAAGTAGCCTTTGTTATCTCTTGTTATGGCCTTCACTTTGAGGTCAATTTTATCACATATAAGTATTGCTACCCCAGCTTTTTTTCTTTCCATTTGCCCGAAAGATATTTTTCATCCCTTCACTTTCAGGCTGTGTGAGTTCCTTGATCTGATGTGTGTCTACTGTAGACAGCATATATATGGTTCATGTTTTCTTATCCATTCAGTCACTCAATGTCTTTTGATTGGAGCATTTAATACATTTATGTTTAGTGTTATTATTGATAGCTACTTGTTTGTAGCCATTTTTATTCTTAATTACTGTGTTTCTTCCTCCCTTTCTATTTCTTCTTTTTATAGCATTCCCTTTAGCATTTCTTGCATTGCTGGCTTGGTAATGATTAAGTCCCGTAGCATTTTTTTTGTCTGCAAATCTCCTTATTTCGCCTTCAATTTTGATCGACATAGCCTTGCTGGATAGAGTATTCTTGGAGTCACTCCTTTGCTTTGCATCATTTTGTATACTTCATTCCATTCCCTTATGGCCTAATGTGTGTCTTTTGAGAAATTATTTTGTATCTGATGGGAAATCCTTTGTAGGTAACTCTCTGTCTCTCTCTTGTTGCCTTTAAGGTTCTCTTTTTGTCATTAACCTTTGCCATTGTAATTATGATGTGTCTTGGTGTGGGTCTTTTGGGGTTCATATTGTATGGGTCTCTTTACTCTTGTGTGACTTTTTTCTTCCCCATATCAGGGAAGTTTTCTGTCATTATTTCTTCAAATAGGTTCTCTAATCTTTGCTGCTCTTCTTGTCCTTCTGGCACCCCTACTATATGTATGTTAATTTGTTTCATTTCGTCCTAAAGCTCCCTTAGGCTGTCCTCTTGTTTTTTAATTTTTCTCCAGCTGGTGTTCAGATTGGGCTTGTTTCTCTACCTTAGCTTCTAACTTGCTAATTTGGCCCTCCGCTTCTCCTAGTCTACTGTTGAAACCTTCCATTGCATTTTTTATTGTAGCTACAATACTTTTTATTTCTTCCTGATTTTTGCATAGGTTATTGATTTTCTAGTCCATCCAGTTTATGAACAATATGACCTTTACTGTAAATTTGCCCCCGACATATTGCATGCCTCCATTTCATTTAGTTCCTTGCTTAGCGATGCCTCTTTTTCTTTTCTTTGGGAATTATTTCATTGTATGTCCATTCTAGCTAGCACCAGAAGTTCCAAGTGACGAGTTGCAGGGGCCTGCGCCTGTGTGGCAGAAGCGTCGTGCCACCCAAGCATCACTGAAGAGCTCAGGCACTGAGATTTGTGGCTACTGTGGGTCAGTGGGAGCTGCATGTGCCAAGAATCATAGTCCCTGTGCATCTTGGCCCAGAATGAAACTTATGGGTGCTCAGTGCGGCCTCATGCATGCATCAGGAATCAGAGTCCCTGTGCATGAGCATTGAGAATCAGGGTCCCTGTGTGCACGTGCCAAGAATCAAAGTCACTGCTGCTCGGTGCAGTTATGCATGCGCACGCTAAGAGTCAGGGTTCCTGCATGTGCACACACCAAGAATCAAAGTCACTGGAGCTCGGCACAGCCTTGTGCATGTGCCAAGAATTAGAGTCCCCGTGTGTGCAAGCCAAGAATCAAAGTCACTGGCGCTCACTGCAGCCTCATGGGCACGCTAAGACTCAGTCCACATGCACGTGTGTGCCAAGTGTCAATGTCCCTGGCCTGCTAGGGGCACCAGGTTGCACAGTCACCCTGTGTTGGCGGGAAAGCTGTTTGTGTTTTTCAGGTTGTGTGGGCTCTATGCTGCTGTGGTGAGCTGGTGGTGAGGGTGTTGCATTCTCTGACTCACAGGAATCTGTGGCCAAGATGTCTGGAGTCTTGGTGTCCGTGGGTCTTTAGCTGTGGTAGCAGGTCTTTGTTCAGATTGGCTGTAGGGTCTCAGTTTGCATCTGAGGCCAGTCTGGGTGGTGGTGAATCTGGGATCCTAGTCACAGCAGTTCTGCCCTTCAAGATGGCATGGTTTCAGTGCCAGCGTGGACCACCCAGGAGTGTTTGAAGTAGCAGCAGTGTCTCACAGTCTAAGACTGCCCAGTCTGCCAGCCCCTGAAAGTCCTGCAGGATCTAAATGTCCCGTGTGCATGTGCGCGCACGCGCGTGCACACACACACAAACACACCACATGTCCACACACTCCCCTTTCCCTTCTTCATTCTCTCCCTCTCTGCCATCCTACTGGTTGCCATCTTCCAAAACAACTACCACTTTTTGCACTGTTTGTATCTATGTCTACCTGACCAGCATGTGCATGGGAGGGGTTAATCTGTATAAAAAATCAGCTTCTTTCAGCTTAAAGCTGGAGGTCGATTAATAAAAGACCGAGGCTCTCTGATGTCTACCTCCACCTGTCAGCTACTTCACCTCCTTCTAAGGTTGCCTGGTCTTTCTTCAGAGCCTTCCAAAGAGAGACTAGGATAAGCTCTGGCTAGCCGATATAGGGCTAGTTGGTCCCTTACTTGGGTTCATGCAGTCAGGCACTCAACCAGGGGAAAGTAGCCCCTGGTAAGCCAACCCTCCCAGTCTCTTCCAGAGTCTCCAACTGTATTTCCCCAGGAGGATTCACTGCAGCTTCAGGTTGGCTACAAATAGCCATCCCCTTAGCAAGAGAAATCTCAGCCACCCTGGGCTCATGGGAATAGATCAAAAGAGTCCCATTAGGGATGTTGTTGGCCCAGATCACAGGAGTGGTTCAACTACTTCGTCCTGGTCCCAGATGATATGCTCTGGGGTCTCACACTATGAATGTCCCTGCTCTGAGTTGTCCTCCCTCCTCCCAACCAACAGAACTGTGCCTAGCATGGGTATTGGGAACCTGGCAGGACTCATCCAAACAGTCTTTTAATGTAGGTGATGCCCACAAGCCTGTAGGAGGGTGGCAAGCAGTCTTCCCATTCCTGAGGCAGCACAGGCCAAATTCACAGGGGTGTTTGGGTTTATCTCCCTCCAATGTAGACACATAGCCAAGCACTCTCCCATCAGGTTCCCGTACAGAAGCCTTCCTGGGAGACAAAGTCCAAAAAAAATCACAGATTTTGCACAGGTCCCCATTACCCTGTGTCACCAAATCAAGCCGGATGGGGCCAAAGATCAGCCCTGAATGACACTCCGATCTCTGCATGGCTGGTCTCAGCAGGACTGGGCCTAAATTCCCACCTCCACAAGAGCTATGACCCAGCAGGACAGAGCTAAAAGTCTGAGCCCTGTGCAGTTTCCTGAGCCACTGAACTCAGCAGTTTGTGGCAATCAGAGTGGCTTAGCATGTGGGCAGACTTCTTTGCAGTGGAGGTGGGGGAGACCAGTCTTTTTTCCCAAGTGACACAGTTTAGTCACTGTCTGGGCCTCTGCCAAAAGCCTTCACAGAAAATAGAGGGCCTCTGAAAGTCACTGCTTGGTTGAGCCAGCATACCTCTTCACAGGACCCGAGTATGGCAGCATAACCTCTCTTGTAGTCAGAGTCCAGACTGTAAACTTCCCAGGCTGGTACAGTTAACAATAAGAGTGTTCTTCCCTGAGAGGGTATGATCTGATTTTCCTAAGTGGACTGAATCCTCACTGATTCCCATCACCAGTTTGCTACACAGCCTTCTCTTCCCATATCTCTTGCTATAGGTTCAGGATCCCTGTGTGGGGTTGAGACCCCATGCTCCTAACAGGAGGGTTTCATACCTTTGGTATCCATCCAGCTTTTCAGATGCAGGGTCCATCTCTTTCAGTGTCTCCACCATTCTTACCAGACTCTAAGTGGCTTTCTCTGTAATCTTTGGTTATAATATTTCAGATTGCCTAGCATTCAATTGTTTTTCAGGTTGATTGCTCTGTAATTTATATGTAAATTTGGTTTGGGGCTGGGAGCAAGGGCCTACAGCCTCCACCTACTCTGCAGCCATCTTAGAAACACCCTTTTATTTGTTGCACTTATGTTTATCTCTCTCTCTTTCTCTCATTTCTTTTATTTTCTCTTCCTCTTAAAAGCAGGCCCTTTAACATTTCTTGCAATACTGATTTTGGTGCTAATGAATTCCATTAGATTTTTTTTCAGGACGGGGGGGGATTTCTTTATTTCACTTTCAGTTTTAAATGATATCCTTCTATATAGAGTAATCTTGGTTGTAGATGCTTGCTTTTCATCACTTTGAATATTACATGCCAATTCATTCTTCCTGAAATGTTTCAATTGAGTAATCAGCTGATGGCCTTATGGGAGTTCTTTTGTAGGTATCTAACTGTTTTTATCTTGCTGCTTTAAAGATTCTCTCTTTGCCTTTAACATTTGCCATTTTAATTATGATGTGGTTTGGTGTCAGCCTCTTTGGATTCATCATCATTGGTATACTCTGTGCTTCCTAATCTATGTAACTTTTTCCTTCTCCAGATAAGGGAAGTTTTCAGCCATTATTTCTGCAAACAAGTTCTCCATTCCTTGCTCACCCTTCTCTCCTTCTGGTATTCCTAGGATGTGGATGTTCTTATGCTTGACATTATCTCAGAGGATTAGATATTTCTCATTATTTTGAGTTCTCTTTTCTTTTTGATGCTCTGCTTGGGTGTTTACTGTTACCTAGTCCTCTAAATTGCTGATTTAATACTCTGGTTCATCTAATCTGCTGTTGGTTCCTACTAGCATATTCTTCATTTCTATCTGGTTCTTTATTTATGGTTTCTAGATCTTTTTTATTTATTTTATTTTAAAAAATATATTTTATTGATTTTTACAGAGAGGAAGGGAGAGGGATAGAGAGTTAGAAACATCGATGAGAGAGAAACATCGATTAGCCGCCTCCTGAATGCCCCCTACTGGGATGTGCCCACAACCAAGGTACATGCCCTTGACTGGAATAGAACCTGAGACCCTTCAGTCCGCAGGCCAAAGCTCTATCCACTGAGCCAAACTGGCTAAGGCTCTAGATCCTTTTTAGAGGCTCAGTAAACTAGAGGCCCAGTTTACTAACTCTTTGTTGATGTTCTCATTGAGATCATCTACTCTTCCCCTAAGGTCCTTGAGCATCTTTATAAACATTGTTCTAAGCTCATATTTTGGTTGCTTCCATTTAATTGAATTCTTTTTTGGGGATTCCTCTTGTTCTTTCATTTGGGGCATCTTTGTTTCCCCATTTTATCTCTGTGTATTAAGTAGCTCTGCTATGATTCCCAAACTTGTCATGATGGTTTTATAATGTAGGTGTCTTGCTGGGCTCAGTGGCACAATCTTCCAGATTACTTGTGCTCCATGTTCATGGAATGTTTCTTATGGGTTATATGTACCCTCCTATTGTAGTTGGTTCTTTCATGGGTGGAATTTATCCTTTTGATTGCATGAGTTGTTGTGCAGGGACTGCCCTCCAAGGCAGAGTTATTCCTAGCATGAACTTTTTCCTTCTGGAGTCCCTCTTTGGGTGTGCTGTTTGTGTGGCTAGTTGGTTCAAGCTCTGGTGCACTCAGAATCACACCACTGGTTGTTTGTTCTGGATTGTGTCAGACATTGTGTGTATCTTTCTGTAACTACCACATCATTCACTGTTTGAGGCTGTATCTACTGAGCCCAGGTGTGCATGAAGGTACCAAAATATATAATAAAGAATTAATATGCAAATTGACCCTCACACCCTCACACAAGATGACCGCCCCATTTGGTCAAAGATGGTCGCCCCCATGTGGTCAAAGATTGCTGCCTCAGGGGAGGGCAGTTAGGGGTGACCAGGCCTGCAGGAAAAGGCAGTTGGGGGCGACCAGGCCTGCAGGGGAGGGCAGTTGGGGGCGACTGGGCCAGCAGGGGAGGGCAGTTGGGGGTTACCGGGCCAGCAGAGGAGGGCATTTGGGGACAGTCGGGCCTACAGGGGAGCAGTGAGGTGTTGATGAGGCTGGCAGGGGAGTGGTTAGGGAGTGATCAGGCTGGCAGGCAGGTGAACGGTTGGGAGCCAGCAGTCCCAGATTGTGAGAGGGATGTATGACTGCCCACAGGGATCAGGCCTAAACTGGCAGTTGGACATCCCCTAGGCATCCCAGATTGGAGAAGGTGCAGACTGGGCTGAGGGACACTCCCCCAGTGCATGAATTTCATGCACCGGGCCTCTAGTCTGTATATAAGGGTCAGCTTCTTTCAGCTCAGATCTGGGGTAAGTTCTGTAAAAGGTCAGGGGCTTTAGGTCCTCCTCCACCTGTCAGCTATTTTGAGATTGCCTGGTCTTCCTCCAAAGCTTCCCAAAGAAATATTGTAGACTTGGACCAGGCTGGCCACCACCCACATACCCTGCCACAGGTTGTGAGCTTGGTAATTGGAGCAGCTGGTTTTGGGATGACAGGGCTAGTGGGTCCCATATTTGCAGGTCATGCAGTCAGGCACTCAAAAGAGAGGAAAATGGCCCCTATGCCAGAGCCAAACCACTAATTCTCTGCCAGATTCTCTAACTCTAGCTCCCTCAGGTGGAGCAATGCTACAGTTTCAGGTTAGGTGCCGCCAGCCATCCCCTCTGCAGGAGCAAGCTCACCAGGATGGAGCCACTGGGGCTCAGAGGGGACAGATCAGAAGGGTCTCCCATTGTGGGTGGTGCCAACCAAGCCTGCAGGAGTGGGCTGAGTACTTTATTCTAGTTCCAGACAACAGCTTTTGAGGGAGAAACACTTTGAATGTCCCAACTATGAGTAGCCCTCTTCCCTTCATTTAATTGAGCTCAGCGTGGCAGATTCAAACAGTTTCCTGTTGGGGATTATGCTGAGAAGCCCATAGAAGTGGGACAGGCACATTTTCCCCTTCCCAGGATAGCTCAGGTTGGTTTCACAGGATATAGCAGTGTCCCCTCCCATGATGTGGCCACATAACCCAGCACCCACCCATATTATCCCTGGACAAAAGCCTCACTGAGGATAATGATGCTCTGAAAGTCACAGCTGTGTGTGGCAGTCTGATATCCCTGCATGACTGAACTCAGCAGTACAGAGCCACAGAGTGTATGGCAGACCAAGTGATTCAACAGGTCAGCAGGGAGGTATCATTGTGCAATTTAGGTGGGGAAGAATGGTCCTTTTTAAAAGCTACACAGTTCAATCACGTCTGAGTCTCCTCCAAGAGCTTCGTCAGAAAATGTGAACCCTAAGGGTATAGCCAGCAGACCTGAGTGAAGGACTTGAGAATGTCAGAGTGGTGTCACCAGGAGTTGGAAAACCAACAGTGTACTACTCAAGCTGGTGCTGTAGCATTAGGGGTGCTCAATCCTGGGGAAGTGGTGTCTGGGTCTCTCTCAGACTCTCTTCTCTCCCAAGTGGACTGAACCCTTACAGATTTTCACCACCAGATGCTATGCAGGCTCCTCTTCCCATATCTGTTGCTCTGGGTTGGGGATCCATGCATAGATTTTAGATCTCAATTCTTCTGGGATGGGGGCTTACAGCCCACATATTTCTTGGCTTCTCAGTCATTGCCTGTGAGTGTAGAGCTAGCCCTTTCCATATATCTGCTCTTCTTACCAATCTCTTCTTTAAATTGGTTATAATATTACAGTTCAGCTAGCCTTCAGTGGTTATTCAGGTTGACTGCTGTAAATCCAGTTTGGTGCCAGAAAAAGGTGAGTGTCACTTCTTCCCACTCTGTAGCCATCTTGGAATCTCTTACATTTAAGTCTTTAATCTCTTTTGGGTTTATTCATATATGTGGTGTAATAATATGTTCTATTTTCATTTTTTGCATGTATATATCCAATTTTCCCTACACCATTTATTGAATAGATTTTTTATTTCATTGTATGTTCTTGCTTCATTTGTCAAATATCAATTGACCCTATGGGCATGGGTTTATTTCTGGGCTCTCTACTCAGTTCCTTTAATTTCTATGTCTATTTTTATGCCAGTACCATGCTGTTTTGATTACTATGGGTTTGTAGTATAGTTTGATATTTTGTCTAGGCTCTTACCATCTTATTAGTGGCCCAGTGCAAGAAATTCGTGCATGGGGGGGGGGGGTCCCTCAGCATGGCCTGCACCCTCTCCAATCTGGGATCTCTCTCACAATCCAGAAACACTAGCTCCTAAGCCAGTGGTTTTCAACCTTTCTAATGCTGCAACCCTTTAATACAGTTCCTCATGTTGTGGTGACCCCCAACCATAAAATTATTTTCATTGCTATTTCATAACTGTAATTTTGCTACTGTTATGAATTGTAATGTAAATATCTGTGTTTTCCGAGGGTCTTAGGTGACCCTGCTAGTGGTTCTCAACCTGCTGTAGAGCCTAAGACCATCGGAAAACACAGATATTTACATTACGATTCATAACAGTAGCAAAATTACAGTTATGAAATAGCAATGAATATAATTTTATGGTTGGGGGTCACCACAACATGAGAAGCTGTATTAAAGGGTCACGGCATTAAAAAGGTTGAGAACCACTGTCTAAGCACTCACCTGCCTGCCTGATGCCCCTAACTGCACCCCTGCTGGCCTGATGGCTCTAACTGTTCTGCCCTCCTGGCCTGATCTCCCTAACTGCATATATGCTCTCCCTTCCTGGCCTGATCCCCATAACTGCCTAGCTGCACTCCCCTCCTGGCCTAAACCCCCTAACTGCCTATGTGCTCTCCCTTCTTCTCTGAGCCTTCAGACCCTGGCACAGGAATGCTGAGAGCTCTCTGCCAAGGCCCCGCCCCCATCCTGATGCCCCCCCCCCCTTGGCTGGGTAGTGCCACGAGGGCCTGTATGTGCCTCTGCCAGGGGGGCCACCCCCTGTGTCAGCCTCATGTCCCGGTGGCACAAGTCCCCACCCCCTCCCCCACCCACCAGCTCCTGTGTATGTGCAGCCTGGTTGTGACTGTGACACCATAGGACCAATTAGCATATTACCTCTTTATTATATAGATAATGCTTGCTAAATCTTTACAAATTTTTTTTAGTTTCTTTTTACTTGTGGAGTTTAAAACTGGTCAGTGTGAATACTTTGAGCAATGATAATTAAACTTTTTAAAACTATCAAAGTATTTAATAATTATTTAATTTTACATTTTCTATATTGAAAATTTCCTATAAAGTTAATTTAAAACGTTATATTGTACCATATTGCATACTTTGAATTTTAGATTTTTTTGTTTTTATTATATATAGAAATGGATTCCATATGTTATATATTTCAGATAAGAAAATGAAATTTTTTCTCTTCTATATTTTCATTGATAATTAAAAGTTTAGTGTATACATCATACTTGCAAGAATTTTTCCTAAGAGAGGAGGGAATGGGTTTGGGATTGTGTTGACAGTTTCAAAAATGGGTGGAGTTAATAAGGAAAGCTACTAAAAAAGAGGTCTTGGAACAGAAAAAAACAAAACAGAACAGGTCAGTTTGGGCAGTTATTCAATGGCAATCTTCCATTTTGCCCGGGTGAGAATGTACTAAAGAGGTGTCTATGATGATATGCATAGCAGATCCTGCCCTTATACATCTACTTGCTTGGTGAGTAAAAGATGCAATGCTTAGATCTTCAGAATTAACAAATGCTTTTGGAAGCAGGGGGAGATTTATACCACTTCAGTGATGTTGAAGACTGTTATGTCAAATTCTGTCAGCATGATTATTATATAAAAGCTACAAAAATATATGCTCATAATTATATTATTGTAGTGTCTTAAAATGGAGTGATGAATAGGTAGAATCTTAATGTAAAGTGGACAATAGATGACAGAAATTAAGCAAGACATAAAATATATTTAGATTGTTTTTGATAATTTACCCAACAATAGGAAATAAATCACTTGCTTTACTAGTATTTATTTATTGAGTATAGGCTACCTTTCATAGCCCTTTGATACTCTTTTTCCTTCCTCCTCCTCCTCCCCTTCCTTCTCTTCTTCCTTCTCCTGCTCTTTTCTTTTATCATCCATACAAACAACAAGGGTCTAGAGAGTATGCCTAACTTCCCTTTTTAGAGACATTACTTTGGCGGATGTGAATCTGAATGCAATTCTACTTGAATTCCTTTCTAGTATTTTTCAGTCTTGCCAACTCAAATTTAAATTTTCTTCTACACTGCAATGCCAGGTCAACAATCATAAACCATGGCATGATCACCCTAGTTCAGAATCATAGAAGCTGATCCTGTGTTAACTGCTGGAGAATAAATACCCCTTTTACCTTAAAAAAAAAATTAAACCAGAGCTTGGTAATTGACTATGGTGGAAGACAATAATCTTATAATATCAAAACTGTTATAGAGGCGCATGGCCTTACCCGGACCCAGGGGCGCGTGGCCTCACCCGGGCCCGGGACCCAGCCTCACCCGGATCCAGGGGCACACGGCCTCACCCGGACCCAGGGGCGCGTGGCCTCTCCCAGACCCAGGGTCGCGTGGCCTCACCCGGATCCAGGGGCCCACGGCCTCACCCGGACCTGGGACCCAGCCTCACCTGGATCCAGGGGCACATGGCTTCGCCCAGACCCAGGATTCAGCTTCACCCGGCGCCAGGCTGGATCCCGGGTCCGGGTGAGGCCGTGTGCCCCTGGATCCAGGTGAGGCTGGGTCCCAGGTCCGGGTGAGGCCGCACACACCTAGGTCCGGGTGAGGCCACGCGCCCCTGGGTCTGGGAGAGGCCACGCGCCCCTGGGTCTGGGTGAGGCCACGCGCCCCTGGGTCCGGGTGAAGCTGGATTCCGGATCCAGGTGAGGCTGTGTGCCCCTGGATCCGGGTGAGGCTGGGTCCCGGGTCCGGGTGAGACCGCACACACCTAGGTCCGGGTGAGGCCATGCGCCCCTGGGTCTGGGAGAGGCCACGCGCCCCTGGGTCTGGGTGAGGCCACGTGCCCCTGGGTCCGGGTGAGGCCATGCGCCCCTGGGTCTGGGTGAAGCTGGATCCCGGGTCCAGGTGAGGCCATGTGCCCCTGGATCCGGGTGAGGCTGGGTCCTGGGCCCGGGTGAGGCCACGCGCCCCTGGGTCTGGGAGAGGCCATGCACCCCTGGGTCCGGGTGAGGCCATGCACCCCTGGATCCGGGTGAGGCTGGATCCCGGGTCCGGGTGAGGCTGTGTGCCCCTGGATCCGGGTGAGGCTGGGTCCCGGGTCCGGGGGAAGCCGCGTGCACCTGGGTCCAGGTGAGGCCACGCACCCCCTGGGTCCAGGTGAGGCCACGCGCCCCTGGGTCCGGATGAAGCCGTGCCCCTGGGTCCGGCCGAGACCCAACCAGAGGGAATCCAACCTGCATTACCACCATTTGTCTACCATCCAGAGCTGAGGGGTCAGTGCCGACATGTACACATAAGGAACTAGTGGACATTGATATTGGGTCTCAAAAGAACTGTTGGTCCAGAAAGAAACTCACTACAGACTGATTCATTTGCCTGTCAGCATAACTATTATTGCTCGTCTCACATTCAATTCTTATAAGTATATCTCTAGTGACACATGATCTCGCTCATCTAGGGGAAATGATGAACAACATAGACTGATGAACAAGAACAGAACCAGAAACAAGGAGGCATCGATTGGACTATTGGGCCTCAGAGGGAGGATAGGGGAGGGTGGGGGGAGGGGGGAGAGATCAACCAAAGGACTTGTGTGCATGCATATGAGCCTAACCAATGGTTAAGTTCAACAGGGGGTTGGGGCATCCGTGGGGAGGGGTGTGGGATGGGAATGGGGGGATGAGGACAAATATGTGACACCTTAATCAATAAAGAAATTAAAAAAAAAGAAT
The DNA here is from genome assembly GCF_951640355.1 of Cnephaeus nilssonii. Lineage (NCBI taxonomy): Eukaryota > Metazoa > Chordata > Mammalia > Chiroptera > Vespertilionidae > Cnephaeus > Cnephaeus nilssonii. Next base: position 10,264,918 of record NC_137075.1, on the reverse strand, counting down.
TTAGGCTGGTAGAGTATATCAATCTAAGTCTAAATCTCATTTGACCTGGTTTGAACATCTTACTGGTTCTTCCATTAATTTATGAGTTAAATAAAATCTTTCACATGTAAGCACTTTAAAAAAAAACTGTTATAGAGAGATTTTAATTTTATTTTCATTCTGAAATGAAATTGTGGAAAAATACATTTGGAATAAATGTGACTAAAGGACAACTTCCAAATAACCTTGTGCTATACTTTGGTGACCAAATCTTTCTTGTTCTTTGGCCTATTATAACCTTAAATAACTATTATGTTAAGTGCTTTAAATGTTGCTTAATTCTGTGTATCTGTTTTAAATAGCAGAAGATATATTACCTTTAACTTGTTATCAAACCTCATCATATTTGTATTATTATTAATTGATAGTTATAATTGATTATTTAAATATTCTTAAAGATTCTTCAGTTACAAATAAAAAAAAATGTTCTTCACCTAATCTAACACCAGATGTTTTGTAATTCTAAAGATCAGAGAAGAAAAGCGCCAACTCTGCTATTTCAGATATTTCACAGATCCTCAAGTCTCAAGATGGATCAGCTTTTTTAAAGAGTTCAAATGAAATTTCAGCTGATGAAGACCCTTTAACTCTATCAAAGTCCCATGATAAATCATTCACAAGCAAAGAAATTAAAGATTTACAGTCTGTTGGAACATTGCTTCCAGGGAATGAAACAGTGGCATCACTCATTTCACCCCCTATTGTTTCTAAAAGAAAGCCAAGGGGTAGTGTTATCTCAAAGGTAAGGCATAGTACAATAATTTGAGCACCATTTACTTTGGGTTGCTAGACTCCTTCAATATTTTGAATAAATGTTAATTGAAAACATCAATATTTTCTTACAAAAAGGGAATTAAAAGTTTACCTTTTAATACTACCTGTTTCATTTTTAAGATGTTTAAAGTAATATTTGGGAATCAAAATAATATTTTAACAAAAAAATTCTAATCTGTATTGACAAAGAAGTGTTTTAAGTTATAGTTTTAATGATAAATTAAAAGATACATGATTCCTAATTGAAACAGAAAATAATTTCATTTTAGATTCATCTACAGAAACAATTTTATACATTAAGGTAACTATAAAAGCATAGTCATTTTTGAAATATTTTTGTATACCTTATATAAGATCTACAAAATTATCAGGATTGCTCTTGTTAACATGATACTCATTAGGAAATTCTTAGGGCAACGTGCAGGGAAAATAGAAATAAAAAAACAACATATTTGACATTTATTCACAACATATTTTTGTCATAGAAGTTATTGAAGTGGACTTATAAAATAATTTTGTAAGTCATTTGAGTTTGCTAGAAATTGATTCAGACTAAAATATAATCTAAATTCGAATTATAAATAACTATTAATTGATTATAATTATTAATTGCTTGGGTTCTATTCACATTATTACATGTTCCCAAATGCTTCTCAGATCTATGAATTGTTCTTATTTTTAAATTTTATACATTCAGGAAATAAAAGTAAACTGTTTCTGCAATGACATTGTAGATATGAATAAAATAATTTTCTCTCTCTAAAAGAAGGTAATTAGAGTTTGAAGATATATCATTTGTAATCATCATACCTTTTGTTATTAAGGCTTATATTTTAGAAGAGAAATTACAAAGTAAAACTGAAAAACAAACTTACCAAGAAGAAAGAGAATTTCAAGGTAAAAATATGTTTGTTTTGTAAGATAAAAATGTGAGTGATTATGTGTTACCTTGGTATAATCCTATATAATAAAAGCCTAATATGCTAAGTGTCGTGTCATCCGGTCAGCCGTTGAACCAATCAAAGTGTAATATGCTAATGATATGCTAAGGATGCTCAATCACTCGCTGTGATGTGCACTGACTACCAGGGGGCAGACACTCCGACTGGTCACTTAGCTTGCTGATGGAGTCTGGCTGATAGGAACTGAGTGAGATGAGTTGGACATGCCCTGAAGCCCTCCTGCAGTCCCTCCCTGGCTGGCCAACCTCCTGTGTCCTGGCCCCGATTGTGCACTGGTGGTGTCCCTCAGCCTGACCTGCACCCTCTTGCAATCCAGGATCCCTGGGGGATGTTGGAGAGCCAGTTTCGGCCCGATCCCTCAGGCCAGGCCAAGGGATCTCACTGGTGCACAGATTTGTGCACCAGGCCGCTAGTTATAAATAAATGAAGAAAGGACATTATTAAATATAAAAATAACTCCTTAGATAGTCAAAAGATGATCTAGCAATATATTTATCAATATATAAAAATTAATTTTGATGAGTTAATATTTTCTGAGAGAATCTGTTTAAACTAAGATCTGTACAAAAAGAAATGATATCTTTACTTTAACCAAATAACAGTATTTAGAACTACATAATATACCAAAAATTCATTAGGGTATAGCAAAAAAAAAAAAAGGAGAGAAAGAGGATGATTTGTGGTATAAATAATATTATAACTAGATTTTTAGGTGTTTGATATAAAATATATTTAAAACAATGGTTAATTTGTTCTTCCTTTCAAACATACAGAGCTTTTACTAGTATAACCAACCCACATGTTATTGCATTGTACTTAACTTTGAAAATAAAGTTCAGCAGTTCTGATGTAGTTAGTGTGCAGGAGTACCACTCTTCTATTGTGCTTTGAATTTGAAATTAAAAGTGTCTGTTTCATTTCACCTATGATGATTGGTTATCTGAGATAAATATTCTTTTTTAAAAGAATATTTTCTTTAATTCCTCAAAGTGTAACCACCAAGGGATCTGGGCTGCCTGTCACTACTTAGTCCAATTATGCAGAGACAGGGTTGAATCATATATGAGCATTTATTTCAATAATGCCAGCAGTATGGGAGAGCAGCAGGTCATTCACAAAAAAATCTGCTCTGCACCCCATTATAAGCCAACTGCTTATATTTAGTAGAAGGACAAGATTACTTGAGGAAGTAGGAATTACAGGTATGGGTAAGTGGGCATGGGATAACCATTACAGGTTACAAGTCATGCAGGCTGGGGGATGCGGGGAAAGGTTACAGAGAGGGAGTGCCTCTGGGCACCCTGGATGCCCTGGGACCAGATTACAGGCAACAGGGGCAGGGAGTTGTAAAGAGCAGGTGCCTCCAGGACTAGGTGCCACTAGGTTGTGAATCTTTCCATAATGATAGGCAGTTCTCTGAAGGAGGACAGACTGCTTTCTGATGTTAGCTCCCATGTCCCAGGGTGTACAACTCTCAGTGAGGTTAGAATGTGCTTTCGCTAATCAAAACAGTACCATCATGGTTAACAGAGAATCCTTAATATTTCTTACTAGAGGCCCGGTGCACGAAATTCATGCACGGGGGGGGAGGGGTGTCCCTCAGCCCAGCCTGCACCCTCTCCAATCTGGGACACATCGAGGGATGTCCGACTGCCTGTTTAGGCCCGATCCCTGTAGGCTCCCAACTGCTCGCCTGCCTGACTTCCTGATTGCCCCTAACCGCTTCTGCCTGCCAGCCTGCTCACCCCTAACTGCCCTCCCCTGCAGGCTTGATCACCCCCAACTGCCCTCCGTTGCAGGCCTGATCCCTTCCAACTGCCCTCCCCTGCTGGCCTGATCGCCCACAACTGCCCTCCCTTGCAGACCTGGTCCCTCCCAACTGCCATTCACTGCTGACCATCTTGTGGCGGCCAACTTGTGTCCACATGGGGCAGCCATCTTGTGTGTTGGAGGGATGGTCAATTTGCATATTACTCTTTTATTAGATAGGATAATGGTAGCCGGTCCCCAATATATTCTATTTCTGCCCCTAACAAAAGGACTGGTGGATTTTTTGAAATAATTAGAGTCAACAAATACTATTTCTGAAAATATGAGGGTAGGATGAAAGATTATTTTCTAACAGATCTCTAAGGTCATACCTATTCCCCATGTACATTGGACATACTTTATTTACTTTTTAAATATTTTTAAAAATTTTTTAAAAATTTCCTATTACAGCTGATAGTCAATTTTATATTAGTTTCAGGTGTACATCATAGTGATTAGATATTTAGATAACTTATGTAGTGATCCCCTCAATAAGTCTAGTATCCATCTTGACACCATACATAGTTGTTAGAATATTAGAGGCCCGGAGCATGAAATTCGTGTGTGGGTATGGTCCCTAGGCTTGGCCTGTGATCAGGACCATCTTCCCTGCCTTCCTGCAGCCTGCCCTGCCACACACCCCTGGTTCCCTGTTCACCATCGGATGATGGGAACCTGCCGAACAGAGGGAGAGACTGAGAGGTCAGCTGTTCCCCCCACTCTAATCACTGGCCCCAACCCTGCCACGGGTCACCCTCTGTGTGTGGGGTGACTGTTGGGGCAGGAGACTTGGCCTGGCACCACCCATGTCCTCCACCTCCAACCCCCGGCTCCCCATTTGCCATCTGGTGATGGGAGCCTTGTGGCTGGGGAAAGGGACTAAGAGGTGATCACTGTGCCTCATAGTGAGTGGTTGAGCGATCGTTCTGGTTGTTTCACTGTTAGGGTCAATTTGCCTATTACCCTTTTATTATATAGGATTATTGACTATTCCCTATGCTATACTTTATATCCCTGTGACTATTTTGTAACTGCCAATTTGTACTTCTTAATTCTTTCACCCTTTTCACTTAACACCCAATCCCAAACCCATCAGATAATCATTAGTTTGTTCTCTGTATCTGAGTTTATTTCTGTTCTGTTTGTTTATTTTGTACTAGAGGCCTGGTGCACGAAATTTGTGCACAGGAGGGGGATCCCTCAGCCCAGCCTGCACCCTCTCCAATCCGGGACCCTTTGGGGGATGTCTGACTGCCTCTCACAATCTGGCACTGCTGGCTTCTAACTGCTCACTTGCCTGCCTGCCTGATCTCCCCTAACCCCTCTGCCTGCCTGATCACCCCTCACCACCTCTGCCTGCCTGATTGTCCCTAACAGCTCCCCTACCGGCCTGATTGCCCCTAACTGCTCCCCTGCTGGCCTGATTGCTCCTAACCTCTTCTGCCTTGCCCCACACCCGGGACCTAGGATTCTCTCCTCCAGCCAGGCGCAGGGACCTCGGACCCGGGCTTTCTTCCCTCTGGTCTGCTGCAGCCACCCAGGACCCAAGCCAGCTTTGCCCAGGCTAGCCGTGACTGCAGGGGACCGTGAGCAGGCGACTTCACCCAGGCCGTAGCCTCAGGCACCTGGGACCATAGGGTGGGTGGCTTGTTCCTCTCACAGGCTGCAGCCTCAGCTGCTGGCACCTGGGACTGTCGGGCAGGTGGCTTGTCCCTCTCCCGGGCCACAGCCTGGCTGGTCCCCATTCTTCTCTCTCCAGTGTTGAGTGTCTGAGCTGTTAAGGTGTGACGATGTGAGGGTGTGACAACCATTTGCATATTAGCTCTTTATTATATAGGATTTTAAATTCCACAAATAATTGAAATCATATGGTAGTTGTCATTCTCCATTTGAATTATTTCACTTAGCATAATACCCTCTAGGTCCATCTATGTTGTTGCTGGTGGTAAAATTTCATTATTTTTTTACTATGGCTGAATAATATTACTCTTTATTATGGTCATGATGTCTTCTTTTGTTCAAAATTTATTATGAATTTTCAGTTGAGATAAATTTTATCAATCGACTGAATTTTTATTATGATAAAATATACATAATAATAAATTTGCTATTGTAATAATCTTTATGTATACAATTCATTGGCATCCTATGTAATAAAGAGGTAATATGCAAATTGACCATCATGCCCTCACACAAGATGGCCGACAGGGGAGGGTAGTAGTGGGCAATCAGGCCAGCAGGGGAGGGCAGTGGGGGGCAATCAGGCTGGCAGGGGAAGGAAGTTGGGAGCAATTGGGCTGGCAGGGGAGCAGTTAGCCATTGATCAGGCTGGCAGGGGAGTGTTTAGGGCGTAATCAGGCTGGCAGGCAGGTGAGAGGTTGGAAGCCAGCAGTCCCAGATTGTTGGAGTCCCTGTAGGATTGGGCCTAAATGGGCAGTTGGACATCCCCTGAGGGTTCCCAGATTGGAGAGGGTGCAGGCTGGGCTGAGGGACACCCCCCAGTGCACAAATTTCATGCACCGAGCCTCTAGTTAATTATATTCACAGTATTGTTCAACCATCATTACATCAATTTCCCCAATTTTAGACCACCCAAAAAAGAAACACATTAAATATATATCATCCCTTCCTGCTTCCATCCAGCTTCTGATAACCTCTAATTTACTTTCAGTTTCAATGATCATGCCTATTATATTGGAATCATATAATAATTGTCCTTTTCTGTCTGGACTATTCATTTAGCATAAGTTCATCTACATTGTTGCATGTATCATAATTTCATTACTTTTTAAAAAAATATATTTTATTGATTTTTTACAGAGAGAGGAAGAGAGAGGGATAGAGAGTTAGAAACATTGATGAGAGAGAAACATAGATCAGCTGCCTCTTGCACACCCCCTACTGGGGATGTGCCCGCAACCAAGGTACATGCCCTTGACCGGAATCAAACCTGGGACCCCTCAGTCCACAGGCCGATGCTCTATCCACTGAGCCAAACCAGTCTTGGCATAATTTCATTACTTTTAATCTTGAATATTATTTCATTGTATGTAAATACCTCATTTTGTTTATTCATTCATCTGCTGATGAACATTTGGGTTGTTTCCACCTTTTGCATATAGGGAATAATGCTGCTGTAAACATGTATAGAATCTGTTTCAATCTACATTTTCAATAGTTTTTAGTAGAAGTGTAATTGTTAGTTTATATGCTAATAAGCTTAGCTCTTTGAGGAACTTCCCAACTATTTTCCACAGTGGCTATACCATTTTACATTCCCATCAGCAACATATAAGGATGCATATACTTGCCAACACTTGCTTTTCTTTTTCTTTGTAGTCAGTTAGTAGGTAGAAATTGTATCTTGTTGTGATTTTGATTTGTATTTTCCTAATTACTAAAAGTGGTAAGTATCTTTTTGTGTGCTGACTGATATTGGTGTGTCTCCTTTGGAAAATGTCTATACAAGTCCTTCACCCATTTTATTTTTAAATCATATATGAGCATTTATTCCAATACTGCTGGTAGTATAGGAGAGCAGCAGGCTGTCCACAAAAATATGCTCTGCCACTCCTCTCTCTCCCCACTACCATAAGGCAGCTGCTTATATTGGGTAGGAAAAAGATTACATGGGGAAGTAGAAGTTATAGGCATGGAGAAGTAGGCAATGTGGGCTGGGGCAGGACTCCATTGTTTGGGCAACAATGTTGTTAATCTTTCCATGATAATAGGCAACTCTTGAATGAGAATGGACCACATTCCTAGGTTGATTCCCAGGTCCAAGTTTGACTCCCAGTTCCCAGTGACATACAACTCCCAGCCAGGTTAAAATGTCCTCTCTTTAATGAGAACAAGGTAATTAAGGTTAATAAAGCATGAATAATATTTCTTATAAGTATAGCTAGTCCTCAATATTCTATTTTTGCCCCTAACATTTCCCCACTGCTATTTCTATCATCTCATATTTATGAGATTAGTTTTAGATGAAAAGTCTCATCCTGCTTGAAAGCAGTTCCTAGGAATGGAATTCAGGGAATGCAGGATCTAAAAAAAGAGGAAGACATTGAATACAGCAGCAAACAATCACACTAATAAAAGAGTAAGATGCTAATTGGCTGTACCTGTGCGACGCCCACCAGCCAACCAGGAGTGAGTATGTGAATTAACCCTTTGCACTCGCTTGCTTTTTTCTCGATTCCTTTATTCTAATGCTAACCGTGTCGAGTCACACTCGACATCTGAGTGCAAAAGGTTAACACAAGAAAGATGGTGGGTTAATGTGCATATGCAGGCACTGAATGGCTGGCTGGGGGCAGGTCGTGCCACACCACCCCAGCTGCTCCGGGCCTCTGGGCAGCGTGGGAAGGCTGAAAGGCAGCTCCGGGCAGGAGTGGAAAGGCGGCTCCAGGCTGGAGCGGAAAGGCGGCTCCAGCCAGAGCAAAGGTGGTGCCAGCAGCCAGGGGAAGGAAGGCCCATTCTTGCATGAATCTTCTTGCATGGGGCCTCTAGTTATACTATAAAAAATAAACAGGAGAAAAATTAAAAGGAATTCCTACAACCCAGACAGGTTGGGTTGCCAAGAAGTTAGCTTGGATACGTCAAATGCAAAAAACCATTCTCATTGTTTTACCTTGGAGATGATTTCCTTATTTTGTTGAATGTTGTTTGCTATCAATTTAGAATTGCCAGAAAGAATAAAACTGCACATTCCTTTAAATTCCTCACAATCATGGTTATGCTGAAATAACAAATAATCTATTGTTTCCCTTTTCTCTTGAACTGCCTCCCTGATCTGGCTCAGCTCTTTATTTATCCCATGTATAGCCCTGGAATTGGCATTCAGGACGTTTACCATGTTACAAGCCAGTTGGGTCACTTATACATTAAGGGAGCCTAACATTACCAGCATAACAAAAATGGTTAAAGCAACATATTCAGCAGGGCTCCAGAGATGGAGATTGTCCTTGCAGTCAGAGCCAATCTCCTGAGAAGGTCTTTTTTCGTTTGGACATTGTAATGTTTCTGGGGCATAAAGGTGGTCAATCATCCTAAGGATCAAGGCCCTCTGGTGCTGTTAGCAGGGATATATGATTAAACAGTTACCCCACATATCAGAAACCAACCAGCTGGCAGCTTAATATGTTCATTACTATAAAGGAGGGTGAAATTATCAGAACAATTCATATTGTAATAATTATATACTAAAAGAAAATAACTAGAATACCCAGTAAAAGTCATTCACCACAGGGAACTACTACAGTAATCTTTGGAGAAACATCCCTGCATCCTTTTCTCAGACAGTGGGTCCCAACATATAATAGTCCCTGTATGTGACTTCCAAAAATGAATGGAATAATTCTTTATACTAGCAATGGGTGTCCCAACTCCTACTAGGCCTGATGTTACGATCCGCTCTACATAGGTTCCTCCATTGCCAGCTTCAGAGCAGTTTGAGTGGTGAGAAGCAAGTCTCAGGGTCCATCCATTTCTTCTCTGCTTGGCCCATCGTCCTTGCTCTGCTTATGTCTGTCTAATTGCCTACCACATCTCCCCTCAAGGATCTTGTTTCTTACCTGGAAAGACAGCCATGAACCACATGATCAAGCAAGGTACCAGGCTTTCTCCAAAGGGCTCTTATTGACTTCATTCATTAAAGCTTTCCAGGCATGTTATACATGACATTCAAAATCTTACATAAAAAGTCTTGGGTAGTAAAGCCACAATTGGAAACTGGTCTTATTGAATTCATGCAAAGAAACATATTGCTATGACTCACTCACTGAGAATTGCCAAATTTGGAGGGATAAGGTAGGGAGAATAATATATAATTTACCAAATTGTTTTAAAAATGCTTCCTTATACCTGAAAAACAAAGATTAAAAACCTGCTATACTTTCAACAAAAGTTACAAAAAAGAATATGCTAGTAATTATTTTCAGTTCATTCAGTCCCAAAATCAAAATTTTGTTTCTCCTATTTTTTTCTGCTCACACTTCTATAAATCCACATACTCTATAGAGTTCTAATAATTTTCATTCAGTTTGAAGGGGATTATCTGAAAATGTCAGAGTGCTTTCCATGTATCCCTTAGAACAGTGATGGCGAACCTATGACACGCGTGTCAGCACTGACACGTGTAGCCATTTCTGATGATACGCGGCCGCTGAGGCGGCCGCATGCCGAGGATGAAACATTTGCTGCTCCTGAGGATGAAACATTTGCGAAATAATGTTTTTTCCTCAAAGTGACACACTACCCGAGTTATGCTCAGTTTTTTGGCGAAGTTTGACACATCAAGCTCAAAAGGTTGCCCATCACTGCCTTAGAAGATACAACATTTTTCCAAATGCATTATAACAAAAACAGTGACTGTCTCTAAGTGACAATAAGAAATTTAAAAAGACACAGTTATGGCTTTGATTATAATGCAATTGAAATGGAATCCTGTCTTTTCTACAGAACACAATATTCTAGAATAATAATTAGAGTTTTAAATGAAAGCATATCAGAATCTACTTTAAAATAATATGCATATATAAATAGTATATGCTTATTATTTCTTTATTTGACAAAACTCCACATGTACTTTAAGCAGAAAATTTTCTGTCATAAATAGAGAAAACAAATCCAGGGCCTTTTGGAATGACTTAAAGCCAATTCTAGGTCAATAAAAGTTTCTTAAAATTCAAACCCTGGGAAGGTTGTCAAACTTATTTTACCAAAAGATCATATATCATTATTATTACTGTTGTGAAACAGTATTAGACTATTTATAAATTCAAAGTGACAAAAGGGTATTAAACACAAACACAGGCTAGCAAAACTCCAATTCCTACAATTAACCCTTTGCACTCGCTTGCTTTTTTCTCGATTCCTTTCTTCTACTGGGAATTTAATTTTTTAAATACCTACAGATTTTACAAAGAGCGGCAGTAGAATAAAAAACTGGAGTTTCTTTTCATACAAACTTATTTATTTGGATTTTTTTATATTTCAAATTATTGATACATTCAAAGAGTATAAAAAGAGCTGCTACCGATGCTAACCGTGTCGAGTCACACTCGACATCCAAGTGCAAAAGGTTAAGAAGACCACTTTTTTAAGCAATTAAGCATCTAATTAATATAACACAATATATAACCACTTCAATAATTTTTTTTCACACTTTCTTTTTATTAAGGTATTATATGTGTACATATCTTATCATTGTCCCCCCTCAACCCCACACCCATACATGCCCTCACCCCCCAGAGTTTTGTGTCCATTGGTTATGCTTATATGCATGCATTCAAGTCCTTCAGTTGATCTCTTATCTCCCCCACCTCTCCCTAACCTTCCCCCTATACTTTGACATTCTGTTTGATGCTTTACTGTCTCTGTATCTATATTTTGTTCATCAGTTTATAATGTTCTTTATTATCCATAAATGAGTGAGATCATGTGGTATTTTTCTTTTATTGACTGGCTTATTTCACTTAGCATAATGTTCTCCAATTCCATCCAGGTTGCTGCAAATGATGAGAATTCCTTCTTTTTATGGCAGCATAGTATTCCATTGTGTAGATGTACCACAGTTTTCTGATCCAGTCATCTGCTGACGGGCACCTAGGTTGTTTCCAAATATTAGCTATTGTAAAGTGTGCTGCTATGAACATAGGGGTGCATATATCCTTTCTGATTGGTGTTTCTAGTTTCTTTGGATATATTCCCAGGAGTGGGATTACTGGGTTAAATGGGAGTTCCATTTTCAGTTTTTTTGAGGAAACTCCATACTGTTCTCCACAGTGGCTGCACCAGTCTGCATTCCCACCAGCAGTGCACGAGGGTTCCTTTTTCTCCGCATCCTCGCCAACCCTTGTCGTTTGTTGATGATAGCCATTCTGACAGGTGTGAGATGGTAACACATTGTTGTTTTGATTTGCATCTCTCGGATAATTAGTGACTTTGAGCATGTTTTCATGTGTCTCTTGGCCTTCCTTCTGTCTTCTTTTGATAAGATTCTATTTAGGACCATTGCCCATTTTTTATTGGATCATTTATCTTCCTTTTATTAAGTTGCATAAGCTGCCTGTAGGTGTTGGAGATTAAACCTTTATCAGTGATAGCATTTGCAAATATGTTCTCCCATAAAGTGGGCTTTCTTGTTGTTTTGTTGATGGTTTCTTTTGCTGTGCAAAAGCTTATTTTGATGTAGTCCCATTTGTTAATTTTCTCTTTAGCTTACATTGCCCTAGGGGCAGTGTCAGTGAAGAAGTTCTTTTGGAATATGTCTGAGATTTTGTTGCCTGTCGATTCCTCTAGTATTTTTATGGTTTCCTGTCGTATGTTTAAGTCCTGTATCCATTTTGAGTTGATTTTTGTGTATGGTGTAAGTTGATGATCTAGTTTCATTTTTTTTGCATGTATCTGTCCAATTTTCCCAACATCATTTATTGAAAAGACTGTCTTGACTCCATTGTATGTTCATGCCTCCTTTGTCAAATATTAATTGAGCATAGTGGTTTGGGTTGATATCTGGATTCTCTATTCTGTTCCATTGATCTATATGTCTGTTCTTGTGCCAGTACCAGGCTGTTTGAGAACTGTGGCTTTGTAATACATCTTGAGGTCTGGTATTGAGATCCCTCCTACTTTATTCTTCTTTTTCAGGATTGCTGTGGCTATTTGGGGTCCCTTTTTATTCCAGATGAATTTTTGGAGAGTTCTTTGTAGGTCTGTGAAATATGCTGTTGGTATTTTGATGGGGAATGCATTGAATCTGTAGATTACTATGGGTAGTATGGACATTTTAATGATGTTGATTCTACCAATCCATGAACATGGTATGTTCTTCCATCTGTTTACATCTTCCTCCATCTCTTTTTTCAGTGTCCTATAGTTTTCCCTGTATAGGTCTTTTACCTCCTTAGTTAAGTTTATTCCTAGGTATCTTAATTTTTTTGGTGCGATGGTAAATGGGATTGCTTTTGTAGTCTCTCTTTCTGTAAGTTCACTATTGGTGTATAGAAATGCCATAGATTTCTTGGTGTTAATTTTGTATCCTGCTACATTGCCGAATTCATTTATTAGGTCTATTAGTTTTTTGATGGAGTCTTTTGGGTTTTTTATGTACAATATCATGTCATCTGCAAATAAGGACAGCTTTACTTCTTCTTTTCCAATTTGGATGCCACTTATTTCTTCTTCTTGTCTGATCGCAATGGCTAATATTTCCAGTACTATGTCAAACAGGAGTGGTGAGAGTGGGCATCCCCGTCTTGTTCCTATTCTTAGGGGAAATGGTTTTAGTTTTTGCCCATTGAGTATGATGTTTGCTGTGGGTTTATAGTATATAGCTTTTATTATGTTGAGGTATGATCCTTCTATTCCCACCTTGTTGAGAGTTTTTATCAAGAAAGGGTGTTGGATTTTTGTCTAATGCTTTTTCTGCATCTATTGATATGACTATGTGATTTTTTTCTCTCAATTTGTTTATGTAATGTATCACGTTTATTGATTTGCGGATATTGTACCATCCTTGCATTCCTGGGATAAATCCTACTTGGTCATGGTGTATGATCTTTCTGATGTACTCCTGGAGCCGATTTGCTAGAATTTTGTTGAGGATTTTGGCATCTATGTTCATGAGGGATATTGGCCTGTAATTCTCTTTCATTGTGTTGTCTTTATCTGGTTTTGGTATTAGGGTGATGCTGGCTTCATAGAATGAGCTTGGAAGTGTTCCTTCCTCTTGAATTTTTTGGAATAGTCTGAGCAGGATGAGTTTTAGTTCTTCCTTGAATGTTTGGTAAAACTCTCCTGTGAAGCCGTCTGGCCCTGAGCTTTTGTTTGCCGGAAGCATTTTGATGACTGCTTCAATTTCTTCCATAGTTACTGGCCTGTTGAGCTGTTTAGATTCTTCCTTATTGAGTTTTAGAAGGTTTTATGTTTCTAGGAATATGTCCATTTCCTCCAGGTTGTCCAGTTTTTTGGAATAGACTTGTTCATAGTATTTTGTAACAATCCTTTGTATTTCGGCAGGGTCTGTTGTTATTTCACCACTTTCATTTCTGATTTTGTTTATTTGGGTCCTCTCTCTTTGCTTTTTGGTGAGCCTGGCTAGAGGTTCATCAATCTTGTTTATCCTTTCAAAGAACCAGCTCTTGGTTTTGTTGATATTTTGTATTGTTTCTTTGGTCTCTATGTCGTTTATCTCCGCTCTGATCTTTATTATTTCCTTCCTTCTGGTTACACTGGGCTTTTCTTGTTGCTCTCTCTCTAACTCTTTGAGTTGTTGGGTTAAGTAATTTATTACCATTGTTTCTTGTTTTTTGAAGTAGGCTTGTAGAGCTATGAACTTCCCTCTCAGGACTGCTTTCACTGTGTCCCATAGATTTTGGATTGTTGTGTTTTCATTGTCATTTGTTGCCATGATGTTTTTTTATTTCTTCCTTGATGCCTTTGGTAACCCAGTCATTGTTTAATAGCATTCTGTTTAGTCTCCATGTGTTTGATTTCTTTGGATTGTTTTTATTGTTGTTGACTTCCAGTTTTATGCCGCTGTGACCTGAGAAGATACTTGATATGATTTCTATCTTCTTAAATTTGGAGAGACTTTCCCTATGTCCTAACATACGATCTGTCTTTGAAAATGACCCATGTGCACTTGAGAAGAATGTATATTCTGTGGCTTTGGGGTGAAATGTTCTGAAGGTGTCGATTAATTCCATCTGGACTAGTGAGTCATTTAGGATTGATGTTTCTTTGCTGATTTTTTGTTTAGAGGATTTGTCCAATGGTGATAGTGTGGTATTAAAATCTCCTACTATGATTATATTTCTGTCAATCTCTCCTTTGATATCTTCCAGGAGTTTATTTTTATGTATTTGGGTGCTCCTGTATTGGGTGCGTATATGTTTACAAGAGTTATTTCTTCTTGTTGGATTGCTCCCTTTAGTATTTTGAAGTGGCCTTCATTATCTCTTGTTATGTCATTCACTTTGAGATCTAATTTGTCAGATATAAGTATTGCTACCCCAGCTTTTTTTTCATTTCCATTCGCCTGGAAAACCTTTTTCCATCCCTTCATTCTCAGTCTGTATGCATCTTTTTTTCTGAAGTGGGTTTTCTGTAGACAGCAGATATATGGGTTTTGTTTTCTTATCCAATCAGTTACCCTGTGTCTTTTGATTGGGGCATTCAATCCATTTACATTTAAAGTTATTATTGATAGGTACTTATTTGTCGCCATTTTTATTCTATACCCATGTTCCTTCTTTGCTTCCTATTTCTTTCTTTTTTTTTTTTTTTTTACAGCAGATCCTTTAGCATTTCTTGCATTGCTGGTTTGGTGGTGATAAACTCTCTTAGTCCTTTTTTGTCTGTGAAGCTCCTGATTTCACCTTCAATTTTGATTGATAGCCTTGCTGGGCACAGTATTCTTGGATTCAGACCCTTCCTTTGCATGACTTTGTATATTTCATTCCATTCCCTTCTGGCCTGATGAGTTTCTGTTGAGAAATCAGTTGCTAGTCTGATGGGGGTTCCTTTGTATGTAACTTTCTGTCTCTCTCTGGCCAATTTTAAGATTCTTATTTTGTCGTTGGTGTTTGCCAATTTAATTATAATGTGCCTTATTGTTGGTCTTTTGGGGTTCATTTTGCTTGGGACTCTGTGATCTTCTTGGATTTGTGTGGGTTTTTTCTTCCCTATATCATGGAAGTTTTCTGTTATTATTTCTTCAAACAGGTTTTCTATTTCTTGGTCAGTTTCCATGCCTTCTGGTACCCCTATTATTCGGATATTGTTTTATTTCGTGTTGTCCCGAAGTTCCCTTAGGCTCTCCTCATGCTTTCTAATTTTTTTTTTTTCTAGAAGCTGTTCTATTTGGGTATTTTTTTCCATCTTGTCTCCTAGCTCAGTTATGCGGTCCTCTGCTTCTTCTAGTCTACTCTTGATACTTTCTATTGAGTACTTTACAGCAGCGATGTCATTTCTCATTTCTTCTTGGTTCTTCTTCATTTCCTCCTGGTTCTTACTCATATTGTCAAATTTGTCTTCCATTCTTTTCAGCCACTTTATGACCATTTCTCTGAATTCTTTCTCTGATAGGTTGCTTGCCTCGAATTCGTTTACTTCCTTTTCTGGTGATGCCTGCTTTTCTTTCCTGTGGGGGCTGTTTCTTTGTCTCCCCATGGTCTCTCTTCTCCAGATGTCTGATTATATAGTTCTCTCTCTCCTTTTCTTGGTGCAGTGAAGAGTTCCTTTGAATCCATGTGTTTGCGCATATTAGGGACCGGAGTTCTGGTGCTCACAGTTGTTCAGTGTTCGCCGTTGTCTTGGAAAGTCAGGCTCCGATAAAATCCTCCTTCCCTCGCAAGATGGCGAGGCTTCTCCCTCTGAGCACACAGCTCCGGGAGGGGGCCCAGCCACTGTGGGTGCTTCACGGTCAGGGGAACCCTTCCTAGCACTCCTCCACCTTCTCCCGGAGTTTAGCTGTTTCTTAGCTTGCCAACAGACACTCCCCCTGCGAATCTCAGCTGTTCTTACTCTCCGCCCCAAGGCCAGGCTTAGAACACGTCTCTATTCAGCTTCCATTTTCTCCGTCTCCGAGTGTTGTTGTTTTTTAATGTTTTCAGGAATTCATCTCCTGACATAGAAGCTTCCTGAGCGCATGGCGAATTCTACTCCAAATCTCACCAATTCTTGCAAGTCGTCACCTCAGCCTTCATTTTTATCAAAAGTCCATTTCAATAATTTATAGAACGTTTGCTTCCTGGGCAAATACAGAAAAGACATTTTTTTCCTCTTTTATCAGACCAGAAAAGGACTAAACAAATTTTGTATTAGCTTACTTTAGATTCATTTATCAAATTAAATTTATTTTCCTGATTATAATTTTCCTTTTAAGATTTCTCTTCACAATCTTTACTGTGAAGAGAAATAACTTTCACAAATCTTTCTACAACTTTCACATACCTTTATACAACTTTCCCAAATCCTCTTACCCATTCAGAAATAACCAACTTTAGAAACCACTCTTCTCCTACAAAAGGCATCTATGCATTTCATGCTTTCTATTATCAAAACTATATAATTTTTTTCCAATTATTTAGAATCCTTAACTTAAAAACTTAATTTTTAGGTGACAAGTAAGTAATTAAAATTCCTCAAATTAGTAATATATTCACATTTTTAAGAGATATAGTTCAAATAAAATATAAGAGTTATTCATTAACAGATTAAAATCTATCATCTAGATTCTCTATAAGAGGCAAACTCAGAGTAATATTTCAGTATCCTGATATTTCAAAATACCTAGATATTTAATATTTTTTTACTATTGAACTCAGTATAATTCCAAAGTTTTAAATTCCCAAAGACTACTTTTTTTTTTACAAGGTGGGAGTGGGTCCTGCCCAAGGGCACTTCTGTAGCTCAGGCCCTTCCAGGAGAAGAACTTGGGGTTTGAAGGTTTATTTCCCATAATTATCTTTCAAAATAGAATGTAACAACAAGAAATCTTGCATATAAGAAGAGATCTTATTATCCTCTTTCAAAATAGAAACAAGAACAACCCCATATTCCCTCCTAAAGTAAATAAATGAGTACTCCCAAAAGGAGGGACTGGAACATTAGCCCACAATGTTAACTTACCTGAACTCAGAATGGCAAATGACCTTGGATTCTAAGTGGCATAAAGCCCAAACAGCAGAGACAGAGGATTCCTGTGTTCATAAAATGGCGAAGAATAAACTAAGTTCCCAAAAGATAAGAAAGCACACAAAGAATATCTTTAACCAAAGTTACATTACAGACAGACAAAATTCAACAAGCATTTTGGGCGATTGATGCCTTGAGAGGGAGAGCAGGGAGGGTCCCCAAGATTAAGAACTCTCACCAGCTACTGGGAAGTTTCTGAAATCCCTGCCATGGGTTCAGCCAGCCATAAGCATCTGGGGCCCCCCAGCAAAGTTGGATATACCCTACCTTTAAACAGATTAAACAAAACAATTAGGATACCCTCAGGCTGGCCGACTCAGGCTCAACCCTGACCATGGCATGTGAGCTCCTGTGCAGGTGCAGACTCAACATGCTTTCTTCTCCAAATATTTTATTACAGGACTCATCTTTAGCTTGTTCTCATTGATTATTAAGATGATTGTTCCCAATTTAGTTGTATTTTCAGTTTTGTCCTTCACGGAGGTGAGTGAAGATCCACCTACTTTGCCACCATCATGAAAGTCAGTATTCTTTGTGATACTATTGTAAATGGAATTTTTTTCTTTATTTTATTATCATTGTTGGTGTTTAGAAATACATCTGATTTTTCTTGCTTCTTTATTATAAAACTTTGATGAATTTATTAATTTTAATATTTTGTGTGGAATCTTTAATATTTTCTATATATAGGATTATATCACCTGTAAATATAAACCTAGTTTTACTTATTTCTTTCTAATTTGGGTGCCTTTTATTTCTTTACTAGAGGCCTGGTACATGAAAATTCATGCACTGGAGGGGGCAGTCTCTCAGCCCGGCCTGCCCCCTCTCACAATCCGGGAGCCCTCAGGGGTGGGAGGCAACCTGGCAATCAGGGGAAGGCGGGGCCCCATCACACCTCTGCTGCTGCCACTGCTGGCAGTGCAAGCCTCGGCCAGCCCTGGTTACCTGAGCCTTGGGTGGCCGTGGGCAGCTGGGAAGCTGAGATCTGAGGGGCTGAGGGGACTGGGGGACGCTGAAGGAGGTGGACCTGGCCTTGCTGCACACCTGCCTCCCCGGCGGGGCTGAGGGGACTAGGTGCCACCATCTTGTGGCTGTGGGCACTGCCATCTTTGAGGGTGTGGTAGTCAATTAGCATATTCCCTCCTTATTGTCTGTGGGCACCACCATCTTTGTGATGGCATGAGGGTCAATTAGCATATTTACTCTTTATTAGATAGGATGTTTTCTAATTATTATGGCTAATATGTCTAGTATAATATTGAATAGGAGTGATAAAAGCAGACATCTTGGTCTTGTCCCTGCCTATAAATTTGTTTTTTCTCCTCAAGATTATTTTGGCTAGTTGGAATATTTTGTGGTTTCATATACATTCTAAGATAGTTTTCTAATTTTATTTTACTTTTGTGAAAATGCCATTGGAGTTTTAATCAAAATTGCATTGAATCTGTAGATTGTTTTGAGTAGTAAAAATATTTTTAACAATATTATGTCTTCTAATCCAAGAACACAGCGTATATTCCTATCTTATCTTTTTAAATTTATTTCTTCAGTATGTTATAATTTTCTGAATACAAGTCTTTTACTTTTTTTAAAAAATAGATACTTATTGATTTCAGAAAGGAAGGCAGAAGGAGAGATAGAAAATCAATGATGAGAAAGAATCATTGATTGGCTGCCTCCTGCACACTTCCTATTGGGGATTAAGCCCACAACCTAGGAATGTGCCCTTAACCAGACTTGAACCTGGGACCTTTCACTTTGCAGGCCAACGTTCTATCCACTGAGCAAAACCTATGAGGGCTGTCTTTTACCTTTTGGTTAAATTTATTAAAGGTATTTGATTTTTATTGATGCAATTGTAAATGGGATTGTATTTTTAGTTTCCCTTTCTGATAATTCATTATCTATATATATAAAAGGCTAAGAGACCATCTGAACAGTCAGTAGGTATAACGAGCACTGACCACCAAGGGGAAGACGCTCAACGCAGGAGCTGCCCAGCTGCGGTGACTTGGCAGCAGCAGTTCTTGGGTGACACACACAGAACCAGAGAGGAGGAAGCCCGATTCCAGGGTGCGTCACCCAAGAACCGCCCTCTCACAATCTGGGACCCCTCAGGGGATGTCGGAGAGCTGGTTTCAGCCTGATGCCCATAGGCCAGACCAAGGGACCCCACCTGCTGAAGGGACCCTGCTAACTCTGCAGATGCCCTTTGAGCCATGGTGGTGTCCCAGGTGTGGCTGGCAGGGGAGGGACCACAGAAGGTTGGCTCCAGGGCGTGTTCAGCCTATCTCACCCAGTCCTGTTCCGCTGGCACCTTCAAATTCATTTCCTTTCAATGTGCATGAATCTGTGCACTAGGGCACTAGTTGGTGTATTAATTTTGTATCCTGCTACTTTACTGAATTCATATATCAGTTCTAGTAGATTTTTGGTGGAATTTCTAGGATTCTTTTTATACAGTATCATGTTATCTGCAAATAATTATAGTTTTGCTTATTTCTTTCCAATATGGGTGTCTTTTACTTCTTCTTTTTGTCTAATTGCTGTGACTAGGGCTTCCAGTATTGTGTTAAATAATAATGGTGAAAGAAGACATCTCTGTCTTGTTTCTGATCGTAAGGGAAATGCTTTTTAATTTTCTTAGTATGATGTTGGCTGTGGGTTGTCACATATGGCCTTTATTATGTTGAGGTATGTCTCCTCTATTCCCACTTTGCTGAGAGTTTTTTTAACCATAAGTGGGTAATGGATTTTTGTCAAATGCTTTCAGCATTTCTGAATATGATTATATCATTTTATCTTTCATTTTTCTATGTAGTGTTTTACATTTATTATTGGCAGATATTTCACCAAACGTGTGTCTGAGAAATAAATCTTACTTGATCTTGGTGCATTATCTCTTTACTATATTGTTGGATTCCATTTGTTAATATTTTGTTGAAGATTTTTGGATCTATGTTCATCAGAGATATTATGTCTTTAATTTTCCTAATTGTAGTTTCCATATCTGGATTTTGAACTAGGATAATGTTGACCTTGTAAAATGAAATCATCCTCTGAATTTTTGGGAATAGTTTAAGAAGGATAAGTGTTAGTTCTTCTATGTATGTTTACTAAAATTTACCTGTGAAGCCATCTGGTCCAAACCTTTCTTTTCTGGGAGATTATTTATTTATTTATTTATTACTGCTTTGATTTTGTTAGTTGTATTTATTTATTTTTCATATTTTCTGTTTCTTATTTATTTAATTTTGGAAGATTATAAGTACTTGGTAATTTATCCATTTACTCCAGATTTCCAATTGGTTTGCCATATGGTTGTTTGCAATATTTTATTACAATCTTTTGTATTTCTGTGGTGTCAGTTATTACTTCTTCATTTCTTATTTCATTTATTTGGGTCCTATTTCTTTTTTTCTTGATGAAAAGGATTATCAATCGTGTTTATTTTTTTTTAAAGAATGAATCCTTGGTCTGATTGATCTTTTGTATTTTTTTAGAATTTATTTATTTCTGCTCTGATCTTAATAATTTTCTTTCTTCTACTCACTTTGGACTTTTCTTTGTTGCTCTTTATCTAGTTCCTTTAGGTATAAGGTTAGATTGTCTATTTAATATTTTTCTTACTTTTTGAAGTAGGTCTGTATTGCTATGAATTTGCTTCTTAGGACTGCTTTCACTCTGTGGTGTGTTTTCATTTCTGTTTGTCTCATGGTAACTTAAAAAAAGTCCTTACCTAAGCATATGTTTTTATTGATTTTAGAGAAAGGAAAGGGATGAGATAGAAACATCAATGTGAGAGATAAACAGATCAGTTTCCTCCTATGCATTCCCTGATAGGGGATCCAACCTACAACCTAGTTATGTGCCCTGACCAGGAATCAAATCTGCAACCTTTTGATGTATGAGATGATGGTTTAACCAACTGAGCCACGTGGCCATGGCTCAAGGTAACTTTTGATTATTTTTCTTGATCTTATTGTTAACCCATTCATTGTTTAGTAACATGCTATTTAGCTTACATGTCTTCATGTGTTCTTCAGGTTTTTTTTTTGTAATTGATTTCTAGTTTCATATCATTGTGGACAGAGAAGATACTTGATATAATTTCAAGCTTCTCAAATTTATTGAACCTTATTTGTGGCCTAACATGTGGTCTGTCTTAGAAAATGTTCCATGTGCACTTGAAAAAATTATATATTTTGCTGCTTTGGAGTGAAATGCTCTGAAAATATCAATTAAATCCATCTGGTCTATTGTGTCATTTAAGGCTACTGTTTCCTTGTTGACTTTTTGTCTTTATCCACTAATGTCAATAGGAGACTAATGTCCCATACTATGACTGCATACTGTTGATTCCTCTATTTATGTCCATTATATATTTAGGTGCTCCGATGTTAGTGCATAAATGTTTATAGGGTTATAATCTTTTGTTGGATTGATTCCTTTATCATTATAAAATTTCCTTCTTTTTCTCCTATAGTATTTGTTTTAAAGTCCCTTTTGTCTAATGTTAGTATTGCTACCTTGACTTTTATTTTGTTTTTACTTGAATGAGATCTCTCTTTCCATTCCTTTACTTTCAGTCAATGTGTATCTTTTGCTGTTAGGTGTGTTTATTGTATATAGTATTTATAGGGGTCTTGTTTTCTTATTCAGCTACCTCATGTCTTTTGATAGGGGCATTTAATTAATTTACATTTAAACTTATTGATAGCTACATTTATTGCCATTTTATTTTTATAACTATGTCCTTTTTATTTTTTTACTAGAGGCCTGGGGCACGAAATTTGTGCACTGGTGCGAGGGGGTCCCCCTCGCAGTCCAGGACCCCTCAGGGGATGTCTGACAGTTGGAAATCCCTCTTGCAGTCTGGGACCCCTCGCTCCTTACCACCTGCCTGCTCGCTGCTCCTTACCACTCAACTCACTTCTTCTTAGCACTGCCATGGAGGCAGGAGAGGCTCCCACCACTGCCACTCCACTCACTAGCCATGAGCCCTATCTTTCTGTGTAGTGGTCTGTGGGCCAACTGCTCTCTTCCTTCTCATTTAAGGAGAGAAGCATGTGAGGGCAGAGTGCACTGTCGGGGAATGCAGAGGGCTGCCCAGAGCTGAGGGGAGTGGCCAGGCCCACAGGGTGAGAGGTGGACACAGTGGATGCTATCTTACCCAATTGTAGGGCAGGATGGTCAGCCTTCATCTGCCTGACCCCATCCAGGGAGGGACTGAGCAGGGTGTCTGCCCCTCCATTCTCCATCCTTCCATCTGTGCCACCTGTCACCCTTCCCAGGCCTCCCCCAAAGTGAGTTCAGTTCAATCCCTGAATGTAAAAGGGCACAGCGGCAGGGGAGGGGGGACTCCACTCCAGTGCCCTCTGATTCCCAGCAACAGGATCTGATCTCAGGACGGTGGCCACAGCTGCACAACATAGATCGGTTTCAAGAAAAGTTGGGAATGCAGACTTTCGTATGAGCCCCTATTCCAAAAGGTGGCAGTTTATTCACATTGTGGGAAAGAGACCTTCAAGAGTAACATAAGTGGGTAAAGTCAGGGCCAAACCAGGCCATTTTCTCATCCAATCTCTCTGAGGTGTGTGGACAGAACCAAGTCTTAGCTCTTCGCAGGACACTTCATTTGTTTGTTCGTTTGTTTGTTTGTTTAGTCTAAAGGACAGTAGTCTGTCTTCATTCTTGTTTGGGATTTTTTCATTGTTGGAAAAAAGGATACTTACATTGGGGCAATTCTCTCGAGATACAGTATGCCAGTTGCACTCATGTGACAATGACAGTGCCCCTCAGAGGGAGGGAGCTGACAGATGGGGAGCAGATAATTCTGAAAACCAAAGTGATGACAGAGATGCTCAGCCTTTCCTTCACGTGTCTGACACTACTCTTCAGGCGGCCTGCAGGCCAGGCGTCTGCTGGACCTTTACCACTTGATGTCCTGGCAGGCTGCCCTGGGCCCTGCTGGGTAGTGTGCAGGGCCACCTGGGCCCGGGGGGAGTCGCCCCCCCCAGCCTCTCCTGGTACAGCTCCTGCACATGGGCACTGGTCTCTGGGAGCCACACCAGGATGGCAGCATAGATGCCTTTCATCTGCCACAGCAGTGCCCTGTCTGCATGCCCGTCCTCCACCTGGGCCTGGCCCCTTCTGCTTAGGCATCCCCAGCACAGGCCAAGGACCTCCATGAAGTGGTAGGGGAATTTGCCCCTCTACAGCTTCGGGACCACTTCTAGATGTTCCGAAAGCCATAAGCAGCCACAGCCGTAAGCAGAATCTCTCCGTGCCTTTCAAGGGTGACCTCCTGGAAGTCACTCGGTCTCATCACTGTGACCACTTCCCCTCCACAGATGCTCCACAAAGAAGAAAGGATACCGCCAGCAGTGCCAGGGGTGGCCAGCAGTGACTGCTCTCCCTGTGCTTCCTCCAGGTCACTTGAGCCGGCCCCCACCTTCCCCGCTCCAGATGAAGTGTGAGCACTGCACACAGAAGGAATGTAGTAAAAAAACAAAAACAATGACCAAGAGAATGCCGCATTCAATGTCCGGAGTTCAGCTCAGGAAAAAAGGAGAGAAGGGAGAATTCCATAAGTTGGCCGATGCCAATATATTTCTGAGTGATTGCCTAGCGTGTGACAGTTGTGTGAATGCAGAGGAAGGAGTCCTTTTTCATCAGGAGAAGATGCTCTTGGCAAACAAAAATATATAATCCCTATATCTGGACTGATAGCCAGCCATATGCACTATACTGCCAAACCATTCATTAAAAAATTGAACTGCTTTCTTACACCTTACACCAAACAGCTGTTGCCCTTAAAAGCCCCCACCTTAGGTTCTGCCTTTGCAGTTCACCCAGATTAGGTTCTGATTGGTCAGTTTCTAAGCCAGTCAGCATCTCCAGGCCTATCAATGGGCCTGAGCAGAGAGGTGGGGCTGATCAGCAGCCCCAGTGGAGGCCAGAAAGAAAGAGAGGCATGGCTGCTTGCCAGGCCCTGAGAGAAAGAGAGAGGCAAGGGCTGTTCAACAGTTGCCACAAAGGCTATGGATCAGACCCTGCTTCTCTCTCCAGGCCTCTCTTCAGGCCTGATCCACAGACCCCTCGATAGTTAGTGCTGGGTCGCAGCACCCACAGCAACGGCCAGTCAGTGCTGGGTCGCCACAACAACCCAGGACTGACTTCCGGTTGGTTGAGCTTTCGGTCGTTTTGAATGTTACTGACCCTGGGTTTTTATATATTAGGATTCTTATGGGAGCTCACTTGTAGATAAGTAACTGTCTTTTTCTTGTTGCTATTAATTATGGTGTTTTGGTGTGGGCCTTTTTGGTTTTACTTTGCTTGGGACTTTCTACACTCCTGGACTTGTGTGTTTTTTCCTTTACCAGGGAAAATTTCAATCATAAATTCTTTAATGGGTTCTCAATCCCTTGCTGTCTTTCTTCTCCTCTGTTACTTCTATCATATGCACGTTTTTATGCTTCACATTGTCCCAGAGGTCACTTACACTATCCTCAATTTTAAAAATTATTTTCTTTTTTTGCAGCTCTGATTAGGTGTTTTATGCTACCTTGTCTTCCAAATCATTAATTCAATCTTCTGCTTTACCTAACAGGTGCTGTTGATGTTTTTTTCTAGTGTATTCTTCATTTTAGATATTGTATTATTCATTTCTGACAGTTTTTTATGGTTTTTATGTCCTTTTTTATGTTTACTATTTTTTATTATGTTTTTACTTGAGTTCATTTGTTCTTTTCCTAAGTTTCTAAAACATTCTTATAACCATTGTTTTGATCTCTGTATCTGGTTGCTTGCTTGCCTCTTTGTAATTTAAAAATTTTCTGGGGATCTGTAATTTTTTTCATTGGGGCATGTTTCTTCGTCTCCCCATTTTGGTTGCCTCTTGGTATTTGTTTCTGTATTTTAAATAGATCTTCTATATTTTCTAGTCTTGGTATGGTGAACTCATGTAATAGGTGTTTCATGGGGCCAGTGGCATAGTCTTACTTATCATCGGAGGTAGGTGCTCCAAGAATGTTTCTTGTGTGAATTATGTGAACCCTCCTTACGGAGTTTTTTTTTTTTTTGTCTAAAGTATTATATATAGTATTACACATGTCTCCTTTTCCCCCCATTGACCTCTCCCCGGCCATCCCCACCCCCAAACCCATGCCCTCACCGCCTAGTGTCTATGTCCATTGGTTATGCTTATATACATGCATACAAGTCCTTTGGTTGATCTCTTACTCCCTGCCCTCCCTCCCCTGCCTTCCCTCTGAACTTTGATTGTCTTTTCGAAGCTTCTCTGACTCTGAATCTATTTTTGTTTATCAGTTTCTATTGTTCATTATATTCCATAAATGAGTGAGATCGTGTGATATTTATCTTACTCCAACTGGCTTATTTTGCTTAGCATAATATTCTCCATGTCCAAACATCCTGTTGCAAATGGTAAGAGTGCTTTTTTTTTATAGCAGTGTAGTATTCCATTGTGTAGATGTACAACAGGTGGTCTTTAATCCACTCAACTACTGATGGACACTTTGGCTGTTTCCAAGTCTTAGCTATGGTAAATTGTGCTGCTAGGAACATAGGGGTGCATATGTCCTTTCTGATTGGTATTTCTGGTTTATTGGGTTATATTCCTAGAAGTGGGATTACTGGAGAAGTGGGATTACTGGGTCAAAAGGGAGTTCCATTTTTAATTATTTGAGGAAACTCCATACTGTCTTTCACAGTGGCTGCACCAGTCTGCATTCCCACCAGCAAGGCAAGAGGATTCCTTTTTCTCCACATCCTTGCCAGCACTTGTCATTTGTTGATTTGTTGATGAGAGCCATTCTGACAGGTTTGAGGTGGTACCTCACTGTCATTTTGATTTGCATCTCTCAGATGATTAGTGACTTTGAGCATGTTTTCATATGTTTCTTGGCCTTCTGTATGTCCATTTTTAAAGTGTCTATTTAAGTCCTTTGCTCTTTTTTTGATTGGATTGTTTATCTTCCTTTTGTTAAGCTGTATTAGTTTCCTATAAATTTTGGAGATTAGTCCCCCTTATCAGATATAACATTGGCAAATATGTTCTCCCATGAAGTGGGCTTTCTTGTTGTTTTGTTGATGGTTTCTTTTGCTGTGAAGAAGCTTTGTATTTTGATGTAGTCCCATTTGTTTATTTTCTCTTTAGTTTCCATTGCCCTAGGAGCTATATTGGTAAAGATATTGCTACGACATGTCTGATATTTTGCTGCCTATGGAGTCTTCTAAGATGTTTATGGTTTCCTGTGTTACATTTAAGTCCTTTATACATTTTGAGTTTATTTTTGTGTATGGTGTAAATTTTTGGTCTAGTTTCATTTTTTTTTGCATGTACCTGTCCAATTTTCCCAACATCATTTATTGAAGAGACTGTCTTGACTCCATTCTATGCTCTTGCCTCCTTTGTCAAATATTAATTAAACATAATGACTTGGGTTTATTTCCGGGTTCTCTGTTCTGTTCCATTGGTCTATATGTCTGTTCTTGTGCCAGTAAATGTAGTAATGTCTTGATTGCTGTTGGCTTGTATGTGGGTTGGGTTATCTTTCCAGCTGGCTGACTATGAGTATCCACCCTGATCATAATGTATGAGCTGCTGTCCTATTATGTCTGTTGACTGCCGAAATCTTTCTTTGGGCTTGCCACTAGTGGAGCTAATTGGGTCATGCTATGAAATGTTCTGGATCCTGCCACTGGGTTGAGGTTCTTTGGCCACTTGGGAGGGACATCGGTGCAGATCAATGTCAGGTGCTGCCTCTGACAAGCCCTAGGCTACATGTTTGGAGCTACAAAGCAATATACAGTTTCTGAATGCCTCTGCTGGACTTGGGTATACATGGAGGGTCCAAGCTGTATACCAAGGCCAGTTTCTATCAGCACTGAGTCTGGGGCAAATCAATAATAGCCAAAGGAATTTCAAGATATACCTTTGCTTTCTGTCTGTCTGGTAGGCTCAGTCACTGAAAAAGCCTCTGGAGGCATGTGAGTTACTTGAGGTAGGTTCTTTGTGAGTCACCTTGTAAGGAAGAATGGTGTTCAATAGATCAATACAGAGTGAAAGGCAGTGCCTATTTGTGGTCTGAGGTCATTAATAAACAGTCTTATGGTACACCAAAGCAAGCCACTACCAGCAAGGTGGTCTTGGATTTTTGTGGTGGGGCAGGGTCTCAGAAAGTCATCATGATGAGGCCTGTAGAATTTATCAGGTTCAAACAGGTCAATATTTGGTTATAGGAAGGAAGGAATAGCAGTGTCCATCAGACATGTGAGGGAAAAAATGGCTGCTGCTCCAAACCCTCACAACTCAGTCTCTCCTAGAGTCTGCCCAGTCCTCCTTGAGGGACTTTCAAAAGATTCTGCTCCATCACCCAGGCTGGTCACAGCCAGCTTACAGTATTGAAGAATGTATGCATGGCAGGAATGAAGCTAGTAGATCTTCATTTGTGGGGCTAGTGGACCTTGCATGGTGGGGGGTTGTACCTTCCTTGGATGTATGTTGTGGGAGGTTAAATGCCATTTTCTATGAAACCACACAACTCTGTTTCTGACACCCTCTGAGTTCACCTTCAAGAACTCTTCAAGAAAGTCTATATTATGGGGTCAAGCAGCAGACTCTTCCAGAGGATGTGAGGCAGGCAGGGTAGGATGACAGGGATTCTGGAGGTTGTGCTAGTGCATTTCTTTAGGCTGATGCTGTATAGAGAGGAGTGTTTGACCCAGGAGAGGTGGAATCTGTGGGTGTTGCAATACATGGACTCAGCATAGGGAACTTGGAGGTTATCTCTTCATCTCCCTCCCCAGAGCCACACATCCGTCTGTCCTTGAATTACTCCAGACTTTGATTCACCTTCTTTTTGCCAGAGCCCAGGGTGAGTACCTGTGAATGAAATCCTGTGTACTGGCCCTTTAAGTAGATGCCTAGGTTTCCAGCAGACTCCAGTCACTGTCAGGATCACCACTGATTTATAAAGCCAGATGCTATGTGGGCTTCTCTTTCTGGCTCTGGTGTTTTGGGCTGGGGAGTCCATCAAGGGGCTGAGGCCTCTAACTCCTCAGGGGGGAATTTTAAGCTGAGATATCCCTCTGAATTACCAGTCACTGCACATGGGTGTGGGGCCAGCCCTTCTTTTTATATATATACCCGGTGCATGAAATTCGTGCATGGGGGGGGGGGGGTCCCTCAGCCCAGGCTGCACCCTCTCCAATCTGGGACCCCTCGAAGGATGTCTGACTGCCTGTTTAGGCCCAATCCCAGTCGGACATCCCACTCACAATCCAGGACTACTGGCTCCCAACTGCTAGCCTGCGTGCCTTCCTGATTGCCTCTAACCACTCCTGCCTGCCAGCCTGATCACCCCCTAACTGCTTCTGCCTGCCAGCCTGATCACCCCCTAACCACTTCCCTACCAGCCTGATTGATGCCTAACTGCTCCCCTGCCAGCCTGTTTGCCCCTAACTGCCCTCCCCTGCAGGCCTGGTCACCCCTAACTGCCCTCCCCTGCAGGCCTGGGTCCCCCCCAACTGCCCTTCCCTGCAGGTCACCCCCAACTGCTCTCCCCTGCAAGCCTGGTCCCTCCCATCTGCCCTCCCCTGCTTGCCATCTTGTGGTGGCCATCTTGTGTCCACATGGGGCAGGATCTTTGACCACATGGGGGCACCCATCTTATGTGTTGGAGTGATGGTCAATTTGCATATTACTCTTTTATTAGATAGGATAGAGGCCTGTTGCACAGGTGGGGGCCAGCTGGTTTGTCCTGAAGGGTGTCCCAGATCAGGGTGGGGGTTCCCTTTGGGCATAGAGTGGCCTGGGCAAGGGCCCTGTGGTGGTTTGCAGGCTAACCATGCCCCCTGGTGACCCAAGCAGAGTCCCTGGTATCTGGGATTTGTTTATCTTCTATAATTGAAACTTTGTAGCCTAGAGTGGAGCCAAGCCTTCTGCTCGCTCCATGGTGGCAACCATTTCTGTTGGAATTGATTTACCTTCTATAATTGAAACTTTGTAGCCTTAAGCGGAGGCCTGGGCCCGCCAGGGTGTGCGGAAAGCTTGACTTCCTCCATTGCCAGGGAAACCCAAGCCTCCCTCCTGTTCTCTTCATGGCTGCAGCCATCTTGGGTTAATTTGCATACTTGCTCCTGATTGTTTGGTGGGCGTGGCTGGTGGGCGTGGCTCGTGGGTATAGTGGATTGATGGTTAATTTGCATATCACTCTTTTATTAGATAGGAGATATATATATATATATATATATATATATATATATATATATATATATATGTAAGAGGGGGAGAGAAACATCAAAGATAAGAGAGAAGCATTGATCAGCTGCCTCCTACATGCCCCACACAGGGGATCAAGCCCACAATCTGGGAATATGTCTTGACTGGGAATCCAACTGTGACCTCCTGGTTCATTGGTTGATGGGCCAGATGGGGCCATCCCTTCTTGACTTTTTGTCCTTCATGCCAGTCTCCATGTGACTTCTTTTGTAAATCATTGGTTATAAGACTTGTGTTCAGTTAATATTCAGGTGGTTAATTAGGTTGATTGTTCTGTAATTTAGTTGTAATTCCATTTGGACCTGAGAGAGGTGAGTGTAACTTCCATCTACTTCTTAGCCATTTTGGATCTCTTTAAAAAAGTTAATTTAACTTTATTCTCACCTAAAAATGCTACAGAAACTAAAATTAAAAGCATTTGGCCTGGCTGGTATGGCTCAGTGGTTGAGCATTGACCTATGAACCTGGAGGTCACAGTTCAGTTCCCATTCAGGGCACATGTCTGGGTTGCAGGCTTGATCCCCAGTGTAGGGCATGCAGGAGGTAGCCAATCGATGATTCTCTCTCATCATTGATGTTTCTATCTCTCTTCCTCTCCCTCTCTGAAATCAATAAAATATATATGTATTTTTAAAAAGTATTTGTGTTGCCTAGATTAGACAATAAATTATTTCCAACTCCTTCCTATTATAAAAGATAGCTGCAATAAACATGGGTGTGCAAATATCTATGTATGACCTTGCATTCGATTCTTTTGGATATATACCTTGAAGTGTGATTTATGTTCATAAGGTCATTCTCTTTTTAATATTTTGCACAACATCTGTACTGTTTCTAAATAGTTGGGCACTTTTACATTGCTACCAAGATTGCACAAGATTTCCAATTTCTCCACATCCTGTTATTTATTTATTTTAATTCAATTTATTGGGGTGGTATTGGCTAATAAAATTATATAGGTTTCAAGTATGCAATTCTATAATTCATCATCTGTATATTGCATTGTGTGCTTATGACCCAAAGTCAAGTCTCCTTCCATTACCATATCTTTGATTTCCCTTTATCCATTATGACCTCTGGTAATCAACATACTGTTGTCTGTGTCTATGAGTTTTTGTTGGTTTGTTTTTCTTGTTTGTTCATTTGTTGCTTTCAGTTTCATCTCACATATGAGTGAAATCATATGGTTCTTGGACTTTTTCTTTCTGACTTCTTTTTGCTTATCATCATATTCTCAAGATCCAAGCCCTCAGCTAATATCATATTCAATGGTGAAAAACTGAAAGCTTTTCCTTTAAGATCAGGAACAAGACAAGGATGAGTAAACACCATGTTTATTCAATAGAGCACTAGAAAGCCTAGCCAGAGTAATCAGGCAAGACAAAGAAAAAGAGTCATTCAAATTGGAAATGAAGGAGCAAAAGTATCACTTTTTATAGATCACATGATTCTTTATATAGAAAACCCAAAGACTCCACCAAAAAATATTAGAAACAACCACCAAAACTCCACATTAAAGTTGCAGAATACAAAATTAATATAAAAATCTGTTGCATTTTTATATGCTAAAAGTAAAATTTCAGAAAAAGAAATGAAAAAAAATCTTTTGCAATTATAACAAAAAATAAAATACCTACAGATAAAAATTAACATAGCATGTGAAGGGCCTATGCACTGAAAACTACAAAGTGTATTAAAAGAGGTTGAAAAAGACACAAAGAAATGGAAAGATATTCTATGTTTATGGATTGGAAGAATCAATATATTTAAAATATCCACATTATCCAAAGCAAGATACAGATGTAATGCAATTCCCCCATCAAAATCCCAAAGGAATTTTTAAGAGAAATAGAGCAAAAAATCATCAGATTTGTATGGAATAACAAAAGACTCTAAATAGCCAAAATTATTCTGAAAAAAAAGAATGAAGTAGGAGGTATCACACTCCCTGACTTCAAATTATTATTATTGCTATTGTTATTATTAGTTCTCACCCATGGATACATTTCCATTGATTTTTAAATCTTTATTGTTAAGCGTATTATAGATACCCCTCCCCCAATTTTTCCCCTTTGCCACGACCACCCAGTTCCTGCCCCACCCCAGGCCTTTGTCACTTGATTGTCTGTGTAGCGGTGGCAGGCCCATACATACATGGATTGCAGCAGTGGGGCTGGATGCACCTGTCTGTGGGTTGGGGTGCTGGTTCAGGGCTGTTCCCTGCAGACTCCTCCAAAACAGCACACTGTCCAATCTTAAGCGTTAAGAAATGCCCAGCTGAGCAGCATGTAGAAACAGCTACCAGCTCCTCTGCCAGGAGCAACAGAACACATGCCAGGATTTCCCACACCAACAGACAGATGCCCAACACATACACCCATGCACACTCTCCTTTGAACACACTCACCCTCTAACACTCTCACTCTCACTCCAGTCCCGCCTGCCACCTCATTGGTTTCCATTGAATTTTTTAAGAAAGAGGAAGGGGGAGAGAGAAACATCAATATGAGAGAGAAACATCCATTGGTTGGCTCCCATATGCACCCCAACTGGGGACTTAACCTGCAACATAGTTATGTGCCATGACCTGAAATCAAATCCATAACCTTTTGGTGTATGGGATGACACTCCAAATGATTGTGCCATGCAATTAGGACTATTTTTTGGTTTTTATGTTAGTCATCTTAATAGGTGTGAGGTGATATTCCATTGTAGTTTTGACCTGCATTTCTCCAATGATTAATGATATTGAGTATATTTTCATATGCTTGTTATACATATGTGTATCATATTTAAAGATATGCATATCTCTATATATAAAAACCTAAGTGACCATTGCAATTGAATGGATGACCAAACATGCTGCGTGGGGTGACTAGGCTGGCAGGGGGGTTAATGAGGGGTGACCAAACGACTGAGCAGCAGGCTGCATAAGGTGACCAGGCCCGCAGGGGGGTCAGTGAGGGGTGACCAGGCTGGCAGAGGGGGACAGTGAGGGGTGACCAGGCTGGCGGGGGGGCAGTTGGGGATGACCAGATTGGCAGAGGGGGCTGTAAGGGATGACTAGGCCAGTGGGGGGGGCAGTTAGGGGTGACCAGGCTGGCTGCGGGGGGGCCGTTGGGGGAAACTAGGCCAGTGAGGGGGGCAACCAGGCCAATGGGGGCAGTTGGGGCAACCAGGCTCGCAGAGGGGGCTGTAAGGGATGACTAGGCTGGTGGGGGGGGCAGTTAGGGGTGACCAGGATGGCTTGGGGGCAGTTGGAGGAAACTAGGCCAGCAGGGGGTCAGTTAGGTGTGACCAGGCCAGCAGGGGGGGTTAGTTAGGGGAGATCAGGAAGGCAGGCAGGCAGATGATCAGTTAGAAGCCAGTAGTCCTGGATTGTGAAAGGGATGTCCGACTGCCGGGCCTAAACCAGCAGCCAGACATCCCCCAAGGGGTCCCGGATTGGAGGGTGCAGGCTGGGCTGAGGGAACCCCCCCACGCATGAATTTTGTGCACTGGGTCTCTAGTTGATAAATAATAGGGAGCATCTTTTATTTGTTCCTGAATTTAAGGGAATGCTTTTGATTTTTTGTAGTAAGTATAATATTTACTCTAGGTTGCCTTTTAAATTTTTTTTTGCATTCCTTATTTATTAGAATAGAAATAAAATTACTTTTTAGGGTTAATTGAGATACTTCATATGACTTATTTTTAATTAATGTAGTGACTTAAATATAGAGCTATACTTGCATCTGGAATAAATTCTCTTTGAACATGGTCACTTTAAAATATATTATTTTACTTAGATATTTTGCATTTATAAAACATAGTAGTCATTACTGCTGTTCTCCAAATATTTGTGTCTCTTGACCTTAGTGACATATGAAATTGAATTAAAGTGATAATTTAAATGTATCTTTATTAATTTCAGAGAGGAAGGGAGAGAGAGAGAGATAGAAACATCAATGATGAGAGAGAATCATTGATTGGCTGCCTCCTGCAAGCTCCCAACCGGGGATCAAGCCCACAACCCGGGCATGTGCCCTTGACCAGAATCAAACCTGAGACCTTTCAGTTCACAGACCGATGCTCTATCCACTGAGCAAATCCAGCTAGGGCTAAAGTGAATTTTTAAATTGTGGTTAAAACTAAACATAAGATATATCCTCTTAATAAATTCTTAAGTGTAGCCCTAGCTGGTTTGGCTCAGTGGATAGAGCGTCGGCCTGCAGACTGAAGGGTCCCTGGTTCGATTCCAGTCAAGGGCACATATCCAGGTTTTGGGCTAACTCCCCAGTAGGGGGTGTGCAGAAGGCAGCCGATCAATGATTCTCTCTCATCATTGATATTTGTCTCTCTCTCTCCCCTCCTCTCTGAAATAAATAAAAATATATATTAAAAAAATTCTTAAGTGTACAAACCAAAATTGTTAACTGTAAGCAAAATGTTGTATAGCAGATCTCTGGAACTTTTTCATGTTGTAAAATTGAAACTTTATACCTTTTGAATAGGAACTCACTGCCCCGCTCCCATTCCCAGTTATGACAATAATCACTATTTTGCTTTCTGCTTTTATGAGCTTAATTACTTTAGATATCTCATATAAGTGGAATCAGGGTATTTGTTCTTCTGTTATTGGTTTATTCCACTTTGCACAACGCCTTCAAAGTTCATTTATATTGTTGTATACAATAGGATTATCTACTTTAAAAAGACTAAATATTCCTCAGTGTGTGTGTATCACATTTTCTTATCCATTAACTGTTTATGGACATGAAGGTTGCTTCTACAGCTTTACTATTGTGAATAATGAAGCAGTGCAAATATGTCTTTGTGTTCTGAACTCTTACATAAATACCATATGATAATACCATATGATCCAGCAATCCTACTCCTTTTTAATCGCCAACAGAGGACACATTTAAATGATTTTAGAAAGAGAGAGACATCAATCAGTTGCCTCACACACATGCGCTGCTTGGAGATTGAACCTGCAATCTGGGTATGTGCCTGACTGTAAATTGAACCTATGGTCTTTCAGTGTACAAGAGAATGCTCCAAACAGCTGAGCTATACAGACTAGGACATAGTAGTTCTATTTTTAATATTTTGAGAATCCTCAATACTGTTTTCCATAAAGGCTGCACCATTTAACATTCCCATCAACAGTGAGCAAGAATTTTATTTTCTCCACATCTTTCCCAACACTTTATTATTATTATTGTTATTATTATCATTAGTTAACTTCTAGATATTTTACTAGTAAAATTCCGTTTCAGATATTTACTTTCTGATTAAGAAGTTATTTCAACTTCCATTTTGTGCAGAAACAGCTAATTTATAAAATAAATTCTTTTATTTATTAAACTAGAGGCCCGGTGCAGGAAATCATGCATGGGGGGCATGTCCCTCAGCCCAGCCTGCACCGTCTCCAATCTGGGACCCCTCAAGGGATGTCCGATCCCTCGGGGATCAGGCCTAAACAGGCAGGCGGGCATCCCTCTCACAATCCAGGACTGCTGGCTCCCAACTGCTCACCTGCCTGCCAGCCTGATCACCCCCTAACCACTCCCCTGCCAGCCTGATTGATGCTTAACTGCTCCCCTGCCAGCCTGTTTGCCTAACTGCCCTCCTCTGCAGGCCTGGGTACCCCCCCCCCCAACTGCCCTTCCCTGCAGGTCCGGTCACCCCCAACTTCCCTCTTCTGCTGGCCTGGTCACCCCTAACTGCCCTCCCCTGCAGGCTTGATTGCCCCCAACTTCCCTCTTTTGCAGGCCTGGTCTGTCCCAACTGCCCTCCCCTGCTGTCCATCTTGTGGTGGCCATCTTGTGTCCACATGGATCTTTGACCACATGGGGGCAGCCATCTTGTGTATTTGAGTGATGGTTAATCTACATATTACTCTTTTATTAGATAGGATAGAGGCCTAGTGCATGGGTGGGGGCCAGCTTGTTTGCCCTGAAGGGTGTCCCTGATCAGGGTGGGGGTTCCCTTGGGGTGTGGGGAAGCCTGGGCAAGGGGCCTGTGGTGGTTTGCAGGCCGGCCACGGCCCCCGGAGACCCAAGCAGAGGCCCTGGTATCTGGGATTTATTTATCTTCTACAATTGAAACTTTTTAGCCTGGATCGGAGGCCAAGGCAGGCCAGGGCTTCAGAAGATTGGCTTCCTCCATTGCCAGGGGCAACCCTAGCCTCCTTCTCTTTCCAGCTCCGTGGCTGCCACCATTTCTGTTTGGATTTATTTATCTTCTATCATTGAAACTTTGTAGCCTTTAGTGGAGGCCTAGGCTGGCAAGGGCAGGCGGAAAGCTTGGCTTCCTCCATTGCCAGGGAAACCCAAGCCCCCCTCCTGCTCTCTGTGGCTGCAACCATCTTGGTTGGGTTTATTTGCATATTCGCTCCTGATTGGCTAGTGGGCGTGGCTAGTGGGCGTGGCTAGTGGTGTAGCGGAGGTACGGTCAATTTGCATATTATTCTTTTATTAGATAGGATATATAGTATGTACTGTGTGCCAGAACTGTGAGTTCAATTACAAGTCAGGGCACATATGTAGATTGCAGATTTGATTGCCAGACATGGTATGTACTGGAGGCCACCAATTGATGTTTCTCCCACATCAATATTTCTCTCCCTCCTCTCCTCTCTCTCTAAAATCAATAAATCATATATATCCTCAGGTGAGAGTTAAAGAAAAAAAGATTTAATGATACTATTTTCACCTCAGTCTCCTAAGACTGAGGATCTATGCCAGATATCTATTCTTGGCTTACTTTGATTAGTGCTTTGTTTTTTTTAGATGGTTCAATTGTTTGTTTATTTTCAGAATTACTTCCTTTTTTTCTTATCTAGATTTAAGATAATTTAATTTTTTGGTTTGTGTTTAACATTAATATGCTTCCCAAATATTACATGTACAAAAGGTTTACTTTAAGAAGTATCATCCCTCCTGTAAACTTTCCCTTTGCTCTCCAAATCCTGCCACCCCCTTGAAGGTAACTTAATTATATATATAATATCTATTTGGGTGACATTGGTTAATAAGATTAAATAGGCCTCAAGTGTACAATTCTATGTTACATCATCTGTATATTGCATTGTGTGCCCACCACCAAAAGTCAAATTATCTTCTGTCACCATACATTTGACCCCCTTTACAGCCCCTCACTCCCATCCCTTTGGTAACCACCACACTCTTGTCTGAGTTTTTGTCTGTTTGTTTTTCTTGTTTATTTTTTGCTTTCTGTTTTATATCCCACATATGAGTGAAATCATATGGAGCCCAGATAGCATAGTCAGTAGAACATAGACTTTTAAGCATATTGTTTTCTGATTTATATTTTTTGTGTTTTATTTTGTAAGTGTGTATTTCTTTCTACTTTTTTTCTTATTTCCCTTTTATTTTTACCCAAAAGGTAGCATAATAGATAATCTGTTTTTAACTTTTTTTCACTTAGCATTACGTCCTCCAATAAAAAAACACAATCCAATTAGAATTGTTTTCCCAATTTTCATGTCAGATCTAGCATTATGGAATTTACTTACAACTTTCTAGAAATGAGGGGTAAAGCTCCTGTATACTTGTTTTAAACTTGAAATCTAAATATTTCACAATAAATTTGTGTTTTTTATTTAGTAAACTAAATGCTTCTCTTTATGTAGATAATGATAAAGTACCAGATGAAAATCTTAAGCTTGAGAATCAAACATTGTCAAAAGATCCCATGCACATGGTGGATAAAAAAACTTCTAGAACAAATAGACGTAATGGTAAGTAAAATAATTATAGTTATGTTCAAATTATTTTATATTAAGAACATCAAAA
Organism: Cnephaeus nilssonii; assembly: GCF_951640355.1. NCBI lineage: Eukaryota > Metazoa > Chordata > Mammalia > Chiroptera > Vespertilionidae > Cnephaeus > Cnephaeus nilssonii. The sequence goes on along the minus strand of NC_137075.1, from coordinate 10,227,521 downwards.
TATTTTGAGGGGTTAATGAATATGTGCTTGAGTACATATTTTGTAGAAATTTTACACTTTGATGTGTTTATAACCTTAAATAATTAGAGAACTAAATTTAAAGAAAGCTTAGGTACCATTTGCTTGGTATTTGTTTGGTTAATAACTAATATGCCTCCATACACACTCTATTCACACAAATTTCCCACATCACTTCCACAGTCTATTTAAATAAGGAGTTAACCTCTGTGGCTTTGCAGTCTTCTTTCACTCATTTTGCACAAATGAGAAGAAATCTTGCTGACTATATGGCATATCCTGAAATTTTAAAATAGATTTGTTTTTCTATTTAGCATTTCGTGTAACTCAGAAAAATGCTAGGAAATCTGAAGAAAAGTCATTGCCTGAGGATATGGATTTATTTTTAAGAAGCCAATCTCAAACTATCAATATTAAAGCTACCGAAAATGAGACTCTTAATAGTAAGTAGTTAATTACAAATATTATAAAATTATTTTCAATTAAATTTAGGAGGACTTTCTTCCATAATTTATAAATATGTCTACAAATATTTTGTTTATACTTATAGATATTTATTAGTTATTTACTTCAGTATTTTATAAATCCTGCCTTAGATGTTGGTTGGGCATTATCCTATACACTGAAATATTGACAGTTCTATTCCCTCTCAGGGCAGTCAATCTATGTTTATTTTTCACATGGATGTTTCTCTCTTTTGCTCCCTCTCCATTCCGCTCTCTCTCTCAAAATAAATTTAAAATCTTAAAAAAATTTCTACAATGATTATTGATTTCTCTATTTCTTCATATGTTATATCAGGTTTTGCTTTAAACCTTGATACTTTATTATTAAAATACATATATGTTAAAAAGTAATACTATTTCTAGATAGAGGCACTTTGTCCTAATGAAAGGACCCACTTTATTATTTTATAGTTTCTGTTTGATTGTTTGCCTTAAAAACTACTAGGCCTGCTATTAATGTGGCTCCACCAAATTCTCATTGGTATTTGCATGATACACTTTTTTCTATCTTTTGCTTTAAACTTTCTGTATTTTTATGAATTTTCTATATCACTTCTATGAAGCTTATAGTTGTATATATAAAAAAATCCATCTGATATCTTTGTCTTTTAATTAGCATTTGTAATCACACTTGGTCTAATTTTGATATGTAGAGGTTTAAGTTACACCATATTTTTGTGCTTCCTATTTTTTATGCCTGATTTGAGTTTCTTTTACTCTTTTCTCTGCTTTATCCTATATAATAAAGAGGTAATATGCAAATTGACCATCACACTCTCACAAGATGGCTGCCTATGACCAGGCTGGCAGGAGGATTAGTGAGGGATGAGCAAACGACTGAACAAGCAGGCTGTGTGGGGCGACCAGGCCGGAGGGGTGGTGGGGAGGTTAGGGGCGACCAGACAGGCAGGCAGGTTAGCAATTAGGAGCCAGCGGTCCAGGATTGTGAGAGGGGTGTCTGACTGCCAGTTTAGGCCTGATCCCTAAACTGGCAGTTGGACATTCCCCGAAGAGTCCTGGATTGGAGAGGTTGCAGGCTGGGCTGAATGGACGCCCCACTTCCATGCATGAATTTTGTGCACCAGGCCTCTAGTATATTTTTTGAATATATCATTATTTTATTTCCTGCCCTCTCTTTTTTAATACATTTTTATTTTTTAAATTTAATTTTATTGTTTAAAGTATTACAAATAGTAATACATATATCTCCTTTTTTCCCCATTGACCTTCCCCCAGCCTCCCCTAAGCCCTGGCACATACTCTCATTCCTCCCCACACACAGTGTCTTGTGTCCATTGGTTGTGCTTATATGCATACATACAAATCCTTCAGTTAATCTCTTCCCCCCCCTCCCCAACACTTCCCAGACTTTGTGCTGTAATTTGACAGTCAATTCTATGCCTCATTGCCTCTGTATCTATCTCTTTGTTCATCGGTTTATAATGTTCTTTATTATCCATAAATGAGTGAGATCATGTGGTATTTTTTTTTTCATTGCCTGGCTTATTTCACTTAGCACAATGCTCTCCAGTTACATCCGTGCTGCTGCAAAAGGTAAGAATTCCTTCTTTTTTTTTATAGCAGCGTAGTATTCTATTGTGTAGATGTACCATCATTTTCTAATTCACTCATCTGCTGATGGACATTTAGGCTGTTTCCAAATCTAAACTATTATAAATTGTGCTTCTATGAACATAAGTGTGCATATATCATTTTGGATAGGTGCTTCTAGTTTCTTGGTATATATCCCTAGAAGTGGGATCCCTGGGTCAAATGGGTGTTCTATTCTTAGTTTTTTGAGGAAACTCCATATTGTTCTCCACAGTCGCTGCAACCAGTCTGCATTCCCACCAGCAGTGCACAATGGTTCCTTTTTCTCTGCATCCTTGCCAGCACTTGTTGTTTGTTGATTTGTACATAATAGCCATTCTGACAGGTGTGAGATGGTACCACATTGTCGTTTTGATTTGCATCTCTCGGATGATTAGTGACTTTGAGCATGTTTTCATGTGTCTCTTGGCCTTCCTTCTGTCTTCTTTTGAAAAGTATCTATTTAGGTCTGTTGCCTATTTTTTTTATTAGATCGATTATCTTCCTTTTATTAAGTTGTATGAATTCCCTGCAAATGTTGTGCATTAAACCTTTATCGGTGATAATATTGGCAAATATGTTCTCCCATATAGTGGGCTTTCTTGTTGTTTTGTTGATGGTTTATTTTGCTGTAAAAAAAGCTTTTTATTTTGATGTAGTCCCATTTGTTTATTTTCTCTTTAGTTTTCATTACCTTAGGTGTGATGGTAAATGGCATGCTTTTTAGTCTCTGTTTCTGTAAGTTCACTATTGGTATATAGAAATGCCATAGATTTTTTGGCATTAATTTTGTATCCTGTTACATTGCCAAATTCATTTTTAAGTCTAATAATTTTTGATGGAGTCTTTAGGGTTTTCTATATACAATATCATGTCACCTGTGAATAAGGACAGCTTTACTTCTTCTTTTCCATTTTGGATGCCTTTTATTTCTTCTTCTTGTCTAATAACAATGGCTAATACTTCCAGTACTATGTTGAGCAGGAGTGGTGAGAGTGGGCATCCTTGTCTTGTTCCTGTTCTTAGGGGAAATGGTTTTAGTTTTTGCCCATTGAGAATGATGTTGGGTGTGGGTTTGTCATATATGGCTTTTATATGTTGAGGTATGATCCTTCTATTCCCACCTTGCTGACAGTTTTTATCAAGAAAGGGTGTTGGAGTTTGTCAAATGCTTTTTCTGCATCAATTGATATGACTATGTGATTTTTAATCTCTCAATTTTTTTATGTGATGTATCACATTTATTGATTTGCGGAAATTTTACCATCCTTGCATCCTGGGATAAATCCTACTTGGTCATGGTGTATGATCTTTCTGATGTACTGCTGGAGCCGATTTGCTAGAATTTTGTTGAGAATTTTGGCATCTCTGTTCATGAGGGATATTGGCCTGTAATTCTCCTTCATTGTGTTGTCTTTATCTGGTTTTGGTATTAGGGTGATGCTGGCTTCATAGAAGGAGCTTGGAATTGTTCCTTCCTCTTGAATTTTTTGGAATAGTCTGAGGAGGATAGGTTTGAGTTCATCCTTGAATGTTTGGAATAACTCCCCTGTGAAGCCATCTGGTCCTGGTCTCTTTTTTGCTGGAAGCTTTTTGATGACTGCTTCAATTTCTTCCATAGTTATTGGCCAATTGAGATTTTTAGATTCTTTCTGAATATTTTTTGGAAGGTTGTATTTTGCTAGGAATATGTCCATTTCCTCCAGGTTGTCCAGTTTGTTGGAATAGAGTTGTTCATAGTATTTTTTAACAATCCTTTGTATTTCTGTGGAGTCTGTTGTTATTTCTCCTCATTCATTTCTGATTTTGATTATTTGGGTCCTCTCTATGCTTCTTGGTTAGCCTGGCTAGAGGTTCATCAATTTTGTTTATCCTTTCAAAGAACCAGCTCTTGGTATTGTTCATATTTTTTATTGTTATCTTTTTTGTCTCTATTTCATTTATCTCCTCTCTGATCTTTATTATTTCCTCCCTTCTGCTTACAGTGGGCTTTTCTTTTTGCTCTCTTTCTAACTCTTTGAGTTGTAGGGTTAGGTAATTTATTACCATTGTTTCTTGTTTTTTTGCAGTAGGCTTGCAGAGCTATAACTTCTCTCTCAAAACTGCTTTTGCTGTGTCCCATAGATTTTTGATTGTGTTTTCATTGTCATTTGTTGCCATGAAGTTTTTTATTTCTTCCTTGATCTCTCTGGTTACCCAGTCGTTGTTTAATAGCATGCTATTTAGCCTGCATGATTTTTTGGGATTGTTTTTATTATAGTTGATTTCTAGTTTTATGCCACTGTGATCTGAGAAGATGCCTGATATGTTTTCTATCTTCTTGAATTTGAAGAGACTTTGCCTGTCACCCAATATATGGTCTATCTTTGAAAATGACTCATGTGCACTTGAGAAGAATGTATATTCTGTGGTTTTGGGGTGAAATGTTCTGAAGATGTCAATTAATTCCATCATATCTAGTGAATCATTTATGATTGATGTTTCTTTGCTGATTTTTTGTTTAGAGGATTTGTCCAATAATGATAGTGGGGTATTAAAGTCCCTTACTATGATTATATTGCTGTCAATTTCTCCCTTGATAGCCTCCAGAAGTTTTTATTTTTATTTTTTTTAACGTATTTGGGTGCTCCATATTGGGTTCGTATATGTTTACCAGAGCTATTTCTTCTTGTTGGATTGCTACCTTTAGTATTATGAAGTTGACTTATCTCTTGTTATGTTGTTCACTTTGAGATCTAATTTTTCAGATATAAGTATTGCTACCCAGCATTTTTTTCATTTCCATTAGCCTGAAAAACCTTTTTCCATCCCTTCACCATCAGTCTGTGTGAGTCTTTTTTTCTGACGTGTATTTCCTGGAGACAGCAGATATATGGGTCATGTGTTCTTAGCCACTCAGTTACTCTATGTCTTTTGATTGGGACATTTATTCCATTTACATTTAAAGTTATTGTTGATATGTACTTGATTATCACCATTTTTATTCTTTAAGCCTGTGTTCCTTCTTTGCTTCCTATTTCTTCTTTTTACAGCAGACCCTTTAGCATTTTTTGCATTGCTGGTTTGGTGGTAATAAACTCCGTTAGTCCTTTTTTGTCTGTGAAGCTCCTGATTTCCCCCTCAATTTTGATTGATAGCCTTGCTGGTTACAATATTCTTGGATTCAGCCCCTTCCTTTGCATGACTTTGTATATTTCATTCCATTCCTTTCTGGCCTGATGTGCTTCTGTTGGGAAATCTCAGGACTTTTACCCTCCCACACTTTGCACAATTCTATGATCCTCTCTGTGAATGTCTTTTTTCCCCTGTCACTAAGTGGCCAGCACACTGGTACAAATTTCACACTGCCTTTTTGTGCCAGTTCAGTTATGTGTTGATTTTTATAGTTCCCTTTGGCCAGCAGCCTTAAGGATCCCCTTCCACATTCACAAATCATGGGTCGCGGATTTAGTGGGGCGGAGACTTCCCCCAGGCTCTAGATCCCATTTTGCATGTTTTTCTCTCCAGCCTAGTTAGCAGATCTCACCTTTCCCTTGGCATAATCTGACCTTTCCTTGAGAAGGTGAAGAGCTCCTCTGAGGCAGCGTATTTGTGCTGCCTGAGATCTGGTGTTCCTGGGTTCACAATTGGTCCCTGGGTATTCTATTTGTAGAGTCAAGGGATGTATAGTCTTCTGATAACAGCCACTCTCCCCTTCAAGATGTCTCATTCTCTGCAGTAGAGCCCGTTGCTCTGGGAGAGATTTCAGTAGCAGTGTAGTCTGCCTGGTCAGGGGAGCCTGGTTTGGCAGTCCCAACAGTCCCTTGGAGTATAGCTGACCCTCATCCTCAAATATACACTCCCCATATGTCCACACACTCTCCTTTCATTCTCTCACACACTATCTTGCAGTCTGCCTTCCCATTGGCAGCCATCTTCCCAATCTCAGGCCTCTAGTATTTTTATATTGTTACATATTTTTCCTTAAATATATCTGATGCCTAGAATTTTAACTATTTTAAAGTGTGAATATGTCAAGAAAACTAGAGAATATTTTAATTATTAATATTTTAAATCATTAATGTATTTGAGTATCTAAATTACCCTATTCCCCACCTTCTTTGCTTCCATCAACCCAGCCCCCAACTCCCTCGGGCCATCACCACACTGTTGTCTGTTGTTAAATCCATCTATCAATTGACATTTAGGTTGCATCCATATTTTGTTTATTGTAAATAATATTGTAATGAACATAGGGGTGTAAATGTCTTTTTGAATTAATGTTTTCATTTTCTGGTCTTGTAAAGTGAGTTTGGAAACATTCCTTCCTCTTCAATTTTATCTATATACTAGAGGCCCGGTGCATGAAAATTGTGCACAAGGTGTGTGTGTGTCCCTCAGCCCAGCCTGCACCCTCTCCAATATGGGACCCCTCGAGGGCATTCGGACATTTCTCTCACAATCCAGGACTTCTGGCTCTCAACTGCTTGCCTACCTGCCTGGCTAATTGCCCCTAACTGCTTCTGCCTGCCAGCTTGATCACCCCCTAACCACTCCCCTGCCAGCCCGATCAAAGACTAACTGTTTCCTTGCTGGCCCGGTCATCTCTAACTGCCCTCTCTTGCCAGGCTGGCCACCCCCAACTGCCCTCCCCTGCTAGCCTGGTCACCCTCAACTGCCCTCCCCTGCTGGCCCAGTCACCCTAACTACCCTTCCCTGCCAGCCTGGTCACCCTTAACTGCTCTCCCTGCTGGCCTGGTCACCCCCAACAGCCTTCCCCTGCAGGCCTGGTCCCCCCCAATTGTCCTCCCATGCAGGCCTGGTCGTCTCCAACTGCCCTCCTCTGCTGCCTGGTCACCCCTAAGTGCCCGCCCTTGCAGGCCTGAATCCCCACAACTGCCCTCCCTTGTAGGCCTGGTCGCCCCCAACTGCCCTCCCCTCCTGGCCTGGTCCCCCCAACTGTCCTCCCCTGCAGGCCTGGTCGTCTCCAACTGCCCTTCTCTGCTGCCCGGTCACCCCTAAGTGCCCGCCCATGTAGGCCTGAATCCCCGCAACTGCCCTCCCTTGTAGGCCTGGTCGCTCCCAACTGCCCTCCCCTCCTGGCCTGATCCCCCACAATTGTCCTCCCTGTAGGCCTGGTCTCTCCCAACTGCCCTCCCCTGCTGGTCTGATCACCCACAACTGCCTTCCCCTGGAGGCCTGGTCCCCCCCCAACTGCCCTCCCCTACAGGCCTGGTCCCCCTCCAACTCCCCTTCCCTGCTGGCCATCTTGTGGCGGCCATCTTGTATCCACATGGGGGTGGCCATATTGTGTGTTGGATTTATGGTCAATTTGCATATTACCTGTCTATTGTATAGAATATTATATAGGATATAAAAGCCTTAGCGACAGTTTGGCCATTTGACCTTTCGACCTTTTGACTGGTAGCTATTACATGCACTGACCACCAGGGGGAAGATGCTCTGACTGGTAGGTTAGCTTGCTGCTGGGGTCTGGCCGATCAGGACTGGGCAAGATGGCCCTGCCACACCCTGGAGCCCTCCTGTGGGACCTCCCCAGCCCTGATCGTGCACAGGTGGGATCCCTTGGCCTGGCCTGTGCCCTCTCACAATCCGGGACCCCATGGGGGATGTTGGAGATCCCCACAGGCCAGGCCAAGGGACCCCACTGGTAGATGAATCCTTGTACTTTGCCTCTAGTGTAATAATATAAGAATAGGTATTAATTCTCCTTTTAACGTTTGAAACCTGTGAAACCATCTGTACCTTTTTGTTGGAGGTTTTTTGATTACTCATTAATTGTAATTACCCATAATTAATCTATTCAGAAATTTTATTTCTTTGTCATTCAATCTTGGAAGCATGTGCCCTTGCTGTTCCAATGGTTAAGAGATCCTTTTTTTATAGCTGCACTAGAGATCTGGTGCACGAAATTCATGCATTGGAGGGGTGGGGGATCCCTCAGCTGGGCCTGCACCCTCTCACACTCTGGGACCCCTCAGGGGATGTCCGACTGCTGGTTTAGACCTGATCTTGCAGGGATTCCTAAGTACTCTGCCTGCCTTCCTCATTGCCCCTAACCACTCGCCTGCCTGCCTGATTGCCCCTAACCACCTCTGCTTCAGCCCCTACCACCGCGGCTTCATCCAGAAGGTCATTCGACTGTCCAGTCTAATTAGCATATTATAATTTTATTATTATAGATAGTATTTCATTGTATCAATGTACCACAGCTTTTTTATTCACTCATCTGCTGATGGGCACTTGGGCTGTTTCCAGATCTTAGCTATTGAAAATATTGCTGTTATGAACATAAGTGTGCATATATTCTTTCTGATTGGTGTTTCAGGCTTCTTAGGATATAGTCCTAAAAATGGGATCACTAAGTCAAATGTCTGTTCATTTTATTTTTTTGAGGAAACTCCATAATTTTTTCCAAAGTGGTTTTACCAATATGCATTCCCATCACCAGTGCACCAGGGTTCCCTTTTCTCCACATCCTGGCCAGCACTTGTCATTTGTTGATTTCTTTTTTTTTCTTTATTGTCTAAAGTTTTACATATGTCTCCTTTTTTCCCAATTGACCCCAAGCCCTGCCATTCTAACCCTTGAGGGAAATCCCTCACTGCCTCAATGTCTGTGTCCATTGGTTATGCTAATATGTATGTACTAGTGGCCCGGTGTACAAAATTCATGCATGGAGGGTGTGTGTCCCTCACCCCAGCCTGCACCCTCTCCAATCTGGGACATCCCTCTCACAATCCAGGACTGCTGGCTCCCAACTGCTCGCCTGCCTGCCTTCCTGATTGCCCCAAACCACTTCTGCTTGATAGCCTGATCACCCCCTAACCACTCCCCTGCCAGCCTGATCGATGTCTAAGTGCTCCCCTGCCATCCTGTTTGCCCCCAACTTCCCTCCTCTGCCAGCCTGGTCACCCCTAACTGCCCTCCCCTGCAGGATTGATCGCCCCCAATTGCCCTCCCTTGCTGGTCTGGTCCCTCCCAACTGCCCTCCTCTGCTGTCCTGATCACATGACAACGTCCCTCCCTTGCAGGCCTGGTCCCTCCCAACTGCCCTACCCTGCTGGCCATCTTGTGGTGGCCATCTTGTGTCCACATGGGGGCAGGATCTTTGACCACATGGGGGCATCCATCTTGTGTGTTTGAGTGATGGTCAATCTGCATATTACTCTTTTATTAGATAGGATAGAGGCCTGGTGCATTGGTGGGGGCCAGCTGGTTTGCCCTGAATGGTGTCCCTGATTAGGGTGGGGGTTGCCTGGGGGTGTGGGGAAGCCTGGGCAAGGGGACTGTGGTGGTTTGCAGGCCGGCCATGCTTTCCAGCAACCTAAGCAGAGGCCCTGGTATCAGGGAATTATTTATCTATCTTCTATAATTGAAACTTTGTAGCCTGGAGCTGAGCTAAGCCTTCTGCTTGCTCTGTGGCGGCAGGGGATTTATTTATCTTCTATAATTGAAACTTTGTAGCCTTAAGTGGAGGCCTGGGCTGGCCAGGGTGTGCGGAAAGCTTGGCTTCCTCCTTCGCCAGGGAAACCCAAGCCACCCTCCTGCTCTCTCTGTGGCCGCAGCCATCTTGGTTGGGTCAATTTGCATACTCGCTCCTGATTGGCTTGTGGGCATGGGCTTGTGGGTGTGGTGGAGTGATGGTTAATTTGCATATTACTCTTTTATTAGATAGTATACAAGTCCTTTGGCTGATCTCTAAGGCCCCCTTCCCCTAAACCTTGTCTCTGGATCTATTTTTGTTCATCAGTTTATGTTGATCATTATATCCCACATATGAGTGAGATCATGTGATAATTATCTTTCTTTGACTGGCTTATTTCGCTTAGCTTAATGCTTTCTAGGTCCATCTATACTGTTGCCAATGGTAAAAGTTCCTTCTCTTTTTTGATGGCATAGTATTCCATTTTGTAGATGTACCACGATATTTTAATCCACTCATCTGCTAATGGGCACTTAGGTTGTTCCCAAATCTTAGCTATTATAAATTGTGCTGCTCTGAACATAGGGGTGCATATATCCTTTCTGATTGGTGTATCTGGCTTCTTGGGATATAATTCTAGAAATGTGATTGCTGGGTCAAATGGGAATTCCATTTTTAACTTTTTGAGGAAACTTCAAACTGTTTTCTACAGTAGCCGCACCAGTCTGCATATCTACCAGCAGTGCATGAGGGTTTTTTTTTTTTTTTCTCCACGTCCTCTCCAGCACTTGTTTGTTGATGATAGCCATTCTGGAAGGTGTGAGATGGTACAGCATTTTCATTTTGATTTGCATCTCTCAGATGATTAATGACTTTGAGCATATTTTCATATGTCTTTTGACCTTCATATGTCCTCTTTTGAAAGTGCCTATTTAGCCGAAAACGGTTTGGCTCAGTGGATAGAGTGTTGGCCTACGGACTCAAGGGTCCCAGGTTTGATTTCGGTCAAGGGCATGTACCTTGATTGCGGGCACATCCCCAGTAGGGGGTGTGCAATAGGCAGCTGATCGATGTTTCTCTCTCATCGATGTTTCTGACTCTCTATCCCTCTCTCTTCCTCTCTGTAAAAAATCAATAAAAAATATATATTTTTTAAAAGTGCCTATTTAGGTCCTTTGCCCATTTTTTGATTGGATTATTTATCTTCCTTTTGTTAAGTTTTATAAGTTCTCTGTAAATGTTGGAGATTGAACCGTTATCTGAAATAGCATTGGCAAATATGTTCTCCCATGCAGTGGGCTTTCTTGTTGTTTTGTTGATGGTTTCTTTTGGTGTGCAGAAGCTTTTTATTTTGATGTAGTCCCATTTGTTTATTTTCTCCTTAATTTCCATTGCCCTGGGAGCTATATTGGTAAAGATATTGCTAAGACATATGTCTGATATTTTGCTTTCTATGGAGTCCTATAAGATTTTTATGGTTTCCCTTCTTACATTTAAGTCCTTTAACCATTTTGAGTTTGTTTTGGGGTATGGTGTAAGTTGGTGATCTAGTTTTATTTTCTTTTGCATGTATCTGACCAAATTTCCCAGCACCATTTATTTAAGAGACAGTCCTGACTCCATTGTATGCTATTGCCTCCTTTGTCAAATATTAATTGAGGATAATGGTTTGGGTTGATTTCTGGGTTCTCTGATCTGTTCCATTGGTCTATATGCCTTTTCTTGTGCCAGGACCAGTCAGTTTTGAGAACAGTGGCTTGGTAATATAGATTGATATCTGGTATTGTGATCCCCCCAACTTTATTCTTTCTCAGGATTTTTGTGGCTATTTGGGTCCTTTTTAATTCCAGATTAATTTTTGGAGAGTTTGTTCTAGATCTTTGAAATATGCTTTGGTATATTAATGGGGATTGCATCGAATCTGTAGATTGCTTTGGGTAGTATGGACATTTTAATGATGTTCATTCTACCAGTCCATGAACATGGTATGTTCTTCCATTTGTTTAAAACATGTTAATCGCCCAGCCTATTTTGTCTTCCTGATGGAAAGTACAGTGTCAGTCACTGGTGATTAACATGGCAATTATCGTGTTATGTCTTTTTTCAATATTCTGCTGTTTTCTGAGTAAAGGTCTCTTATCTCCTTAGTTAAGTTTATTCCTTGGTATCTTAATATTTTTGGTGCAATGGTAAATGGGATTTTTTTTTGTTAGTTTCTCTTTCTGTGAGTTTATTGTTGGGGTATAAAAAGCCTAGAGATTTCTGGGTGTTAATTTTCTATCCTGCTACGTTGCTGAATTCATCTATTAGGTCTAATAGTTTTTTCATGCAGTCTTTGTTGTTTTCTATGTACTGTATCATGTCATCTGCAAATAAGGACAGTTTTACCTCTTCTTTTCCAATTTGTATGCCTTTTATTTCTTCTTCTTGTGTGATCACTATGGCTAGCTCTTCCAGTACTAGACCAAGTATGAGTGGTGAATGTGGGAATCCCTGTATTGTTCCTGTTCTTAGGGGATATGGTTTTAGTTTTTGCACATTTAGTATGATGTTGGATGTAGGATTGACACATAGGCTTTTATTATGTTTTATTATGATCCCTCCATTCTAACTTTTCTGATGTTTTTTTATCAAGAAAGGGTGTGGAATTTTGTCAAATGATTCTTCTGCATTAATTGATATGATTATGTGGTTTTTGTCTCTCAATTTGTTTATGTGATGTATCATATTTATTGGTTGGCGATATTGTATCATCCTTGCATTGCCAGATAAATTCAACTTGGTCATGGAGTATGATATTTCTAATGTAATGCTGGATCTGATTTGCTAGAATTTTGTTGAAGATTTTAGCATCTATGTATATCAAGAAAATTGGCCCATGGTTCTCTTTTTTTGTGGTGCCTTTATCTGGCTTTGGAATTAGGGTAATGCTGGCTCATAGAAAGAGCTTGGAAGTGAGCCTTCCTCTTGAAATTTTTTTTTGCAATAATCTGAGGAGGATAGGTGTTAGTTCTTCTTTGAATGATTGATAGAATTCCCCTGTAAAACCATCCGGACCATAGCTTTTGTTTGCTGGAAGATTTTTGATTACTGCTTCAATTTCATCAGTAGTTATCAGCCTATTCAGGTTTTTAGATTCTTCCTGATTGAGTTTTGGGAGCTTGTGTTTTTCTAAGAATATGTCCATTTCAAGTAGGTTGTCCACTTTGTTGGAATGGAGTTTTTCATAGTATTTTTTCATAATCCTTTGTATTTCTGTGGGATCGGTTGAAACTTCACCTCTTTAATTTCTGATTTTGTTTATTTGAGTCCTCTCTTGTTGTTTCTTGGTGAGCCTGGCTAGGGGTTCATCAATCTTGTTTATCCTTTCAAAGAACCAGCTCTTGGTTTTGTTGATCTTTTGTATTGTATTTTTGGTATCTATGTCATTTATTTCCACTCTGATATTTATTATTTCTTTCCTTCTTGTTACTCTGGGCTTTTCTTGTTTTTCTCTTTCTAAATCTTTGAGTTGTAGGGTTAGATAATTTATTACCATTTTTTTCTTGTTTTTGTGAAGTAGACTTTAGAGCTATGAATTCCCTCTGAAGACTGTGTCCCATAGATTTTGGATTGTTATATTTTCATTGTCATTTGTTGCCAGGATGCTTTTTATTCCTTCTTTGATCTCTTTGGTAACCCAATCATTTTTTAATAGCACGCTATTTAGCCTCCAATTGTTTTTTTTCAGTGTTTTATTGTAGTTGATTTCTTATTTTATGCCATTGTGATCTGAGAAGATGCTTGCTATGATTTCTATCATATTTAATTTGAAGAGACTGTGCCTGTCTCCTAATATGTGGTCTATCTTTGAAAATGTCCCATGTGCACTTGAGAAGAATGTCTATTCTGTGGCTTTGTGGTCGAATGTTCTGACGATGTCAGTTAATTCCATCTGATTTAGTGAGTCATTTAAGATTGATGTTTCTTTGCTGAATTTTTGTTTAGAGGATTTAACCAGTGGTGTTTCTGTGTTATTAAAGTCTCCTATCATGACTGTATTACTCTTGATCTCTCCCTTGATATCTTCCAGAAGTTTTTTTATGTATTTGTGTGCTCCTGCTTTGGGTGCATTTATGTTTACCAGAGTTATATCTTCTTGTTGTATTGATCTCTTTAGTATTATGAAGAGGCCTTCCTTGTCTCTTGTTATGGCCTTCACTCTGTTGTCTAATTTGTCAGATATAAGTAGTGCTACCCAGCTTTTTTCTCATTTTCATTTGCCTGAAAAGTTTTTTCCATCCCTTCACTACCAGTCTGTGTGGGTTCTTTGTTCTGAGGTAGGTCTCCTGTAGACAGCAGATACATGGGTCATGTTTTGTGATTCATTCAGCTAACCTATATCTTTTCATTGTGGAATTTAATCCATTTATATTTAAAGTATTATTGATAGGTACTTGTTTGTCAGCATTTTTATTCTTTATGTCTTCTTCCCTTACTCTTTCATCTTTTTTAAAGCACCTTTAGCATTCCTTGCATTGCTGGTTTGGTGGTAATAAACTACATTAGTCCTTTTTTGTCTGTGAAGCTCCTGATTTCACCTTCAATTTTGAATGATAGCCTTGCTGGGCATAGTATTCTTGGATTAAGACCCTTGCTTTGCATGACTTTGAATATTTCTTTACATTCCCTTCTGGCCTGATGTGTTTCTCTTGAGAAATGAGTTGATAGTCTGATGGGATATTCCTTGTAGGTAGCTTTCTGTATCTCTCTGACAGCCTTTAATATTCTTACTTTGTTGTTGGTTTTTGCCAATTTAATTATAATGTGTCTTGGTGTCAGTCTTTTTGGGTTCATCTTGTTTGGGATTTTGTTCAATTCTTGGACTTGTGTGAGTTTTTTCTTCCCAATATCAGGGAAGTTTTCTGTCATTATTTCTTCACACAGGTTTTCTATTCCTTGCCCAGTTTCTTCTCCTTCTGGCATCCCAATTATGTGGAAGTTGTTTCATTTGCTATTGTCCCAAAGCTGCCTTAGGCTCTCCTCCTGTTTTTCATTTTTTTCCCAGTTGCTGCTCTGCTTGGGTGTTTTTTCCTACCTTGTATTCTAGCTCACTTATGCAATCCTCTGCTTCTTCTAGTCTGTTGTTGCTTTCTATTGTGTTCTTTATTGCAGCGATGTCTTTATTTCTTCTGAGTTCTTCATTTCCTCTTGTTTCTTACACTTGTTGAATTTGTCTTCTCTCCTTTTCAGCATCCATATAACCATTGTTGTGAATTATTTTCCTGACAAATTGCTTGCATCCATTTCATTTACTTCCTTTTCCAGTGATTCCTTTTTTTTTCTTTCATATGGGGGCTGTTTCTGTGTCTCCCCATTTTTGCTCCTCTAAGGTTGTCTGGTTATTTAGCTTACTCTCTACCACATTGACTTAAAGGCACAAAATACAACACAACAAAACACAACACAGAGGGCACTAAACACAAATGTATTCAGAATACCAATAACCCCATAAAAAGATGACCACCAGAGAAAAGAGAATTAGGGGAGAGAAAGGAGTGCAAAAATGATATGACAAAATGAAAGAAAGGTAAGTTAGAGAAGAAGAAAGCAGGGGGGAAATATATGTAGATGGGAAGAAAGCTCAAAGAAAACAACAACTAATACAAAAAATGCAAACAACAAACACACATAAAAGAAGGAGGAAAGCTGAATCTGAAGAGGTAGAGCTTATTTCCAGAAGGTAAGGTCAAGCAATTGAATGAATAGGGAAATGGCCATGATTCAATATAGAGAAGGTAAAAAGAGAATGAGTGTATATGAAGAAAAGTGAAAAACAAAATATTAAAAGAAAATAGAAACAATAATTGAAAAATATATATATTAAAAATATATATAAAAGAAAATTTATATCTATATACATAAAACCCTAATATGCAAATAGACCAAATGGCAGAACAAACAAACAACCGAACAACACAACAACCAGTTGCTATGATGTGCGCAGACCACCAGGGGCACATGCGGAACATGGCACGCATCAGCAGCAGGCAGCAGAGCACAAAACATGGTGGGCATTGCCTGCAGCAGGATGGTGGAGTAGGTGAGTGGGGACACCATAACACTGTAGGGTGCTGGTCACTGTTATCAGGATGAGCCTCTCGTGTTTACTGAAAATTCTTTTCTCTGGCATGCTGTGGTCCTGCCCATCGCTCACACCTGCTGCTTGTACTGGAGCCACTGCTTGCACCTGCTGCTGGTGCCCAGCGCCAGCCCCAATCACTCAGCACCATCAGTGGGTGCGAATGGCAGCTGCTGGCCCCAATAACCCCTGAGGGCTTCTCCACCTTCCCCTGATCCTGAGGGGTGATTGGGGTAGCAGCTGCTGCTTGCATCTGCTGACAGCACTGGCCCCGTTCACACCCACTGCTGGCACTGGACCCAATCACTCTGCACCACCAGTGGGTGTGAGTTGCGGTGACGGGACTGGGGCTGCAAGCAGACAGGGACCTGGGGGCCGTGGCAGGAGGGCCTGGGCGGGGGCTCAAAGGATTTGCAGAGACGTACCCCTGTTCCCACCACAGCCTCATGGCCCACAGTTCCTTTCAAGGTGTACAAATTCGTGCACTGGGCCCCTAGTGTGTGTGTGTGTGTGTGTGTGTGTGTGTATAAAATTTTTCCCTTTCTTTAATCTTTCTATCTATGTATTCATCTATTTTTGGAAAAGGAGAATAGAGAGCCGATAGGCCTGAGTTGGTTATTGAAACTATGCTATTTGTAGAAGAAGAGAACAAGCAAGGGGAGGAAAAACAGAAGCATAAAAAATAAAAGAAAAACAGGAAAAAAAACATAACAAACAAACAACAAGAAATAAAAAAGAAAAAAAGGTAAAAAAATTGGCTAGTGAAGAAAACAAAAAGAGAAGTGTGCATGGACTTGGAGTAGGGGAGAGGAAATTAGATATATGAGTAAGATCAATTTTTAACAGGGAGTAAAAAGAAAGGATAGAGAAAAACTAAAGCCGGAACAGAGGAAGAGAAATGGATGAAGAAGTGGAAAAGTGAGGAAGAAAGTGTTGGCATAAAGGAAAAATTGAGATAGAGTAAAATAATGAATGTGTTGCTTATGGATGTGTAGAGTTGTAATCTGGTATGGTCTAACACTGACCACTGGGTACACTGGCTCTTAGGTCTCCAGGGAAGTGCAAAGTCAGTCACTTCCTGGGGACACCCAGCAGGAGCTACAGAAAGATCTGAGGATTCTGCCTCTTTGTATCGAGTTTAGAAGTGCTCAGATGAGGCCCAGCTATGAAGCAAGGCAGGCTGGTGCTGGTGTTGGATCTTGGGTCTTTTATTGATAGTTTGGGGGTCCCTGACCCAGCTGCAACTTGTTAGAGAGATTTTAGCCTGAGCAAGAACAGGGCATTCATATGCAAAAGCTAATGCACACAAATTGGGTGGGGCAGCAAATTGGATGTGGTGGGGACTCAGGGAATCACCAGAGTGGAACTATCATAAATGGCTGCCAGTCAGCCCTGTGACCAGGAAGGTCCAAGCATAGGAACAATGACCCCTGTAAGCACTTCCATCTGGGAGAAAGCCACCCCCGAGTTTCTGTCCCAATGCTAGACAATCCAGTTCCTTCTTATATGTGTCTGTGTTCCACAGAGCTTTCTCTGGTGCTGGAACTCAGAGGAAGAGGACCTTGTAAGTTCTGTTTGTGTGTCAACCTTTTAAGAGGAGCAGCTGGGTCTCCAGCAGCCTCTGTGTCACTGAGCCTCAATCCTCAATGGTTTTTACAGCCTGTAGTTATAAGAACTTCTTTTCTCAGCTCTGGTAATCTGGGCTAGACATCTGTGGTACCCCTTGCTCCTCTGGGCAGTCTCTGCAGAGATGTTCTCCCTCCTGATTAAAAATGTGGCACATGTGAGTGCCGGGCCAGCTTGTTTCTTGCCCTCTGGTTTCCTACCAGCCTCAGTGTGCTTTCTTTTTTACTTCTGCAGTTGTAAGATTTCCATTCAACTAGCTTTATGGCAGTTCTAGATGATGGTTTTTCTGTATTTTAGTTGTAATTTTGATGTGGTTATGGGATGTGGTGAGTACAGGCATTTGCCTATGCCTTCATCTTTGTCTCCCAATGTCTCTTTTTATAACTGTTAATTTGCACATCCTAATTCCTTGCCCTTTTTCATCCATTCCCCAACCCTCCCCCCCCCGCCCCCACAACAATTATCAAAATGTTCTTAGTATGAGTTTATTACTGTTTTCTTTGTTCATTGATTTTTTATTTTTTGGATTCTACATATAAGTCAAATCATGTCTTTCTCTGTCTAACATTTTTGCCTTAGCATAATACCCTCTACTCCATCCATGTTGTTTTAGGTGGCAATAATTTATTTTATATTATGGCTGAGTAATATTTCATTGTACATATGTACCACTTCTTTATATATTAATCTATTGATGAACACTTAGGTTGCTTCCATATCTTGGCTATTACTAGTAATGCTGCATGAACATGTTGGTGCATATATATTTTTGAATTAGTATTTTGGATTTCTTTGGATAAATACCCAGAAGTGGAATTTATGGGTCCTTCTTTGTCTCTTGTTATAGACTCTATTTTAAGTTTTATTTTGTCTGATTATAAGTAATGCTACCCCAGCTTTCTTTTTGTTTCTTTTTCATGAAGTATGTTTTTTCACCCCTTTACTTTTAGTCTCTGTGTTTCTTTTGATCTGAAGTGGATCTTTTGTAGGCAGCCATGTGTAGGGGTCCTACTTTCTTTCAGCGTTTAGTCTATTTATATTAAAGCAATTATTGATAGGTATGTAGTTTTTGCTGTTTTATTAATTGTTTTTGGAGTTCTCTGTCCTTTTAATTTCTTGTGTGTCTCATAGATTTTTGGTTTGTGATTATTATGTGTTGCATATATCCAAGCTATGTTTATAGAAGTATATTTTAAAATTTATGGTCACAAATTCAAACAAATTGTAATATCACTACCATCTTTACACACCCTCTCTATGTTTGTGTTTTTCCTTATTTTTTCAGTTTTTTTATTTCAAGAAAAAAATGTTTAATATAATAATGTTATATGCAATAAACATTAATATCTCAAGAAAAATAATTTTAAATATGATAATGTTACATGCAATAGTCACCAATTATTCAAGAAAAATTATCTTACATATAATAATATTACATGCAATATACATTAATATTTCAAGAATAAAAGGATTTTAAATATAATAATATTACCAAAACTATACTAGCATAGTATGATATCACAAAAATTGTAGGAAATATTAAAAATTTGCAAATAACAGCATTACTTCTATTATATTCTAGAATACTTTATTTCCCTCTGGCTCTATTTTTCTTCATCAGTTTATGTTGTCCATTATAGTCCACAAATGAGTGAGGTCATATGACATTTATGTTTCTCCGACTTGCTTATTTTGCTTAGCATCATGCTTTTAAAGTCTATTTTATCCAATATGAGTATTGCTACTCCAGCTTTTTTTTTTCTTTTCCATTTCTATGGAAAAAATTTTTTCCATCCCTTCACTTTCATCCTGTGTATGTCTTTTGTTTTGAGGTTGGACAGCATATAGTTGGGTCATGTTTTTGTGTCCATTCAGTGACCCTACTCCTTTTGATTGGAGAATTTAATCCATTTACATTTAGGGTTATTATTATTTTTTATTTTATTTTTTAAAAATATATTTTATTGATTTTTTTACAGAGAGGAAGGGAGAGGAATAGAGAGCCAGAAACATTGATGAGAGAGAAACATCGACCAGCTGCCTCCTGCACACCCCCTACTGGGGATGTGCCCGCAACCAATGTACATGCCCTTGACCAGAATCGAACTTGGGACCCTTCAGTCCGCAGGCCGATGCTCTATCCACTGAGCCAAACCGGTCTTGGCTAGGGTTATTATTGAGAGGTAACTTATTTATATCCATTTTAATTCTGTATGGCTAGGTTTCTCTCTCTGTTTCTTCTTCTCAGAAATCCCTTTAGCATTTCTTGTAATGCTGGCTTGGTGGTGATAAACTCCTTTAGCTTTTTTTGATCTGGGAAGCTCTTTATCTGACTGTCTATTTTGAATGATAGCCTTGCTGGATATAGTAATTGTGGTCTCAGATCCTTGCTTTTCATTACATTGAGTATTTCATGCCATTCTCTTCCGGACTGTAGAGTTTCTGATGAGAAACCAGGTGTCAGCCTTATGGGAACTCCTTTGTAGACAACAATTTTCTTTTCTCTTGATGCCTTTAAGATTCTCTCTTTGTCTTTAATTTTTGGCATTTTAATTCTGATGTGTCTGGGCAGGTCTGTTTGGGTTCTTCTTGTTTGGGATTCTCTGTGCCTCCTGAACTTGTATGAATTTTCCTTTACCAGGTTAAGGAAGTTTTCTGCCATTATTTTTTCAAATACCTTCTTTATTACTTTCCCCCTTTCTGACTCTTTTGGCACATCTATTATTCTAATATTGTTATGTTTCACATTGTCCCACAGCCCCCTTAAACTGTCTTCCTGTTTTTAAATTGATTTTTTCTTTTTGGTTCTCTGAGTGATATTTTCAACTCTGTCTTCTAATTCACTGATTCGATCCTCAGCTTTCCCTAATCTGCTGTGTATTATTTCCCATGTGTTTATTTGTGTTATGTCATTCTTTATCTCAGACTGTTCTTTTTTTCATAATTACTATGTCTCTTTTTCATACTGTTGAGCATTTTTTGCCATCATTACTCTGAACTCTGTTTCAGATAAATTTCTTATCCCTGCTTCATTAATCTCTTCTTCTGGAGAATTCTCTAGCTTTTTCATTTAGGGGTTGTTTTTTGTTTCTTCATTTTAGTTTTTGTTTGGGTTTGTGACTATGTATTGGGTAGGTCCTCTATACTGCTCAATCTTTAGTGAAGGACAGTGTTAAAGGCTGTTTCTGACTAATTGGATCAGGTAAAGACTCAAAGCCTCTGGAGACCACCTCTGTCTACAAACTAATAGGATTCTGACTTGAATTGCAATCATCCTCAGGTGTGGTGAGAGTTTTTTTCAACAGGGTAGCGCAGTTGCTCCTGCCTTTATGCTAATTGTTACTTTTAGTCTCTTAAGTGGCCTCAGGGCAAGGTATTTTCCAATAAGGTGTGTTGACTGTCTTCCCTCCAGGCAAGGCAGATGTCTATGTGGAAAAGATGTCCTTAGCGGTGTGAGGGAATGACTCAGCCCAGGAAACATGGGTTGTCTGCTTTCTGAGCTCTATCCCCTGAGTCCCCAGTCCTGGGTTCTGCTCTCACAGCTCCATTCCACTTTACCCTACCTTTGCCAGAGCACTAGGTGGGTGGTTCCACAGGGAATTTTTGTGTGTTGGCCCTTTAAGAGGGTGCCTGAACTTTCAGCTGCCACTCCCTGGCAGACAGCACCCCACTGCTTTTCACAGCTAGATGTCATGTGGGTGTACCCTCCTCAGTTTGGTGCTCTCTGCTGGGGAGCCCAGCTTCAGGATTAGTTCCCAGAGTTCTCAGTGGCACCCATCCCCACCACACACACACACACACACACACACACACACACACACACAGCTGAGATATCTCTCGGGGATTTCAGTTGTTGTCTAGGGGTGCCCACCCAGCCCTTTTGCACCTTTGCCCCTCCTACCAGTCTCTATGTGGTCTCCACCTTCGGTCCTTGGGTATCAGGGTTCTCTCCTGTGAGTTTTCCATTGATTATTCAAGAAGCCTTTCCATATTTCATTTGTAATTCCAGCTTGTTTCTGAGAGCATGTCCGTGCAGCCTCCTACTCTTTCGCCATTTTTCTGTTTGTTTTTTGTTGTTGTTGTTATTTATTGTATATGTGTTTGTATGTATCTCTTAATTTATTATTGTAATTGTACATAATTTTTATTAAATTTTATAGTAGATTTATAGGTAGTTTTATTATTACTTTTATTAATTGTTCATCTTTGTCAGTGAGAATTTTTTGCTTTTCTATGTTTTCATTCACATTTTCATTTTTTACTCTTAAAGAATTCCCTTTAACATTTCTTGTAATATTGGCTTAGTGGTGATGATCTCTTTTAGCTTTATCTTGTCTGAGAAAATCTTTATCTTTCTTTTGATTCTAAATAATATCCTTGCTAGGTAGGGCAATTCTGGTTGTAGGTCTTTTTGTTTTCATTACTTTGAATATTTTGTGCCGATTGATTCTGGCAAAGTTTCTGTTAGAAAGCAACTGATAGTCTTGTGAGAATTCCCTTATACATAATTAATAGCTCTTCTCTTGGTACTCTTAATATTTCTCTTTGTCTTTAATCTCTTGGTACTCTTAATATTTCTCTTTGTTTAAAATTTAAACAAATTTTAATTCTGATTTGTTTTGGTACCTCTTTGGGTTTATCTTGTTTTGGACTTTCTGTACTTATTGGAATTTTTTGAATATGCCTATTTTATTCACCAGGTTAGGAAATTTTCCCACCATTATTTCTTCAAGTAGGTTTTCCATTCCTTGCTCTCTTTCTTATCCTTCGGGTACCCCTCATATGTGAATGTTGGTGTGTTCAATGTTGTTCCTTAAACTTTCTTCATTTAAAAAACATTTTTTTTTTCTGTTTCAGTTAGGTGTTTCCCACTACTTTGTCTTTTGATCATGAATTCATTAATTTGTTTCATATACTCTTATGTTAATTCCATCTAATGTAGTCTTAATTTCAGTTTTTTTACTTGTCATTTCTAAATGATTCTTGTTTTCTATCTCTTTGTGGAAATTCTCACTAAGTTTCTTTATTCTTTCCCTAAGTTAATTGAGCATCCTTATAACCTGTGTTTCGAACTCTGTATATTTTAGCTTGCTTCTGTCCACTTTGTTTAATTCTTTTTCTGGAGTCTTGTTCTTCCATTTGGGACTAGTTTCTTTGTCTCCTTATTTTTTTTCTGGTTCTCTGTGTTTCTATGTATTTGGTTGATGTACTATGTCTCCTGGTCTTGATGAAATGTCCTTCTGTAGGTGTCCTGTGGGGCCCAGTGGTATAGCTTTACTGGTCACTTGAGCTAGGTATTCTAGGAGTGTGGGTTGTTTCAGTTGAGCCTAAATTACTGTTGGATGTCACTGGGTAGGGTTGACCCTTAGATTGACTGGCTGTGAGGGATAGCTGTGACTACAATGGATTAACTGTTGTGTGTGGACTGAATTTAAGGAGTGGGCATCACTTCAGGTGTGTCGTTTGTAGAGCTGGTTGGCTGACTCTTTGGTGTGGTATGAAGCTGGCCACCAGGTGTATTGGTTCTAGAATATTTTGGGAGGGTTCAGTACAAACCATAGTCAACTTCAGCTTTTTCTGGACTTTGGGTCTCTGCATAGGGGCTACAAAGTGATGTGCACTTGGTTGTTGCTTTTTCTGGTGTTGGGGCTCTTGGGAGAGACTATTATGTTAATTTAGGTCAGATGCCATTTGTTTTGGGTTTGGGACCCTTTGGTGGGCACCACGATGTACCGTATTTTCTGGCATATAAGATGACTGGGCGTATAGAAGATCTTCCTGGGTTAAAAAGTCGTCTTATATGCCAAAAAATATGGTAACTTAAGGCCAATCA
The DNA here is from genome assembly GCF_951640355.1 of Cnephaeus nilssonii. NCBI lineage: Eukaryota > Metazoa > Chordata > Mammalia > Chiroptera > Vespertilionidae > Cnephaeus > Cnephaeus nilssonii. Next base: position 10,204,401 of record NC_137075.1, on the reverse strand, counting down.
CCATTTGTGCTGGGCTTGTGGCTGCTTAGTTGAAGTTTTATTTCAGACCAAGACTGGCTGCTGCTTATGCTAGGCTTGGGGCCATCTGATTGGAGTTTCAATGCAAGTTGGGGCTATTTACCACTTGTTCTGAGCTTCGGGCCACTTAGCAAGAACCATAAGGTACATGTAAGCTGCTGCTCTTTTTGGGGGGTTATATGGACATTTGAGAGATTTGGGGAAGGACTGAAACCTGAATTGAGGCAGGCCATTTGTGTTGAGGAACTGCTGATAGAAGCTTAGGTTGGGTAGGCAAGTTGGGTGGGGTGATACCTCATTGTTGTTTTCATTTGCATGATCAGGGAATCACCAGGGTTGGGCAAATGGTGTTGACCAGTTTAATGGAGAGCTCAGATTTTGTGCCTGCCTGTGTCATGGTATCTGGGTAAAAGGAGAATTTATCAAAGAAACAATTACACCTGTCAGTGATTCTGCCCTTGGGAAGAGTAGCCCTAACCACTGCTGCTCCAGCCCTTATGAAGCATTTAGTCAATTTAGTTTCTCCCTATATGTTACTGGCACTTTTCAAGATGCTTCTCCTACACCAGAGCTTAAAACTAGTGAATATATGAGTGACTGAGTCAGGCATTTTCAGACCTGCAGTGCCTCAGTTTCTAGCAGCCATTTGTCTTCCTTGTATGCAATTCCTGCTGCTTTTCGCAGCCAGATGTTATTGGAATTTCTTTTCCCATCTCTAATTTCCCCAGTTGGGTGGCTCACTGTAGTGTTGGGAAATCCCACTTCTCCGGGGGGACATCTGCATCTGAAATATCTCTCCAAGTTCTTTTTTTTATTTTTATTTTTCAATTTTTTTATTAAGGTATTATATGTGTACATAACTTACCATTGCCTCCCCCCACCTCCCTCCCATATATGTCCTCATCCCCCAGAGTTTTTCATCCATTGGTTATGCTTATATGCATGCATACAAGTCCTTTGATTGATCTCTTATCTCCCCCACCTCTCCCTAACCTTCCCCCTGTAATTTGACAGTCTGTTTGATGCTTTACTGTTTCTGTATCTATCTTTTTGTTCAAGTTTATAATGTTCTTTATTATCCATAAATGAGTGAGATCATGTGGTATTTTTCTTTCATTGACTGGCTTATTTCACTTAACATAATGTTCTCCAATTCCATCCAGGTTGCTGCAAATGATGAGAATTCCTTCTTTTTTATGGCAGCATAGTATTCCATTGTGTAGATGTACCACAGTTTTCTGATCCAGTTAGTTTATTTTTTAATGTTGACAGTATTATGGATGTCCCCCATTGTCTCCCACCACCCACCCAGTCCCCACTGCACCCCAGGCCTTCACCACACTATTGTCTCTATCCATGGGCTATGTATATAAAATATTTTGTTAATCTCTTTCTCCTATACCCATTCCCTCTGAGATCTGTTGGTCTGTTCCATGCATCCATGCTTCTGGACCTATTTTGCGAATCAGTTTATGTTTGTTCATTAGATTCAACATATAAGTGAGGTCATATGGTATTTGACTTTCTCTGAGTGGCTTATTTCACTTAGCATAACAGTCTCCAGGTCCATCCATTCTGTTGCAAAGGGTAAGAGATCCTACTTTTTAATAGCTAAATAGAATTCCATTGTGTAAATGTATTACAGTTTTCTCATTCACTGATGGGCACTTGGGTTGTTACCAGGTTTTAGCAATCCTACCTAATAATAGACAAATATGCAAATTGACCATACCTCCGACACACCCACAAGTCACGCCCACAAGCCACGCCCACCATCCAATCAGAGCGAGCATGCAAACTAACCCAAACCAAGATGGCTACAGCCACAGAGAGCAAGGTTTTCTAGGTAACAGAGGAAGCCAAGCTTTCCACCTGCCCTTGCCAGGCCTAAGCCTCCACTCAAGCTACAAAGTTTCAATTATAGAAGGTAAACAAATTCAAACAAATGGCAGCAGAATGGAGCTTGAGAGAGCAGGCCAGGGTTGCCGCCGGCAACAAGGGAAGCAAAGCTTTCTGCACACCCTGGCCGGGCCCACCCGCTTAAGGCAACAAAGTTTCAATTATAACCCCAACAGAAATGGCTACCGGCCTCGGAGGGAGCCCCAGGCTTGGCTCCACTCCAGGCTACAAAGTTTCAATTGTAGAAGGAAAATAAATTCCAGATACCAGGGCCTCCGCTTGGGTTGCCAGAGGGCGTGGCCGGTCTGCAAACCACCACAGACCCCTCGCTCAGGCCGCCCCACGCCCCAAGGGAACCCCACCCTGATCAGGGACACCCTTCAGGGCAAACCAGCTGGCCCCCACCCCTGTACCAGGCCTCTATCCTATCTAATAAAAGAGTAATATACAGATTGATCATCACTGCAACACACAATATAGCTGCCCTCATATGGTCAAAGATCCTGCCCCCATGTGGACACAAGATGGCCACCACAAGATGGCCAGCAGGAGAGGGCAGTTGGGAGGCACCCAGCCTGCAAGGGAGGGCAGTTGAGAAGGACCAGGCCTGCAAGGGAGGGCAGTTGGAGGTGATCAACTCTGCAGGAGAGGGCAGTTAGGGGTGACCAGGCCAGCAGAGGAGGGAAGTTGGGGGCAAACAGGCTGGCAGCAGAGTGGTTAGGGGGTTATCAGGCTGGCAGGCAGAAGCGGTTAGGGGCAATCAGGAAGGCAGGCAGGCAAGCAGTTGGGAGCCAGCAGTCCTGGATTGTGAGAGCGATGTCCGACTGCCCGTTTAGGCCCGAACCCGTGGGATTGGGCCTAAACGGGCAGTCGGACATCCCTTGAGGGGTCCCATATTGGAGAGGGTACAGGCTGGGCTGAGGGACAACCCCACTCCGTGCACAAATTTTGTGCACCGGGCCCCTAGTTATAAATAATTATGCTAGGAACATAGAGGTGCTCATAATCTTTCTGATTTTTTTTTTCCCCCTTGGGATTCTTAGAATGTATTCCCAGAAGTAGGATCATGGAGTCAAAAGGCAGTTCCATTTTTAACATTTTGAGGAAACTCCATACTGTTTCCCATAATGGCTGCACCAATCTGCATGCCCACCATAGTGTACTAGAATTCCCATTTATCCATGTACTCACCAGCACTTGTTGTTTGTTGATTTATTAATGGTAGTCATTCTGGCAGGTGTGAGGTGATACCTCATTATTGTTTTCATTTGCATCTCTCTGATAATTACTGATGTTGAGCATTTGTTAAATGTCTATTGGCCATCTGCCTATCTTCTTTGGAGAAGTATCTGTTCAGGTGATTTCCCCATGTTTTATTGGGATGTTTGTCTTCCTTTTGTTGAGTTGTATGACTTCTTTATATATTTTGGAAAATAACCCTTTTTTCTAATATAACATTGGCGAATATGATCTCTCATACAGTCAATTTAGTTTCTCCCCATATGTTACTGGCACTTTTCAAGATGCTTTCCTTGCTCTAGAGAATTCCCTTTTCATTTTGATGATGATTTCTTTTGCTGTGCACAATTTTTAAAATTTGGTTAGTTCCATATGCTTATTATTTCATTTGTTTCTCTTGCTCTAGGAGATGTATTGGCAAAAATTCTGCTACATGAGATATCTGAGATTTTATTCTAGGATTTTTATGGTTTCTTGACTTACATTTAAGTCTTTATTGATTTTGAATTTGTTCTTTTGTATAGTGTTAATTGGTGCTCTAGTTTCTTTTTTTTCACATATCTGTCCAATTTTCCGAATACCATTTATTGAAGAGACTATCTTTGCTCCATTGTATGTTCTTGCCTATTTTGTCAAATATTAATTGAGCATAATAGCTTGGGTCAATTTATGGTGTCTCTGTTCTGATTGATCTATATACCTGTTCTTGTGCCAGTACCAGGCTGTTTTAATTACAGTGGCTTTGTAGTATAATTTGATATTCAGTACTAAGATCCCTCCAACTTTGTTCTTTCTCAAGATTGCTGTGGCTATTTGGATTCTTTTGGGGTTCCATATATATTTTTTGGAATATTTGTTCTGTATTTGTAAAACATGCCAATGGAAATTTAATAGGGATTGCATTGAATCTATAGATTGCTTGGGTAGTATGGAGATTTTAATTATGTTAATTACTCAATCCATGAACATGGTATGTGCTTACAATTGTCTGTATCTTCCTCTATTGCTTTTTCCAGTGTCCTATAGCTTTCCATGAATAGGTCATTTACCTACTTGGTTAATTTTATTTTTAGGTTTCTTACTTTGTTTGTTTGTTTCTCTTTCTGAGAGTTCATTATTAGAGTGTAAAAATGCCATTGATTTCTGAATGTTAATTTTGTATCTTGCTATTTTCACATATTCTTTTATTAAATCTAGTAGTTTTTTGGCAAAGTCCTTAGGGTTTTTTATATACAATATTACATCATCTGCAAATAATGAGTTTTACTCCCTTCTTTCCAATTTGGATGCCTTTTAATTTTTCTTCTTGTCTGATCACCGTGGCTAGAACTTCCAGGTACTTAAAGAACAAGACAAAACCAGACCAAACCAAAACAACATGAAACAAAACAAAACAATAACTAAAATAAAAAGAACACCAACAAGAAAAATAACTAAATAAGAAAAGAGAATGTTAGTTGACATGAGATCAAAAGATTTAGAGGAGAAAAAAAAAGAAAATAAAATATGAAAGAAGGAAGAGACAAGAAATAGAAAAAGCTATATAAAAATGAAACAATGAGAGGAACCAAGATGGCGGCATAGATAAACGCCTGTACTTGCTGCCTCCCACAACCACATCAAAATTACAACTAAAATACAGAACAACTATCATCTAGAACCACGGGAAAGCTGGCTGAGTGGAAGTAATACAATTAGAAAGATAAAGAAGAAAGAACATTGAGACTGGTAGGAGATGCCGAGGCATGGCACAGGCTGGTCTAGCACCCAGGTGTGCCACTTTTTTAATAGGGAGGGAGATTGCCTCTTTGGAGGCTGCCTGGAAGAGCAAGGAGTGCCCAGGGTTCAAGAGCTGGGGAAAGAAGTCCCTATGGGCAGTAAGAAATACTGACTGTGATAACAAGTGTGGATTGGGGCTGAGTGACACACAGACTGCTAGAGACCCAGCTGCTCCTCTTAAAATGCCGGCATGGTTAACTGAAATTGTAAGCACCTGCTTGCTCTGAGCTCCAGTGTCAGGCAAGGCCCTGGGGGACCCAGACAGATATGGGGAGAAACTGGACTATTTGGCATTGGGGCAGAAATGTGGGGTGGCTTTCTTCCAGATGGAGGTGCTCCATGCTGTTTCCATGCTGGGGCCTTTACAGTGCAGGGCTGACTGGCACACATTTCTGTTCACTCTGCCCTGGAGATTCCCTGAGACCCTGCCCTACCCAATTTACAACCCTACCCAAGCTGTGTACAGTGGCTTTTGCATATGAATGGCCTGTCCTTTCTCAGTCTAAAACCTGTCAAACAAGCTGCAGCTGGGTCAGGGAGCCCCAAACTTATCAATAAAAGGCCCAAGGCAGGTATTAGCACCAGCATGCCTTGCTTCACAGCTAGGCCTCATCTGGGCACTTCCAAACCCGATACAAAGAGGAGAAATCTGCAGATCTCTCTGTAGGTCCTGCTGGGTTTCCCCAGGTAGTGGCTGACTTTGAACTTTCTTGGAGATTCAAGATCCAGTGTACCCAGTGGTCAGTGTTAGACCATACCAGTTTACAACTCTTCACATCCATAGGTGACACACTCAAGGGGAAGATTCAGTGAAGCAAGTGCTGCCCCATAAGGATGTCTCCTGCACAGCAGCTCTCCTACTGTAGTCAGAGCTGGTCCCCACAGCCAATTGACCTGGAGGTCAATTCCTCCCAGTGACACGAACAGCCATCAAGGCTCAACTTCAACAAGACTGTGCACACAGCACACAAAGGGGTGCACCAAGAGTATTTACCTCAGGTGATTGGGGAGGCTGAGCCACTGGGTCCTATAGGACAACTACTACACAAGGCCACTCTATAAACTCAAGGAGACTTAGCAGCTACCCAATACATAGAAACAAACATAGGGAAGAAGCCAAAATGTGGAGACAAAGAAACATGTCACAAATAAGAGAAATGGAAGAAAGCAAACTACTGGATGTAGAGTTCAAAACCACAGTTGCAAGGCTACTCAAGAATCTTCTAGAAACCTCTGAGAAACTTAGTGAGACCTTAAAGGATCTTAGTGAGAATGCCAAAAAAAGGAAAAGGACCAGTCAGAAATTAAGCATACACTGATTGAAATAGAGAATAATATAGAGAGATTCAACAGTAGACTAGAGGATCCCAAGAATCAAGTGAAAGATTTGAAATACGAAGAAGCAAAAAACACCCAACCAGAAGAGCAAAAGGAAAAAAGAGTCCAAAACATATGAAGATAGTGTAAGGAGCCTCTAGGACAACTTCAAGTGTACCAATATCTGAATTATGGGGGTGCCAGAAGAAGAGAGAGAGCAAGATATTGAAAACCTATTTGAATAATTAATTACAGAAAACTTCTCCTACCTGGTGAAAGAAATAGACTTACAAGTTCAGGAAGCATAGAGAACCCCATACAAGAGGAATCCAAAGAGGACCACACCAAGACACATCATAATTAAAATGCCAAAGGCAAAAGACAGAGAATCTTTAAAGCAGCAAGAAAAAACAAATAAACAACAGTTAGTTTCCTACAAGGGAATACCCATATGATTGTTAGCTTATTTCTCAACATAAACTATGCACTCCAGAAGGGAGTGGCAAGAAATAATCAAAGTGATGAAAAACAAGGACCTATAACCAAGATTATTCTACCCAGCAAAGCTATCATTTAGAATTGAAGGTCAGATAAAGAGCTTCACAGAAAAGAAGAAGCTAAAGAAGTTCATCACCACCAAACCAGTATTATATGAAATGCTGAAGGATATTCTTTAAGAAGAGGAAGAAGAAGGTAAAGATAAAAAATTAGGAACAACAAAGTGACAACAAATACATATCTATCAACAAGTGAATCTAAAAATCAAATGCATAAAAAATCTGATGAACAGAATAAACTGGTGAATGAAATAGAATAAGGGGCATGGAAATGGAACAGACTGATGATTCTCAGAGGGAAGGGGATGCGGGGAAGAGACTAGACAAAGATCTTATATGTATGTATCCAGTACCTATGGACACAGACAATGGGGTGGCAAGGGCCTGGAGTGGGGTAGGAATTAGGTGATGCAGAACTATGGGGAAAAAAAAGAGGGACATCTGTCATAATCTCAACAATAAATATTTTAAAAAAGAAACAATGAATAATATAATTTTAAAAAGTAATTATAATTAATAAAATATAGAAAAAGAAAAATTTGAAAAGAAAAGAGAAAAGGAAAAATAAAATTTAAACTTAGAAATGTAAGAGAAAAAAGATATTCAAAAAAGAAAGATAGAAATAAGAAAACACAAAAGGAAAGAGAAGAAAGATAAAGAAAAATAAAATGAAACAAAAACAAACAAAAAAACTTTGGTTCTGCTATTTGTGGAGCTTGCTGGGTTTTGCTCTGATGATATTGAATCTTTCCCCTTGGTATGTCAGTCCTGGACCTCCTGAGAAGTTCTTTTTTGTAGGCCAATGGAGTCTGTTTCTGCCTGGCCCTGGACCACCTGCCTAAAGCTGGGTAGAGTGGATACACCAGTGGTCTGGTAGTTGGGCCTAGCCTCTGTAGCCCATCAGCTGGGTCAGCCTCATGTCTTGCACCTTGAATGTCTCTGTTCTGAGTGTCTCTCTCTTCCCTCCCAGAACTGGGCTCTGTGGTGGTCTCCAGGTCCTGGTCAGAATAGTTTAAGAAGACTTGCTTTGGGCATGGTGCCTGAAGCTTATAAGAGGGGCTGGCAGGCACTTCCTCTCCTTCCAATGCCTCAGCTCTGCCTGGTTCACTGGCATCCCTTTGTCACTACCCCATGCAGGAGGCGATAAAAACAAAACTCAGCCCCACTTGAATCTCTAATCTTTCATCATGGCCAGCCTTTGCTGGGTGGGGCTTCTGTCCAGGCTCCAACCAGGCCAGATATCTGAGTCACCAGCACCACCAGGCCTACCCACTTGGCTGCAGATTTCCAGCACAGAGTAGTTTCACAGGTTGAGGAAGGGGTGCAGGTCCAAGGTAGGGGGAATCACTCCTTTTTACCAGGGCACTCTATCTGGCCCTCATCCTGCTCTTTGCTGAAAAATTTTTAAAGAATAATTGGACCCTCAGATTCACTGCTGGGTGAATCAGTCAGACTCTTCTGCCAGTCCGACATTCTGCTGTTTAGTCCCTCCTGCAGACATCGGTTGGTGTGAACTGCCCAGGCTGGTATTGCATCAAAGTAATGGCTATTCGCTTGGAATAGTGTGGTCTGAGTCTCCCAGGTGGACCAAATCCTCACTGATCCCCACTGCCCTATGCTGTGTGGGCTCCCTTTCCCTTCTCTGTTACTCTGGGTTAGGGATCCCTGTGTGGAGCTGAGAACCCACACTCCCAGTGTGCAGGGTCTGTGCTACTGCATATTCCCTCCAGCCTCCCAGCTGTGCTGTGCAGCTGTGTGAGTTGGCTCACCCACCCAGTCCACTCATAGTACTTCAAGTTCAGTTATTTTCAGCTGGTTTTTCAAGTTGAATGTTCTGCAGTTTAGCCACAAGTCTGGTCTGGTGCAGGGAGCAAGCTGATGATGAAACTTTCCTAGACTTCAGGCATCTTGCCCTAAGGCCCCAGTACCAGTTCTTAAGTGCCACACTATGGGTGTGGGACCTGCTTGTTTTGTGGCCCTGACCCTTCACCAGTCTTGATATGGTTTCTTCTTTATATCCTTGGTTATATTAATTCTGTTCATCTAGTCTTCAGGTTGTTACCAATGATGGCCGTTCTATAATTTAGTTGTAATTTTGATGTAGTCATGGGAGGAGGCAAGAACAGAGTTTACCTACTCTGCCATCTTGACCTGAAGTCATTCCATGACCATTACTTTAAACTATCAGGAAGGCTGCTTATCTTTATTTTATTAAGGTCTTTTTCTGGGGATTTACTTTGTTCTTTGGTTTGAAACACATTTCTTTTTCTCCTGACTTTACTTGTTTCTTTGTGTTTGACTATATATTTTAGGGGAAATGGCTATCTTCCTCAGTCTGGAAGGTGTGATCTTGCATAGGAGCTATCTGTGTTGCCCAGAAACACAATTTTCTCTAGATTCACTAGATCTAGGCACTCTCAATGAACCCTTTATATGTGCTGCTGGTGCCTATTGACTATGGTGGGGTCATGGATGCTGTGCAGGTAGAATGAGTCTCAGGGTGTTAACTGGCCAAGGTGTGGTTCCTCTGCTGCAAGGGGAGGTAGGGCTTGGGACACTTGCTGGGCCTCATTGCAGCTCTGTTGTTGTACAAGGAAAGTGAGGCTCAGAAAACTTGGTTCTCCGTTCATTTTCTTTGTGGGCAAGGCTCAGGATGCTCACTTGTTTCACTTGCCCATCCTGTTTGTGATTTTGCAGTTATATAGGGAGGGTGGGGCTTGGGGCATGTATCCAGGTTGATTGAAGCTGTGTTGCTGCATGGTGAGAACATGGCTTGGGCTACTGTTCAGCCCAGTTGTGTCCTGTGTAGTACATGGGAAGAGGAGAGCTTGGGGTGCTTGTCTGGCCTGGTTGTGACTCAGCCTATACATGAAGAGAATGGTGCTCAGTGTGCTAGCCTTGTCTTACTGCTGCTTAGGTGCTGCAAGTGTTGGATGGGGTGAAGGGCATGTGCTAAGCCTGATTATGATGCTGGGCAGGCAGAGTGTTCCCTCCGGTGCTAGCAGGCTAAATGGAAGGTTCAAAAATGGTGCCTGTCATCTCTGTCACAGGCAGGTTTGGATAAGATTTCAAAAATAGCGTTCTCCAATGCTTTTGTCCTTGGATAAAGTCCCTGCAGGTTCATGCCTTATGGACATCCACTTTAAAGTTAGTAACTGGGGTAATTTCCTTCTATACTTATTTTATTGAGTGTTTTTTAAAAATCACAGATGGATATTATATCTTATCAAATGCTTTTTTTGTATCTATTGGTAAGATAATACAATTTTTATCCTTTGTTTTGTTAATGTGGGTTATTACATTGATTTATTTGTGTATGTTGAACTACCCTTGTGGCCCTGGAATGAACCCCACTTGATTGTGATGCATTATTAATGTATTGTTGTATTCAATTTGCTAGCATTTTGTTTGGAATTTTTGCATCTGTAATCATCAGAGATATTGGTCTGTAGTTTTCTTTTTTCTTTTGATAGCCTTGCCAGGTTTTGGTTTCAGGGCAAGTTGGCCTCATAAAATGTATTAGGAATTACTGCCTCTTCTTCAATTTGTTGAAAGAGTTTGAAAAGGATAGGTATCAAATCTTTTTTAATGTTTGGTAGAATTCACTAGTGAAGTCATCTACTCCTGGAGTTTTAATTTTTTGATGGTAATTTCAATTTTCTCATTGTTGACTGGTCTATTTAGATTCTCCAGTACTTTATGATTCAGTCTAGGAAGGTTATTGAATTTGGTGGCAAATAGTTTTTCATAGTATTCTAGTATGACCTTTTGTATATCTGTGATTGGTAGTAACTTTTCTTTCATTTCTGATTTTGTTTATATGAGTCTTTTCCTTTTTCCTTAGTGAGTCTAACCAGAGGTTCATCAATTTTATTAAATTTTTTCAAAGAACCAGCTCTTTGTTGTATTAATTTTTTGTATAATCTCTTTGTTCTCCATTTCATTAAATTGTGCTCTAATTTTTATTATTTCCTTTCTTCTGTTGATTTTGAGTAACAAGTAGTAGGGAAGGATAAAGGAATCCACATATATGGTTACAGCAGATGGTTTGACTTGGGGTGGTGGGCACACAATACAGATCATGTATCATAGAAATGTATATTTGAAAGCTAAATGATCCTATTAACCATTGTCACCCCAATAAATTTGATAAATAAAAATTAAATTTGCAAGTGTTTCTGTTTCCTTGGGATACATTCCTAGAAGTGGGATTACTGGGTCAAATGGAAGTTCCATTTTTAATTTTTTGAGGAAACTCCATACTGTTCTCCACAGTGGCTGTACCAGTCTGCATTTCCACCAGCATTGCAAGAGGGTTCCTTTTTCTCTGCATCCTCTCCAGCACTTGTCTGTTGGGGTGACAGGGCTCAGGAGGCCTGTGTTCTAGAAAGGTGCAACTAATCAGAAATGATGTATGCACCCCTATGTTCATAGCAGCACAATTTACAATAGCTATGATTTGGAAACAGCCTAAGTGCCCATCAGCAGATGAGTGGATTAAAAAACTGTTGTACATCTACACAATGAAATTTTACACTGTTGTAAAAAAAAAAAAAAGTAATTCTTACCATTTGCAACAGCATGGATAAAACTAGAGAGCATTATTCCAGGGGAAATAAGTCAGTCAGAAAAAGATAAGTATCACATGTTCTCACCCAGTTGTGGAATATAATGAACAACATAAACTGATGAACAAAAATAGATCCAGATACATAGAAGCATTGAACAGACTGTACAACCTATGTGGGAAGGTGGGGGTTGAGAAGGTAAGAGATCAACCAAAAGACTTGAATGCAAGCATATGAGCAAAACCAATGGACACAGACAGTAGAGGGGGCGAGGTCTTGTGCTTGGGTCAGGGGGTGGTGGGTGAGAGGTCAATGGGGGAAAAAGGAGACTCATTAAGAATTTTAAAAAATTCTCTCTTAGTTTGTTTTGTTATTTCACACAATTTTGACATAATGTATCTTGGAAATGTTCATTTTGGGTTAAAATTTTGGGATGATTTATTAGCTCATGAACTTGGATGTTCAAATTTCTCTCCAGGTAGAAGTTTTCAGCCATTATTTATTATTTTTATTGTTGAAAAGTTTATTTATGAATGTTTAGATTAATTACATCTATTTAATTTAATTATCTACACTAATAAAAGAGGAAGATGCAAATTGACCATACCTCTGTGATGACCACCAGCCAATCAGGAGTGAATATGCAAATTAACCTGACAAAGATAGTGACTTAATTTGCATGCACGGGTGCTGAGTGGCCTGGGTCCTGGGAACATCCTTGGGACCCAGGCCATTCGGAGCCTGTAGGCCCATGCATAGGCCCTGAGCATCCAGGCTCCCAGAACGCCTGTGGCCAGGAGTGACCTACGAGCACCAGCACAAAGTGGCCCGGGTCCTGGGACTAGCGGCTGGGGCGCCAAGCGGGCTGGGTCCTGGGACAAGCGGCCAGGGGTGCCAAGCAGGTTGGGTCCAGGGACAAGTGGCTGGGGGCGTCAAGCGCAAGTGGCCATGTGTTGGGGTGGGAACTTCCACCATGTCGCCAAGTTCCTGCTCTGTGGCCGCTTGTGAGTGCACCTGCACCAAGCGGCCTGGGTCCACGCCCCCCAGCCTGACGGACACAGTGAACATGGGGCTGCTGGGCTTGGGGGCATTTCCCCAGCAGTTGCTGCATGCTGTGTCTGCCAGGTCCACAGCCCCCCCACCCGAACGCACGGCCGCTGGGCTTTGGGGCATGCCCCTAGTGGCCAGAGACACACCTGTAGCCCAGTGGACACAATGCAGGGGATCCTCTGCACATGGGCTGCAGAGGAAACACCTTTTCTTTTCTTAAAAAAATATATTTTATTGATTTTTTTACAGAGAAGAAAGGAGAGGGATAGACTGTCAGAAACATCGATGAGAGAGAAACATTGATCAGATGCCTCCTGCACACTCCCCACTTGGGATGTGCCCCCAACCAAGGTACATGCCCTTAACAGGAATCAAACCTGGGACCCTTCAGTCTGCAGGCCGACGCTTTATCCACTGAGCCAAACCAGTTCGAGTGTAAACACCTTTCTGACCACTCATTGGCTAAGCTCCCTGTATGCTGTCACTTGCAGTGTTCTTGGTAACTTGGGTAATAAGTATCCAAGAAGATGATCTAGAGTTTTTCCACCACACTCCTGGAGAAAAAAATGAAGGTCTGCTGCTGGAGGGCCTAAGAAATGTCGTATCCTGCCCTAGCTGGTTTGGCTCAGTGGATAGAGCCTCGAGCTGCCGCCCGCAGGGTCTGGGTTCGATTCTGATCAAGGGCATGTACCTAGGTTACAGGACCCTCCCTGGCTGGGGCCCAAGTCAGGCTGATGCAGGAAGCAACCAATCAAAGTGTCCCTCTCACACTGATGTTTCTCTCTGTCTCTCCCTCTCTCTCTTTTCCACACTCTTTAAAAATCAATGGAAACATATCCTCAGATGAGGATAAAAAAAAAAGAAAGAAAGAAGAAAGAAAGAAAGAAAGAAAGAAAGAAAGAAAGAAAGAAAGAAAGAAAGAAAGAAAGAAAGGTCATATCCTATGAAATATGCATCTTGAAAATGCCTAAAGAAAGTTGTCATTTTTCCATGGTGAAGGGACTGGAGTCCATGTTGATGAAAACACCTTGGCAGCTGTGGTGGCTGGCAGTGGCTACAACAGCAGGATAATGGGGCTGGTGCCTTCCCCTGATAAGCTTGGTCACCTCCTGCAGAGCCATCAGTAGGACATCCCCTGAGGGCTCCCAGTATGTGAGAGGGGGCAGGCTGGGCTGAGGAACCCCCTTTCTAGTGCATGAATTTCTGCACTGGGCCCCTAGTTCTTAATAAACTGATGAAAAAAATAGATCCAGACTCATGGAAGCATGGAACAGACTGGCAAATCTCTGAGGGAAGGGGGGATATAGGAAGAGATTAACCAAACAATATACACTGAGTGGCCAGATTATTATGATCTCTGAACGCATAATAATCTGGCCACTCAGTGTATATCCTATATAATAAGAGGCTAAAATGCAAATTGTCTCCTCAACCAGGAGTTCAACCAGCAGTTTTTTGGGGAGGGTGCATGAGCAAGGTGGAGGGGGAGAAAGAGGAGATATCTGTAATACTTTCAACAATAAAGATAAATTTTAAAACATTAACAATTTTGTTTGGATTACTCGTAAAATTTTCATGAGATTTTAAACAGCTAACCACCATCTAAGTTGTCATTCTTTTTTTATATTGTTCACACTATTACATAACAGATGTCCCCTTTTTTCCTCACCCTTTTGACTCCTCCACCCAGACACCCCCAGCACCCTCTGCCTTCACCGCACTGTTGTTTGTGTCCATGGGCAATACATCTATGTTCTTTGGCTAATCTCTGCCAGTCTCCCCTACACCCCTCCCATCTGCTGTCTGTATGATTCATGTATCCATGCCTCTTATCCTATTTTGTTCATCAGTTAATTTTTTTATTCGATTCCACATATAAGTGAGATCATATGGTATTTGTCTTTCCCTGACTGGTTTATTTCACTTAGCATAATAATCTTCAGGTCCATCCATACTGTAACAAAGAGTAAGAGTTCCTTTTTTTTTTTTTTAACAGCTTTGTAGTATTTCACTGTGTAAATATACTACAGCTTTTTTATCCACTCATCTATTGATGCACACGTGGGCTGTTTTCAGATTGTGGCTATTGTAAATAACGCTGCAGTGAACATAGGACACATGTATTCTTTCTGATTAGTGTTTCCAGATCCTTACATGATATTTCCAGAAGTGGGATCACTGGGTCAAAGGCAGTTCCATTTTAATTTTTTTGAGAAAACTCCATACTGTTTTCCACAGTGGTTGCACCAGTCTGCATTCCTACTAACAGTACACTAGGATTCACTTTCTCCACATCTTCATCAGCACTTTTTATTGATTTATTGATGGTAGCTATTCTGACTGGTGTGAACTGATACCTCATTGTGGTTTAATTTGTATCTCTCTAATGATAAATGATGTTGGGCAATTTTTCATATGTCTGCTGGCCATCTGTATGTCCATTTTGGAGAAGTGTCTATTTAGGTCCTTTGCCCATTTTTCAATTGGATTTTTGTCTTCCATTGTTGAGGTGTATGACTTCTTTATATATTTTGGAAATTAATTCCTTATCAGATGTATCATTGGTGAATATGTTCTCCCATACAGTAGGTTCCCTTTTCATTTTGTTGATTGTTTCTTAAATATGGCATAATGCTTCCACTTGTTTGTATCTTCCTCTATTTCTTTCTTCAGTGTTCTTCCAGTACTATCCTATATAATAAAGAGGTAATATGCAAATTAACCCTCATGCTATCATAAGATGGCTGTGCCCACAGCGGAGGCAGGTTTCCTGTAACACAAGATGGGCATGCCCACAATGGAGGCGGGGTTTCCATAACACAAGATGGCTACACTCACAGCACCATCTGTAACAAGTGATCAGCAGGGACCTGAGGCTGCGTGGTACTGGGCCAGGGTGGGGGACCTGAGGCTGCACCCCCTGCCTGGCAGGGCTTGACTGGGGACTTCAGGATGTGCCCCCTTCCCGGTGCCAGGCTGGGGGAACTCAGGCCTCGCCCCACCCAGCAGGGATTGATGGAGGACCTCAAGGCATGCCCCCCACCCTGGCCTGAGCCGGGGGACCTGAGGTTGCAACCTCTGCCCTGGAGCCAGGCAGGTGGACCTCAGGCCATGCCCCCACCCAGCGGGGTTTGATGGGGGACCTCAAGGTGTGCTGCCCACCCTGGTGCCAGGCCAGGGTACATTAGGCCATGCCCCCAGCCTTACCGCCAGGCCAGGGGACCTGAGGGTATGCCAGGAGACCTGAAACTGTGCCCCCCACCTGGTGTGTGCCAGGGGAACTGAGGCTGCACCCCCTACCTGGCAGGGCTTGACGGGACCTGAGGCTGCACCCTCTGCTCAGAGGGGCTTGATGGGGGTGGAGATGGCCAGGTCTGAATCTTGTTCAATGGAGGTGGTGCCAGCCAGGTCTGGGTCTTGTGCGATTTCAAGGCACACATGGGTGGGTGGGGACTTGACTGTGGGTCCCGTGGGACACCCCAGACTCTGACAGGAGGAAGATTTTCATCTACATTTTACTAATTTTTTTTTCATCTCTGACAATTCTATTATAAAGAAAGGGCAAATAGCAGTCCTATATAATAAAGAGGTAATATGCAAATTGACCATCACTCCAACACACAAGATGGCTGCCCCCATATGGACAGAAGATGGCCACCACAAGATGGCCAGCAGGGGAGGGAAGTTGTGGGCAGTCAGACCAGCCAGGGAGGGAAGTTGGGAGGAATAAGGCCTGCAAGGGAGGGGCAATCAGGCCTATAGGGGAGGATCGGGCCTAAACAGGCAGTCAGACATCCCTCAAGGGGTCCCAGATTGGAGAGGGTGCAGGCTGGGCTGAGGGACACCCTCCCATGCATGAATTTCATGCACCAGGCCTCTAATATTAAAATATTTCCTCTAATTAATTCCCTTTTAATGTGCATGAATTTCATGCACTGGGCCACTAGTGTTGAATAACAGTGGTAAAAGCAGACAACCCTGTTGTGTTCCTGATCTTAGGGAAACATGTCTAGCTTTTGTCCTTTGTGAATGATGTTGGCAGTAGGTTTTTCATATATGGCCTTTATTATGTTGAGATAAGTTCTCTTACCACTTTGCTGAGAGTTTTTATCATAAATGTTTGCTGGTTTTTATAGAATGCTTTTTTTGCATCTATTGATATGATCATATAATTATTATTTTTCATTTTGTTTATGTGATATATCATATGTATTGAATTTGTGATATTGTACCAACCTGAATTTCTAGAGTAAATTCCACTTGGTCATGCTGTATAATATTTTTAATGTGTTGCTGGATTTGATTTGCTAATATTTTGCTGAGGAGTTTAGCATCCATGCTCCCTGTGAATATTGGCCTTTAATTTTCTTTCCTTGTAGTGTCCTTCTCTGTTTTTGGAAATAGGATAATTCTGGCCTTGTATTAAAAGATTGGAATTCTTCCCTTCTCTTGAAGTTTTTGGAATTGTTTGAGGAGGATAAGAGTTTGTTCTTCTTTGAATGTTTGTTAAATTTCCCCAATGAAGCCATTCTATCCAGGAGTTTTGTTTGCTTGGAGTTTTTTAAATTACTGCTTCAGTTTCATTAGTTGTTATCAGTCTATTCAAGTTTTCTGATGCTTCCTGATCCAGTTTTGAAAAATTGTGTATTTCTAAGAATTTGTCCATTTTGTTAAGGTTGTCTAATTTGCTGGCATATAGTTGTTCACTGTATTTTCTTACAATGTTCAGTATGTCTGTGATGTCAGTTTTACCTTGCCTTTCTGTTCTGATTTTATTTATTTGGGTCCTTTTTATTTTTCTTGATGAGTCTGGCTAAGGGTTCATCTATCTTTTTTATCTTTTCAAAGAACCAGCTCTTGCTTTCATTGATTTTTTGTTTATTTTCTGTCTCTATATCATTTATTTCTGCTCTGATCTTTATTATTTCCTTTATTCTACTTAATGTGGGTTTTTCTTTGTTCTTCCAGATATAGGCTTCAATATTTTATTTAAAAGACTTTTCTTGTTTCTTGATTTAGCCCTGTAATGCTATGAACTTCCCTCTCAGGACAGCTTTTGCTGCATTCCATAGATTTTTGGTTTGTTGTGTGTTCATTTTCCTTCATTTCCAGGTAATTTTTTATTTCTTCCTTTTTGCCCCATTTATTGTTTAATAACATGCTATTTAGCCTTGATGTGTTTTGAGTTTTTTTATTGTAGTTGATTTCTAGTTTCATGCCAATGTGATCTGAGAAGATGCTTGCTATGATTTTAATCTTCTTGAACTTGTAGAGACTTATTTATGTGTCCTAACACATTTGAATGTGTTCTACTTTGAGAATGTTCCATGTGCACTTGAGAAGAATGTGTTTTTTGCTGCTTGAAATGTTGTGATGAAATCTTACGTAAATATCAATTAAATTTATTTGAATGTAGTGTGGCATTTAAGGTCACTGTTTCCTTATTGATTTTTTGTCTGGGAGATCTATCCAATGATGTCAGTGGGGTTTTAAAGTCCCCTACTATGACTGTATTGGTGTCTGTCTCTCCCTTAAAATCTATAAGTAGTTTTTGTAAATATATTTAGATGCTCTTATATTGGGTGCATATATGTTATTCTTCCTTTTTCACTGCTTATGTTTCATAGTTTTTTTCTCATGCTGTTGAGCATCTTTACAACCATTACTTTGCATTCTGTTTCTGAGAAATTGCTTGTCTTCCTTTTATTTAGCTCTTTTTCCGGAGATTTCTCCTGTGTTTTTTTTGTTTGTTTGTTTGCTTTTTTTCATTTATAATATGTTTATTGCTCTCTCTATTTTGGCTATCCCTTGTATAGTTTATGTGGGTCCTCCTGTTGTAATTGGATCTTTATTTCTGTTGTCCCATTTATGGGTGGGTTTGATCCTCTGCCTATCTGACTTTGTAGGTCAACACTGACCACATTATGTAAATTGTTGTACAGGTGCTAACAAAACAATACAAGCCAAAACAAAAGGAAAAGAAAATCATCATACCAAAAGATCTAACTAACAGCAATAAAATAAAATACAATAAAAAGAATAAGAAAAGAAAAACAAGACAAAAAACAAAAACAATAAAAGAATAATGAAAGACAAAAATAATTAGAGAAGAAAAATTAAAATGTAGAATATTAAAGTAAGAAAAATGAAAAATTATATAAAGAAATGTAAAATAAAAAAATAGGAAAATTAAAAATGGAAAATAAAGGATAATAAAACAAAAGAGAAAATATAAAATAAGAAAAGGAATTTTATAAATAAAAACACGAAGGAAGACAGAGGGAGACATGGAGAGGGTGAGCTCCCTCACACAAGAGCATGGCTGAGAAGCTGGAGGGATACTGCAGCAGTGGAGCCCCCTTTCCCTAGGAGCATGGGGTCTCAGCCCTAATCCAGAGCAACAGAGATGGGTAGGGAAGCCCGTGTGGCATCAGGCAGTAAAATTAGTGGGGATTCACTGTACCTGGGAGACTCTGACCCCACCATCCCAGGAAAAATAGTGATCCTATTATTTCAACACCAGCCTGGGAATTTTGCTCAGGTCTGTGATTGTTAGAGGGTCCATATATCAGTGCTCCAACCAGGCGAAGAGTATATCCAGCAGAGAATTTGAGGGGCCCACTATTTTCTGGAAGGACTCAGAAAAGAGATCTGGTTGAAGACTAGACTGTGTGGCCTGGGAAAAAGGGCCAGTCTTGCCTACATCAAACCCTACCTGCTGAACTACTCAGTCTTCCCCATCTTGCTGTATTCCAAGGCAAAGGGGAAAGTTGCTGGGCTAGATATTTGGACCCAACCTGTTGTGTTAGATGACATTGAGGCATGAGACATTTGGCCAGTGCAGAGCCTGGGTGGAGCTGGAATTGCAGCCCTGCCTTGCAGGGGCCAGCAGCACAGAAAAATTGGAGTGCCAAACAGAATTTATTTTTTACTCTTTTTTTTTTGATCCCCTACTGCTTGTTTAGGTATCTTGTGAGTTCCAGGAAGCCATGCAGAGCTAGTTTTTTGTGACTGTGTCTTGTAGACAAGCTTCTATCCCACAGTTAGATGGGCATGTGCTGAGCTCTGTAGCTACATTATGGGGAAGAAGATATGAGCTCTCCAGTGAGTTCAGCCTGTGCAGCTCTGGGAAGGAGATAAAGTGCCTGTGCCCCTCCCCCTCTGTATAGATTTCAGGCACCACACCCAACAAAACGCAACTTGAATCACCCATGCCAGGTACTGGTCACCCCCTTTAAGTGCAGTTCCATGAGGGAAGGGAGAGCAGCACAGAATGAGAAAACTCAACGCGTGAGACCCAAGGCAGATTCAACCTCTAGGCTCTGGAGGATACACCAGGGACTCTGCCCTGCTGGTCTTCAGATAGATTACTGAGGGCCAGCTGGGAACACCATCAGACATTGGTGTACACCAGAGTACCTCGAGGGAAGCCTGGGACTGACACACCAAGTGACCAGATTCTGACAACATCAGAGCAAGATTCAACAATGTTCACAAACAGAATATCCAAAGGGTGACTGCAGCAAGCAAAAAATATTCTGAGGTGAACCCCACTTTTCCTTTTTTAATCTTTTAATTTTTTTCCTATTTCAATTTTTTTCTTTCATATCTTTTATTTGATTCCTTTTCTTATTTTATATTTTCTCTTTTGTTTTATTATCCTTTATTTTCCATTTTTTAATTTTCCTATTTTTTATTTTATTTTACATTTCTTTATATAATTTTGTGAGGAATCTCCATATTGTTTTTCACAGTGACTGCACCAGTGTGCATGAGGGTTCCTTTTTCTCTGCATCTTCGCCAGCACTTGTCATTTATTTGTTGATGATAGCCATTCTGACAGGTGTGAGATGGTACCTCATTGTTGTTTTGAATTGTAACTCTCTGATGATTAGTGACTTTGAGCATGTTTTCATATGTCTATTGGCTTTCTGTATGTTCTCTTTTGAAAGTGTCTATTTAGGTCCGTTGCCCATTTTTTGATTGGGTTGTTTATCTTCTTTTTGTTAAGTTGTATGAGTTCCCTGTAAATTTTGGAGATTAAACCCTTATCTGAGATAGCATTGGCAATTATATTCTTCCATGCAGTGCGCTTTCTTCTTGTTTTGTTGATGGTTTCTTTTGCTGTGCAGAAGCTTTTTATTTTTATGTAGTCCCATTTGTTTATTTTCTCCTTGGTTTCCATTGCCCTAGGAGCTGTATTGGTAAAGTTATTGCTATGACATATGTCTGATATTTTGCTTCCTATGGATTCTTCTAAGATTTTTATGGTTTCTTGTCTTAGATTTAAGTCCATTATCCATTTTGAGTTTCTTTTTGTATATGGTGTAAGTTTTGTGTATGATGTTAGTTTCATTTTTTAACATGTATCTGACCAAGTTTCCCAGCACCATTTATTGAAGAGACTGTCTTAACTTCATTGTATACTCTTGCTTCCTTTTTCAAAAATTAATTGAGCAAAATGGCTTGGGTCAATTTCTGGGTTCTCTGTTCTGTTCCATTGGTCTATACATCTGTTCTTGTGCCAGTAAAAGGCAGTTTTGAGAACCATGAATTTGTAATATAGCTTGACATCTGGTATTGTGATCCCTCTAACTTGGTCTTTCTCAAGATTGCTATAGATATTCTGTTTTTTTATTTTATTTATTCCATATAAATTGTTGGTGAGTTTGTTCTATATCTGTGAAATATGCCATTGCTATCTTAATGGAAATTGCATTAAATCTATAGATTGCTTTGGACATTTTAATGAGGTTGATTCTACCAATCCATGAACACATTATATTCTTCCATTTGTTTATGACTTTCTGTATCTCTTTTTCAACATTCTGTAGTTTTCCAAAGACAGGTCTTTTACCTCATAGTTAAGTTTATTCCTAGGCATCATAAGTTTTGTGGTGCAATGGTAAATGGGATTGTTTAATTTCTCTTTCTGTGAGTTCATTACTCGTGCATAAATAAGTCATAGATTTCTGAGTGTTAATTTTGAATTCTGCTACATTGCCAAATTCATTTATTAAGTCTAGTAGTTTTTTTTAATGAAGTGTTTGGGGTTTTCTATGTACAATATCATGTCACCTATGAATAATAGTAGTTTTATTTCCTGTTTTCCAATTTGGATGCCTTTTATTGCTTTTTGTCTGATCACTATGACTAGCACTTCCAATACTATGTCAAACAGGAGTAGTGAGAGTGGGCATCCCTGTCTTGTGCCTGTCCTTAGGGAAAATGGTTTTAATTTTTGTCCATTGAGTATGGTGTTGGCTGTATGTAGGTTTGTCATATATGGCTTTTATTATGTTGAGGTCTGTTCCCTCTATTCCCACTTTGCTGGGAGTTTTTATCAAGAATGGGTGTTGGATTTTGTCAAATGCTTTTTCTGAATCAATTGATATGATTATGGATTTTTATTTCTCAATTTGTTTATGGGATGGATCATGTTTATTGGTTCACGGACATTGTACCATCCTTGCAACCCCGGAATAAACCCCACTTGGTCATGGTGTATGATCTTTCTAATGTAATGCTGGATTGTTTTGCTAGAATTTTGTTGAGCATTTAAGCATCTAAGTTCATCAGAGATATTGGACTGTTATTATCTTTCTTTGTAGTGTCTTTATCTGGTTTTGGGATTAGGGTAATGCTTGCTCCATAGAAAGAGCTTGGGAGTGTTCCTTCCTCTTCAATATTTTTTTTAATAGTCTGAGGAGGATAGGTTTTATTTCTTCTTTGAATATTTGGTAAAACTCCCCTGTGAAGCCAAGTGGCCCAGGGCCTTAGTTTGCTAGAAGTTTTCTGATTACTGCTTCAATGTCCTCTATAGTTATCAGTATATTCAAAATTTTTTATTCTTCTTGATTGAGTTTTGGAAGGTCATATTTTTCTAGGAATATGTCCATTTCTTCTATGTGGACCTGTTTGTTGGAATAGAGTTTTTTTTATAGTATTTTTTTATAGTATAGAAAATCTTTGCATTTCTGTGGATCTATTGCTATTTTTGCCTCTTTCATTTCTGATTTTTTTTTATTTGGGACCTCACTCATTGCTTCTTGGTGAGCCTGGCTGGAGGCTCATCAATCTTATTTATCCTTTCAAAGAACCAACTCTCGGTTTTATTGATATTTTGTATATTATTTTTATCTCTGTGTCATTTATTTTTGCTCGGATCTTTATTATTTCTTTCCTTCTGGTTACTCTGGGCTTTTCTTGCTCTCTTTTTAATTCTTTAAGTTGTAGAGTTAGATAATTTACTACCAGATGATTATTATTATTATTATTATTATTGTTATTATTATTTGAGCTAGGCCTGTAATGCTATGAACTTCTCTCTCAGACCTGCTTTCACTTTGTCCCTTAGATTTTAGATGGTTGTGTTTTCATTGTTATTTGTTTCTAGGATGTTTTTTATTTCTTCTTTGATCTCTTTGGCAACCTAATAATTGTTTAATTACATGCTACTTAGCCTCCAAGCATTGGAATGTTTTTGATTGTTTTCATTGGAGTTCATTTATAATATTATACCATTGTCATCAGAGAAGATGCCTGATATGATTTCAATTTTCCTGAATTTGAAGAGTCTTTGTCTGTATCCCAATATGTGGTCTATCTTTGAGAATGCCCCATGTTCACTTGAGAAGAATGTCTATTCTGTAGCTTTTTGGTGAAATATTCTGAAGTTATATATTAATACCATCTGATCATGTGAGTATTTAGGATTGCTGTGTTTTTTTTTGTTTTGTTTTGTTTTTGGTGATTTTTTGTCCAGAGGATTTACCCTGTGATGTCAATGGGGTATTAAAGTTCCCTACTATGATTATATTGCTGTTGATCTCTTCCTTGATATTTTACAGAATTTTTTTTTAATGTATTTGGCTGTTCTTGCATTGGGGAAATATGTGTTTATCAGAATGAAAACCTCTTGTTGTATCGATCCCTATAATATTATGAAGTGGCCTTCATTATCTATTGTTATAACCTTCACTTTGAGGTATATTTTGCCAGATATAATTATTGATAACCCAGCTTTTTTTTTCATTTCCATTTACCTGAAAACTCTTTTTCCACCCCTTCACTTTCAGTCTGTGTGAGTCACTTGTTTTGAGGTGGGTCTCTCATAGACAGCTTATATATGGGTCATGTTTTCTTATCCCTTCAGACACTTAATATCTGTTGATTGGAGCATTGAGTTCATTTATGTTTAAGGTTTGTATTTATAGGTACTTGTTTTCAGCCAGTTTTTATACTTTTTTTAATTGATATTATTTCCCCCCCCCCATTTATTTATTAAGGTATTATATGTGTACATATCTTACCATTGCCCCGCCCACCCCACTCCCATACATGCCCTCAGCCCCCAGTGTTTTGCGTCCACTGGTTATGCTTATATGCATGCATACAAGTCCTTCGGTTGATCTCTTATCTCCCCCACCTCTTCCTAACTTTCCTGCTGTAATTTGACAGTCTATTTGATGCTTTACTGTCTCTGTATCTATGTTTTTGTTCATCGGTTTATAATGTTCTTTATTATCCATAAATGAGTGAGATCATGTGGTATTTTTTCTTGCTGGGCCGCGGGCTCGGTGAAGCTCCAGTACACCTGGTGCACAGTGGCAGGCTGGTCTGAGGTCGCTGTGATGGCGCTTGAGTCCGACTGCTGGAAGCTTTTTGATGACTGCTTCAATTTCTTCCTTAGTTACTGGACTATTGACCTGTTTAGATTCTTCCTTATTGAGTTTTTAAAGGTTATATTTTTCTAGGAATATGTCCATTTCCTCCAGGTTGTCCAGTTTGTTGGAATAGAGTTGTTCGTAGTATTTTTTAACTATCCTCTGTATTTCAGCGTGGTTTGTTGTTATTTCACCTCTCATTTCTGATTTTGTTTATTTGGGTCCTCTCTCTTTACTTCTTGGTGAGCCTGGATAGAGGTTCATCAACCTTGTTTATCCTTTCAAAGAACCAGCTCTTGGTTTTGTTGATCTTTTCTATTGTTTCTTTGGTCTCTATGTCGTTTATCTCTGCTCTGATGTTTATTATTTACTTCCTTCTGCTTACCCTGGGTTTTGTTGTTGATCTTTTTCTAACTCTTTGAGTTGTAGGGTTAGGTAATGTATTACCATTGTTTCTTGTTTTTTGCAGTAGGCTTGCAGAGCTATGAACTTCCCTCTCAATACTGCTTTCGGTGTGTCCCATAGATTTTGGATTGTTGTGTTTTCATTGTCATTTGTTGCCATGATGTTTTTTATTTCTCCCTTGATCTTTCTGGTAAACCAGTCATTGTTTAATAGCATGCTGTTTAGTCTCCATGTGTTTGATTTCTTTGGATTGTTTTTATAGTAGTTGATTTCCAGTTTTATGCCACAGTGATCTGAGAAGATGCTTGGTATGATTTCTATCTTCTTGAATTTGAAGACACTTTGCCTATGTCCCAACATGTGGTCTGTCTTTGAAAACGAGTCATGTGCACTTGAGAAGAAAGTATATTCTGTGTCTTTGGGTGAAATGTTCTAAAGATGTCAATTAATTCCATTTGGTGTAGTGAGTCATTTAGGATTGCTGTTTCTTTGCTGATTTTTTGTTTAGAGGATTTGTCCAGTGGTGAAATGGTGTATTAAAGTCTCTTACTATGACTGTATTGCTGTTAATCTCTCCCTTGATATCCTCCAGGAGTTTTTTTTATGTATTTGGGTGCTCCACTATTGGGTTAGTATATGTTTACCAGAGTTATTTCTTCTTGTTGGATTGTTCCCTTTAGTATTATGAAGTGGCCTTCCTTATCTCTTTTTATGTCCTTCACTTTGAGATCTAATTTGTCAGATATAAGTATTGCTACCCCAGCTTTTTTTTTTCATTTCCATACGCCTGGAAAACCATTTTCCATCCCTTCACCCTCAGTCTGTGTGTGTCTTTTTTCTGAGGTGGGTTTCCTGTAGACAGCAGATATATGGGTCTTGTTTTCTTATCCAATCCGTTACCATATGTCTTTGATTGCGGCATTTAATCCATTTACATTTAAAATTATTATTGATAGGTACTTATTTGTTGCCTTTTTTATTCTTTACCCCTGTTTTCCTTCTTTGCTTCTTATTTCTTTTTTTCTTTTTTTACAGCAGACCCTTTAGCATTTCTTTCATTGCTGGTTTGGTGGTAATAAATTCCCTTAGTCCTTTTTTTGTCTGTGAAGCTCCTGATTTCACCTTCAATTTTGATTGATAGCCTTGCTGGGTACAGTATTCTTGGATTCAGACCCTTCCTTTGCATGAATTTGTATATTTCATTCCATTCCCTTCTGGCCTGACGAGTTTCTGTTGAGAAATCAGTTGCTAGTCTGAGGGGGGTTCCTTTGTATGTTACTTTCTGCTCTCTCTGGCCACTTTTAAGATTCTTACTTTGTCATTGATGTTTGCCAATTTAATTATAATGTGCCTTGGCATCAGTCCTTTGGGGTTCATTTTGCTTGGGACTCTGTGATCTTCTTGGATTTGTGTGGTTTTTTTCTTCCCTATATCAGGAAAGTTTTCTGTCATTATTTTTCAAACAGTTTTTCTATTCCTTGCTCAGTTTCCTTTCCTTCTGGAACCCCTATTATGTGGATGTTGTTTTGTTTCATGTTTTCCCAAAGTTCCCTTAGGCTCTCTTCCTGCTTTTTAATTTTTTTTTTCTAAAGCTGCTCTACTTGGGTATTTTTTTCCATCTTGTCTGCTTGCTTACTGATGCGGTCCTCTGCTTCTTCTAGTCTACTCTTGGTGCTTTCTATTGAGTTCTTTACAGCAGCAATGTCATTTTTCATTTCTGCTTGTTTCTTCATTTCCTCTTGGTTTTTACTCATATTGTCAAATTTGTCTTCCATTCTTTTCAGCCACCTTATTACCATTTCTCTGAATTCTTTCTCTGATAGGTTGCTTGCCTCTATTTCATTTACTTCCTTTTCTGGTGATGCCTGCTTTTCTTTCATATGCGGGCTATTTCTTTGTCTCCCCATGGTCTCTCTTCTCTGGATGTCTGGTTACGTAGTTCTCTCTCATTATCCCAGGCAAAATCTGACCTTTCCATGGTGGAGTGAAGAGCTCCTTTGAATCCGCGTGTTTGCGCCAATTGGGGACCAGTGTTCTAGGGCTCCCAGCTGTTTGGTGGTTGCTGCAGTTGTGGATATTCAGGCTTCTGATAAGATCCACTTTCCCTTTTAAGATTGTGCCGTTTCTGTGTCCGAGCCATAGCTCCTGGAGGAGATCCAGCCGCAGTGGGGGCTCCCTGGTCAGGGGAACCCTGTCCAGCAGTTCCCCACCTTCTCCTGGATTTTAGCTGTTCCTTAACTTGCTAACAAATACTTCCCCCTGCAAACCTCAGCTGTTCTTTCTTACTGCTCCGGGACAAGGCTGCCATTTTCTCCTCCCTTAATTTTAGTTTTTATTCCTTATGCTTGTGTTCCTTCTTCCCTTTGTGTGTGTGTGTGTGTGTGTGTGTGTGTGTGTGTGTGTGTGTGTGTGTATTTATATATTTATAAATATATATATCAGTCCCTTTAGTTCTTGCATTGCTGGCTTGGTTGTGATATATTTCCTTAGCCTTTTTTGTTTGTGAAGCTCCTGATGTCCCCTTTAATTTTCAATCATAGCCTTGCTGGATAGAGTATTCTTGGATTCAGTCCCTTGCTTTGCATCTTTTGTATACTTCATTTTATTCCCTTCCTGGCTGATATGTTTCTGTTGATAAATCATTTGATAATCTAATGGGAGATCCTTTGTAGATAAATCTGTGACTCTCTCTTGAAGCCTTTAAGATTCTCTCTTTTTCATTAATGTTTGCCATTGTAATTAAAGCGTGTCTTGGTGTGGGTTTTTTGGGTTCATCTTGTTTGGGACTCTCTGTGCTGGTGTGACTTTTTTCTTCCCCAAATCAGGGAAGTTTTCTGTCATTATTTCTTCAAATAAGTTTTCTAATCCTTGCTTCTCTTCTTGTCCTTCTGGCACCATATATATCTTATCTAATAAAGACAGAATATGCTAATTGACCCTCACACTATCGCAAAGATGGCAGCGCCCACAGCCAATAAGGAGGGGATATGCTAATTGACTGGCCTGCTCTCAAATATGGCCGTGCCCACAGCCAATAAGAAGGTAATATACTAATTGACTCCCCCATCTTCAAACATGACAATAGCCGCAGCCAATAAGGAGGGAATATGCTAATTGACTGTCCTGCCCTCAAAGATGGCGGCACCCACAGCCAATAAGGAGGGCATATGCTAATTGACTGCCACGCCCTCAAAGATGTCGGTGCCCACAGCCACAAGATGTCGGCGCCCAGTCCCCTCAGTCCCTTCGGCGCACCTGCCTTCAGAGTTGCCCAGTCCCTTCAGTCTCCCAACTGCCCAGGGCTGGCCTGAGGCACAGGCAAGCCTTGGATGGTGGCTGCCCAATGGCTAAGGGCCAGCCTGAGGTGCAGACAAGCCTCGGATAGCAACTGTCCAGCTGCCCAGGGCTGCCTGAAGTTCAGGTAACCAGGGCTGGCTGAAGCTTGCACTCCTGGCAGTGGCAGCAGCAGAGGTGTGATGGGGCATCACCTTCCCCTGATCACCAGGTTGCTTCCCGCCCCTGAGGGCTCCCGGACTGTGAGAGGGGGCAGGCTGGGCTGAGGTACCCCTCCCTCCAGTTCATGACTTTTCATGCACCAGGGCTCTAATATATAGATATAGCTATATATTATATATAGCTATAATATCACACCATATATATATATAGCTTCATTTCATTTTGTCCCAAAGCTCCCTTAGGCTCTTCTGCTTTCTAGTTATTTTCTCCAGTGGCTGTTCAGATTGTTTGTTTTCTGCCCTATCTTCTCTCTCACTAGTTTGGTCCTCCACTTCTTCTAATCTACTGTTGAAACCTTTCATTTTTTTTATTGTAGCTATATAATTTTTTATTTCCTCTTGATTCTTACATAAATTGTTGATTTTCTCATCTATCCAGTTTAGGAACTGCATGACCCTTACTCTGAATTCTTTTTATGACATATTACATGCCTCCATTTCATTTAGTTTCCTTTCTGGTGATTCTTCCTTTTCTTTCCTTTGGGGTTGTGTCTTTGTCTCACCATTTTTGTTGTCTCTTTCTGGTCCTGGGCTCCCTTCTTGGGGCCTAAGGGGTAGAAGCCCCTTGCAGTACAATGGTCCTGGACTCACTAGCCCCAGGGGCTGAGGTTCCTTGAGTTTCACACCTTTATTGTTTCTACTATGAGTTCTACCCCCTTCTTCCATGGTTCTGGTACCTCAGTTGTCTATTTCTCAGGGTTGGTGGAGGTGGGTGCACAGTTCCTCTGGTGTGTTCTCTGTGATGGCCCAGAGCCCTCTGGCATGCAATTTGCTGTGTGTCCCCAGCCCTTAAGTTGGGATGGTGCTCTAGGTCCCTCTGGCAGTGCACTTGCAGGGTGGTTCTGTGACCTGTGGCTGGGCACACCAGGTCACACCCACAGCTGTCGCCTGGGCTGGGAGTAGGGCATGCACCAGGTAACAGCTCTGTCTGTGCTGGGTGCAGATTGTGCAAAGACTAAAGGTTCTCTCTGCACTGGGGCATAGCACACACTGGGCTGTAGCTCTGTCTGTGCTGGTGGCAGAGTGTGTTCTCTCTGTGCCAGACGTGGGGTGCACACCAGCCAAAGGGCCTGTCTGTGCTGGTGGCAGATCATGCTCTGTGCTAGGCATGGGGCGCTCACTGGGCAAGGGCTCTGTCTACATGGGGGTGTAACATGCACCTGGCTGTGGTTCTATATTGGGATCTGGGATGGAGAAGGGAGTGGGGTACCTGTGGATTGCACTCACAGCACAGGGACCTTAAGCATGGGTTCCTGGGACACTATGTTTGGGCTCTGGCTAGGAGTCACAGCTTGGGAGATCTGTCTAGTACACTCACTGCAGACATCTCAGTCCCACCTTGTGATACTGTCCTGCTCACTGCTGGAGCATGGTGGTGGTTCCAAACTGGTTATAGCTGGTAAGTAGCTCCCTGCACAGCTCCAAAGATGCTGTCTGAGGTTAGTCTGGATGTTAGTTTGGCAGTGTTGTTCTTCCATTTTTTATTTCATCCATAACCTTTATTATTTTTCTCCTTTTGCTAACTTTAACCTTATCTTGTTTTTCTATTTCCAGTTCTTTGACGTATAAAGTTAGGATTTTTATTTGTGATCTCTCTTTTTTTCACTGCCTACAGACAATCCAGCCATGCCAATTTCTTCAGTGTTCTATTAGAGATGAGATAGAAATGGACCTGTCAGGAAGCACCCTGAATGCCTTTGAAATCCTGATATTCACTTTTCTCTCTCTTTGTCTATGTGATAAATTGTGGGTGACTATGTTTTTCAGTGCTGTGTTATGCTGGCTTGGTGAAGGGCTGTCATGATTAAAGTAAATCTTCTTACCCTTTTTAATATTCTAGGATGTTAGGCTCCACCAGAGTGCTGGAATTTTGCAGTTGGAGTTTGGAGCTCTCATAATATATTTTGTCCATTGATGGTTGATAAACCAGTATTTTCATGGGATAAAGGATGGGAACCTTTTCGTCTTCCATGTTGCTAATGTTGCTCTCCAAATTATTTTAAATTAAACTTAATACAAAATTTTTTCTTTGGTTTATGAATCAGTATTTGAGCATATGTTTTATAGTAATTTTACCTTTTGACTTAAAGTGTGAATACCCCAAGATAGCTAGAGAATATAAGACAAAATATTCATAATTTTTCTTGTTATTGTTAGTCATAAGACTCTCTTCTGGCCATGGGCCTACACTCAGTGTTCAATAGGGCCTTCTAACTGGAAAATAATAGTCTCTGTAAGGGATTTTATCATTTGTCTGAATCAAGGATTCTCTGATACCAAAAGTCCAATGGACACCTCTGCCTCTGTCAGGGTCCTTCTGCCATAAGTTCCATTCACCTTACTGAGAAATTTCTAAGATCTGTAACCCAAACACAAATGTGAATGGAAGGGACCAAATGATGGACAGAGTGGGAGGCTTCTTGGAGGGCATCCTATTATCATGTCCAAATAAAGATAGAGACCTTCTTGATATCCTGATAGATAAATAACTTCAAATTGACCACATGTTAAATGCCAAATTACTAGTAGCTAAAAAGTGCCACCAATTGTTGGGAAGTCTTTGTATTTGTTGGAACTTAGAGTAACTCAAGCTTGGCAATTGTCTCCAGTGCAATGAGACATACTGCCCCTGCCCAGTTTTCTTGCAGAGATTTAGGTACCAGGTCCTTGTATTTTTTCTGAATTAATAACCCAGCCTTGTTGCCACATGTGAGTCCACATGTTTTCTCTCTTTGTTGGGTAATGCTTGTCTAGGTCTATTGAAAGATGTCATTAATATAGTGGAAGGTTAGTGTTCCATGTGGCAGTGGGACTTGTTTCAGATCATGGCCTTTTTGGAAAGATATTAAAGGTATATGCAACATGTTGCACATATGATACACTGATCCAGATCATTCATGTAAATAAGGATGCTAAAAGGTACAACTATAATGTCAATTGTTTCATATCTACTTCCCTTAGCTTGGGCAAAAGCCAGTCACTGTTTGAGATAACACCAGTGCCCATGGGTGCATGACTGCATTGAGCATATAGTAATCAGTTGAATCACCATGCACCTGAGGTCTAATCTACAGGCCAGATGGAGCTATTGAATGGAGAAATAGTCTTATGGAGAACTTTTGCTTCATTAACTCAGTAATGAGGAAGGTATATATTTTTTCTCCTCCATATAGTTACTTTACTAGTCAAAGGCATTAGGCATTAGAAGTGTATTAGATTCTGACTCATCACCATGTGGACTCTAGTGGGGCTCTGTGTTGTGCCTGATGAACAATATATCTGGTCACAAGTATCTGATGGAGAACCTATCATTCTTCTCCTTGACAATCATTGTTTTGTAATAGGATCCATTAGATGTCTTTGGGGAAGACCTTAACACCAGATGATCCACCGTTTTTACACCACTCTGATGGCTAGTACAAAGTTGGTATCTTGAAAGTAGCTGCTTTTACTTGCTTGGAAAATTTTCCATTAAGCTCTGGATTGTGCCATGACATCAATTAAGTTTCTAATTAAGTTCACTTCTTTCATTATTGAGCCAAACTATCCAAATCTCTATGGAATCTTTGGATCACTGGGAAAAGCAATTGTGAGGTCATTGCATACTTTTTCATTAAATGTCAGAAAAATATGCTACATTGTAATGCCAGGGATATGCTTAGATTTAACAATAGTCATTGTGTATAATTTCCTGTGTAGGGTCTACATAATTTTCTAGTGACTACTTTGCTTTCTGGTTTCTCTTTCCTGTGTTTCTTTTTCTAAATGTAAGTATCTATATTTTTTATTTTTCTTTCTTTTCCCCCCTAAGATATAGCATACTTCGTATTTTCTATTTCTGCTTTTTTCTCACTTAACCTTATCTCTTAGAAATCCCTCCAAATTGGGTTATAACAATTTTTTATTACTTTCAGAGTTGTATGTATAACTCTTTGTTAAAGTTATACACCATCATTTGTATTACCATAATTTATAGTACATATCTTGTTATTCAAACTATTTCATGTGTTTTTACATTTAGGTGCTTTTGAGTTTTGCAATTAAAATATGGTGTAATGAATAACCTCAGACATATGCATTTTTATTATTTGGTATATGAATATATATTAATCTAAACTATTCAAAACAAGTAGGGACTAATATAAAATATATTTGATAGCAAGAAATGTTTATGAAATAAGGAGACTGCTTCAACATACACACACATTAAAATTCTTCTCACCAATTTATGTCAGGTACTTACATTCTGTACTTATAAAAATGAGAAAAATACTGCTATACACTTGTTATAAATTTGACATCTAAGGATTTTACAATAGGTCTGTTTTTCTGTTCAGTGCACTAAATTCATATCTTTATGTAGCTTACGAAGTTGTACCAGATGAAAATCTTATGCTTGCGCATGAAGAATTGATGGCAGAAAGAGAAATACAAGTAAAGAAAAAAAAATCTTCTCGAGGCGAAAAGCTCATTAGTAAGTATAATAATTATAGATAACTTTAAATTATACTAATCAGAAGATCTTTCTTATTTGGTTGATAAATAAAATATGTATTGGAGCATTTATTTTTTAAAATATATTTTTATTCACTTTTAGAGAGAGAGGAAGAAAGAGGGAGAGAGAGAGAGAGAGAGAGAGAGAGAGAGAGAGAGAGAGAGACACATGGATGTGAGAATAAAACATCGATTGGTGGCCTCCTGCCTGCTCCTACTGGGGATCAAGCCTGCAATCCAATCCAGGTATGTGCCCTGACTTGGAATGGAACTGGCAACCTTTTGGTGCATGGGATGATGCCTAACCAACTGAGCCATACCAGCCTGGGTGGGGCATATATTTTATTTAAATTTTACACTTTGACCAAAAGTATGTCTACCCTACGATAATTAGAGAATACAAGTAAAAGTATTGATAACTTTTGGTTGGAATTTCTTTTCTTGAGACTATTTCACAATCATGAATCATGTACTTGCAAGCTACTGAATCTCAATAATAGGCCAATAATTGTCTCTTAATGGGTGTACATCTTTTAGCTTGCTATTCCTGGAGATTATGGATTCAAAAGTATAGCATACCACTGACCTGTGTCAGTTGTTTTTTCTTAAGCTCCAATTGGTGAATAGAGAGGCTGCTGAGATCTGTAACTCAAGGCAAAATTGATCAGAGGGGCTCAGGGGAGGAGTAGCCTGGGTGGCTTTTTGGAGGGCCTTTGGGTCATTCTCCTGGTTGTGGCCCTAATGGAAAGAAAGCAGCCTTTCTTATAACACCATAAGAATTCCAGTAGGTGAACGGTTCCATCAATTTTTGCACCTCCATTTAATTATTTGACCAGAGAGAGCCAAAGCTGGTCTTCACTCATGGAATGAGATACCATATCTCTTATAAATCATGCCCAAGTACTTAAGTACTAGGTACTTGTACCTTGTCAGTGATAATGGTACAGCAAGTTGCTGTCCAGCCCTTGTTAGGTAGTTCCCTTGTTTGTACCCCATAGAATGATATTATTAATAGAGTAAGAGGCTAGTCCTCCCTCATGGGATCCTTTCAAAGTTATGATCTATTCATTGATTACACATACTTAGGTACCCTTGTGGAGGGGTGTGAGTGGTAAATTGTACCTATTTCACATAAGAATGAACTGATCCTAGTTATTGCCATGTAGAGGAATACTAAAAATGATATTTTCAATATTATTTGCTGCATAACAAGTTCTTACACTCTGGAAAATTATTTCTACAATGTCAAGTACTATTAATGTCTAGGGCTGTCTTGTGGATTGAACAGCCAAAATAAATTTAGTATCTATGAACTCAAGGCCAGGCATACAAGACAAGTGAGTTATCAAGTGGAGATATAGTCTCAGGGAGATTTTGACTGCATTAAATTTAGCAAAGAGGACAGTAATTTTTTCTTTCCCTAGCATATTTTTTTGGTAACATATGTTCTAGGTATTAGTAATCAAGTAGGTTCACAATGGTCATAACTGCAGCAATTTTCATCAGAGTTTGGAAGAATATAAGTGGAGCTGCACTTAGGCAATACATCTATAGCAATAATACATTCATTTGGGGGCACAATACAATTGAGGTTTTTGTTCACTCAAAGAGACTCACCCATAGTTTGGTCTGGGTAAGGATCCTATTTGTATTGCCCTTAGACCTCAAACCAGATAGGATTATTTATTTTCCTGTCATCCTGGTATAAAGGGTTGTCATGATTACAGCGACATCTGCACCACCATTCAAAAGGCTCAAGAAATGCAATTCTGTACCATTTATCAGTTGACTATATTCCTTAGCAGAGGTCCTCAGATTTCCACTGGGAACATGGGACCCTTACCTACCCCATGTCTTGTTCATTTTTTAAAGTTCAGAGCTAGGCTAAATATTGACTGGGCTCACTGACTAATGCCAAGATTCACCAGAAGAATTGAATGATAGCACTTGTTTTAGTCATGGCAACTGTCACAATGTGTACCTAGTGGCACAGCCTTTTGAGCGCCCCATGACTATGACCTATCCATGAATACCTTGATGAAGAACCCACTGATGGATAATTGGACCCATAATTCTCCTTGAAAAATGCTTTGCTCAATTTGTCTAGGTGTAGTTACCCCATTATCATTTTTTCATCACTTTATTTATTGGTCAGTGGTTGCTATCTTGAAAGTAGCTGATATTATGTGCTTAAAATTTGTCAATAAGATCCAAAGTGTGTGCTAGATCAATTGTCTGGACCTTATTAGGAGGTTTAATTGAGCTTGATACCCAAAAAGTGTGGCACAAATAAACCTACAAATCTGAGACTAGTTAAAAATCTCAAAATTACTGTCCTTTGCATCAGTGTACACCCTAGGAACCACCATGGTGATTTGGGGGCCTCTATATCCTCTATAAAGGTGATTTAAAAGGTTTTTCAGTGGAGGAAGCTCATCATAAATCAACCTTTATTTCAGAGCCTAATAGTACCCAACTGAAGAAGGTGAGGGTCTCAGATATTTGTATCCTTTTATCCAACTTTTTCCCCTCCACTTCCTTGGGCAGTATAGCTCCTGTCAAGGCTGCCCTAAGCAGTTCTTTATTAACATTCCCAATAGATGTCAGTCTTCCTTACTTAGTTTGAAAATATTATCTTCTGTATTGTAGAGGAAAAATACTCAGTCTCTAAGGTCTCTTCAGGTAACTGGAGAAAGTGATTCTCAGGGCTCTATATTCTTTTTCTTTCTTTTAAAAATTATTATAAGATTATTACATATGTCCCTCTCCCCCCCCCCCTATTGTCCCCCTCCACAAGGTTCCTGCCTCTCCCCAGGCCTTTGCTACCCTATTGTCGGTGTCCATAGGTAATTATATATATATATTCAACTCTGTTTAATCTTTTCCCACCCCCCTTCCCTCTGAGAATCGTGGGTCTATACTGTTTCCATGCCTCTGATTCTATTTTAT
This sequence comes from Cnephaeus nilssonii, assembly GCF_951640355.1. Classification (NCBI taxonomy): domain Eukaryota; kingdom Metazoa; phylum Chordata; class Mammalia; order Chiroptera; family Vespertilionidae; genus Cnephaeus; species Cnephaeus nilssonii. The sequence continues at coordinate 10,168,945 of NC_137075.1, read as the reverse complement.
TCACCAGTTTATCCTGTTCATTAGATTTCTTATTTGTTTATTTTGATTTTTAGATTCAATTGTTGATAGGCATGTATTTGTTGCCATTTTACTATTCATATTTTTATCTTTTTCTTCTTCTTCTTCCCCTTCTTAAAGAATACCCTTTATCATCCTATCTAATAAAAGAGTAATATGCAAATTAACAATCACTCTGCTACATCCACAAGCCACTCCCACAAGCCACACCCACCAGCCAATCAGGAGTGAATATGCAAATAAACCCAACCAAGATGGCTACAGCCACAGAGAGCAGGAGGGAGGCTTGGGTTTCTTCAATAATGGAGGAAGCAAGCTTTCCGCCTGCCCTTGCTGGCCTAGGCCTCCACTCAAGGCTACAAAGTTTCAATGATAGAAGATACATAAATCCAAACAGAAATGGCAGCAGCCACGGAGCTGGAAAGAGCAGGAGGCTAAGGTTGGCCCTGGCAATGGAGGAAGCCAAGCTTTCCGCACACCCTGACCTTCCCAGGCCTCTGCTTAAGGCTACAAAGTTTCAATTATAGAAGATACATAAATCTCAACAGAAATGGCTGCCGTGACAGAACAAGCAGAAGGCTTGGCTCCACTCCAGGCTACAAAGTTTCAACTGTAGAAGATAAATAAACCCCAGATACCAGGGCCTCTGCTTGGGTCTCCAGGGGGCGTGGCCTGCCTGAAAACCACCACAGGCCCCTCACCCAGGCCGCCCCACGACCCAAGGGAACCCCCACCCTGATAAGGGACACCCTTCAGGGGAAACCAGCTGGCCCCCACCCATGCACCAGGCCTGTATCCTATCTAATAAAAGAGTAATATGCAGATTGACCATCACTCCAACACACAAGATGGCTGCCCCCATGTGGTCAAAGATCCTGCCCCCATGTGGACACAAGATGGCCACCACAAGATGGCCAGCAGGGGAGGGCAGTTGGGAGGGACCAGGCCGGCAAGGGAGGGCAGTTAGGGGTGACCAAGCCGGCAGAGGAGGAAAGCTGGGGGTGACAAGGTCTGCAGGGAAGGGCAGTTGGGAGGGACCCAGTCCTGCAGGGGAGAGCAGTTGCGGGGGGACCAGGCCTGCAAGGAAGGGCAGTTAGGGGTGACCAGGCCTGCGTGGGAGGGCAGTTAGGGGCAAACAGGCTGGCAGGGGAGCAGTTAGGCATCAATAAGGCTGGCAGGGGAGAAGTTAGGGGGTGATCAGGCTGGCAGGCAGAAGCGGTTAGGGGCAATCAGGAAGGCAGGCAGGCGAGCAGTTGGGAGCCAGTAGTCCTGAATTGTCCCAGATTGGAGATGGTGCAGGCTGGGCTGAGGGACCGCCCCCCCCCCATGCACGAATTTATTGCACTGGGCCTCTAGTTTGATATAATACTGGTTTGGTGGTGATGAATTTCTTTAGCTTTTTTACCCCATGCCTCTGATTCTATTTTATTCACCTGTTTATTCTATTCATTAGATTTCTTATTTGTTTATTTTTAGATTCAATTGTTGATAGGCATGTATTTGTTGCCATTTTGTTGTTCATATTTTTATCTTGTTCTTCTTCTTCCTCTTAAAGAATATCCTTCAGCATTTCATATAATATTGGTTTGGTGGTGATGAACTCTTTTAGCTTTTTCTTCTCTGTGAAGCTCTTAATCTGACCTTCAATTCTAAATGATAGCTTTGCTGGGTAGAGTAATCTTGGTTGTAGGTTCTTGCTATTCATCACTTTGTATATTCCTTGCCACTCCCTTCTGACATGCATAATTACTGTTGAGAAATCAGCTGACAGTTGTATGAACATTCCCTTGTAAGTAACTAACTGCTTTTCTCTTGCTGCCTTTAAGATTCTCTCTTTGTCTTTAGACCTTGGCATTTTAATTATATGTCTTGGTGTGGTACTCTTTGGGTTTCTCTTGTTTGAAACTGTCTGTGCTTTATGGACTTGTAAGTCTATTTCACCAAGTAGGGGAAAACATATTATTTCTTCAAATAGGTTTTCAATATCTTGCTCTCTCTCTTCTTCTGGCACCCCATAACAGAAATGTTGGTATGCTTGATGTTTTCTCAGAGGCTCCTTACACTATTTTCATGTTTTTGGATTCTTTTTTTTTCTTTTTGGGTGTTTTTTTGCTTCCTCATATTTCAAATCATTGATTTGATTCTTAGAGTCCTCTACTCTCAGAATCCCTGTACATTATTATTTATTTCAGTCAGTGTATGCTTAATTTTTGAGTGGTCCTCTTTCTTTTTTTTGGAGGTTTCTAGAAGATTCTTGAGTAACCTTATAGCCGTGGTTTTGAACTCTATATCCAGTAGTTTGCTTTCTTCCATTTCTTTAATTTGTGACATGTTTCTTTGTCTCTGAATTTTGGCTGCTTCCCTGTGTTTTTTTCTAAATATTGGGTAGAGCGGCTATGTTTCCTTGAGTTGGGAGAGTGGCCTTGTGTAGTAGGTGTTCTATAAGGCCCAGTGGCTCAGCCTCCCTAGTCACCTGAACTGGGCACTCTAGGTACACCCCTTTGTGGGCTGTGAGCACAGTCTTGTTGTAGTTGAGACTTGATTGCTGTTGGTGTCACTGGGAGGAATTGACCTCCAGGCCAATTGGCTGGGAGGACCAGTTGTGACTACAGTGGGAGAGCTGCTGTGCAGGAGACACCCTTATTGAGCACAGCTTGCTTCAGTGCGACTTTGGTGCTCACTGAGCCTTCTCCTTGAGTGTGTCACTTATGGATGTGTAGAGTTGTAATCTGGTATGGTCTGACACTGACCACTGGGTACACTGTTTCTTGGGTCTCCAGGGAAGTGCAAAGTCAGCCACTACCTGGGGCCACCCAGCGGGAGCTACAGGGAAATCTGCAGATTCCTCCTCTTTGTATTGGGTTTGGAAGTGCCCAGATGAGGCCCAGCTGTGAAACAAGGCAGGCTGGTGCTGGTGCTGGGTCTTGGGCCTTTTATTGATAGGTTTGGGGCTCCCTGACCCAGCTTCAGCTTTTTGGAGAGATTTTTGCCTGAGCAAGGACAAGCCATTCATATGCAAAATCCACTTCCCACAGCTAGGGGTTGTAAATTGGATGAAGAGGGATTTTAGGGAATCGCCATAGTGGAGCAAACAGAAATGGCTGCCAGTCAGCCCTGCAACCAGGGAGGTTCCAGCATAGGAACAATGATCTCTGTGAGTACCTCCATCTGGGAGAAAGCTTTCCCCGAGTTCCTGCCCCAGTGTCAGATGATCCAGTTCCTCATCCTTGTATGTGTCTGTGTTCCCCAGAGCCTTGCCATGGTGCTCGAGCTCAGAGGAGGTGGAACCTTGTAAGTTCAGTTGGTGGTGCCAGACTTTTAAGAGGAACAGCTGAGTCTCCAGCAGCCTCTGTGTCACTGAGCCCCAATCCTCACTTGTTTTGAAAGCCCATAGATGTTACTTCCCATAGGGACTTCTTTGCCCAGCTCTGGGACCCTTGGCTGGAGGTCTGGTATGGGGCTAGGACTCCTTGCTCCTCCTGGTGGACCTCTGCAGAGACGATCTCCCTCCTGATTAAAAAAGTGGCACATGTGGGTCCAGACCAGCTCGTTCTGCATCTCCGCACCTGCTACTGGTCTCAGTGTGCTTTCTTCGTTACTTCTCTAGTAGTAGAACTTCCATTCAGACATCTTTCCAGTAGTTCTAGGTGATAGTTACTCTGTATTTTAGTTGTCATTTTGATGTGGTTGTGGGAGGTGGCAAGTTCAGGTGTTTACCTATGTTGCCATCTTCAAATCTCTGATCTTTATATTCTTTTTCTCTTTTTTTCTTTATTGATTAAGGTATTACATATGTGTCCTTATCCCCTCAGTCTCTCCCCAGCCCTCCGCTCATGCCCTCACCACCCCCCTAGTGTCTGTGTCAATTGGTTATACTTATATGTATGCATGTCTACACTCTTTTTCATTAAAGCATCCATTTCAATAAATTACTGAGTCATAAGCTGACTATCAGAACTAGGAATATGCTTAAGCTAACAGTCATATTGAGTGCAACTCAGAATATAGGGTCTCCAATGACTTTAGAGCTCATCACAAGAAGCCTACAAGCAATAGCCAAGGTATTGCTTTCTAAGCTTTCTAAGAGCCCATTTGTTGAATGTCAAATTCCATTACTCACTGTGTAGCTTTGCCAGTGAACCAGGAGTTAAATTGGGCAATTGTTCATGCTTAGAATGAAAAGAATAGCACACAAAAATAATACAATAGTACTCTCCTGGAGAGCCCTAAGTCATCCACTAGCACTTCTGGAAACACATTAATGTGACTGGTGATGGGCCCTGTGGGACCATCTGACTCTTGCAAATAATCCAGTAATATGTCCTGAAAGTATTTGGTGCACTCACTAGCATCTCACAAAGTACTCCTTCCAGGAAGGAATTTTACTTTGTTGTCTACATTGTTTGCTGTACCAATTTGTCAGAGAAAAAGTTGACAGTTTTGACTTGGTAAATTAAGGTAGCAAGTGAAATTGAAAGTAACAATGAAGTTTTATGTAGTTATTGCAATAGTACAAAGAAGAGTTTAAGAAGGAAAAGGCCCCAAATATATATCAGATGTAGAGTGGGGATTAAGGGAAGATCATCTCATAGCTGAAGTAGCCATAAACAAAAGGTTCTTGCATTTTTATGAGCTCAGGAGCCTTACAGATGTTAATGTAAGATGGCTAGGAATGTAAAAGTTCTGAATACTAAGATGGAACTGAGAAAAGTGTCTTCAGGTTCCCCCAGTAATGTGGTATAGGCAGAGTCACCTAAAAAACACAATGAATCAGTTCATTCTTCACCCTTTCACAAGGTAGCCTCTGATGAAGGCACCTTGTATAGGAATGCAGAATGCCTAAGAATATGGTGTGGATAGGCCTTAGTCCTTGACTACAACTACGTCCAACTACCTCTGACTATGCATCAAGTTTGGTGTAGGGTGAGAAGTTTCCTTTCCATGAGAATTGCCAGGTAGAGTGTTTATAATTGTCTATGGATGGGCCTGAACTATCAAATGTAGAATTTTGACCTGGAGTTGGACTTATATAAACATACATGCATATATTCATATGTGTATACACAGGTGCACATGTACATGCACATATACATGCAGAAATATTTAGAAAACATGAGTGTTCACAGGCACCTGTATCCCTCAGGAATTGTTTTTACCTTCCTCCATTTTATGTGTGTACATCCTTTTTTCACAGTGTGAACCTGACTCTGAACAACAAAACATTTATTTGTTTCTTTAATCTTATAATGTTTCAAAAATAGTTTCAGAGTTGCTTAGTACATACCACTAAAAGATAAACCTACTGAAAAGATTTTGTGATTTGTTTATAGTCTGCCCCTTACTCTCTTGTCCTAGAAAGAGGGTTTATGTCAAATAATATATTGACCATTACTTGGATTAGTACTTTTTCTTTTTCTTCAGTAGATACATTTATTTAAGTTTTCTTTCCGTTTTAATTTTCTTATCTTATACTCATTGATTTTATTTTAATTTTTGATATATGAAACTTGATTCACATTCTAAAAATAGAAAATAAGTAAAATGGTAGAGTTAGATGATTATGATTCCTTCCCAAGTAGTCCCCTCTCATTTTGTAGGTAACTGACCATATTGTTTTCTTATGTTTCCTGTGTTTTATGTTTTAAAATTAAATACCTCTCTATTTCTACTTTTTCTTTTATTTATTTTTTATGTTTTTAAACCAGCAGGTAGCATACAGTATTTTCCTTTTTCATGTTTTTCCACTTAAAATTATTTCCTAGAAACACTTCTAAGTCTATTTACAAAAATCTCAAGTTATCATGTTAATTATGAGAATTTACACTATGCCATAATTATGGAGTATACCATATTTTATTCAACCAGTTTCCCATACTTGAACACTTATGTGGTTTTAAATATTTTGCTGTAGTGATAATCATGTACATGTACATGTACATTTTGATTTTTGCCTATTAATATGTATTAACCTAAAGTAGAAATAAAACAAGAAAATTAGAAACTAATATAACATATTTAGTGCAAGAATTGTTTATGAATTAAGGAGATAGCTTTAACACTTACCCATTAAAACTCTTACCATAATTTTCATGTCAGATGTCACATTATGGTAATTTACTTACATCAGTTTACTTGAAAAATGATGCTGTAGACATGTTATAAAATTGAAAGTTAGAAATTTCACAGTAGATCTGTTTTCTACGTAGCACATTAAATGCATCTTTTTATATAGCTCATAACAAATGCGCAGGTGAAGATCCTGTGATTCAGCATCAAGATTAAATCTCAAAAACCCAACTGCAAGTAAAGAAACAAATAACTTCAAATGGTGAGAAACTCACTCGTAAGATTAATAATTATAGGTAACTTTTTAAAAATTAAATTTATTAGGGTGACATCTAGCCTAATATATAAAAATATTAAAACCCAGGGTCCATAATGTCCAAAATGACCGAAGGCTCAACCGAATGCCAGGCTGCGTGCAGTAAGCTCAGGTGGGTGGGGACTGGTGAGTGGGCTGAACTGCTGACTTCTCAGAGAGAGACAGAGGCAGGGCTGATCAGCAGCCACCCCAGGTTGCTGGCAAGGCCCAGAGAGAGAATCTGCCCCCCATTCATGAATTTCATGCAGTGCATCAGACCCTGCTTCTCTCTCCAGACCTTGCCAACAGCTGAGCCTCTCTCTCTCTCTAAGAGATCAACAGTTCAGCCTGCTCACCAGAAGCCTGGGGCAACTGTTGATCATCCCTGTCTCTCTGATCAGGCCCAGAGATAGGGCCAGAGATGCTGACTGGCATAGAAACTAACCAATCAGAACCAAATCTGGGTGAACTGTGAGGAGCCAATGGCTGCCTAGGAAGTGGAGCTATTGATGCTGACTGGCATAGAAACTGACGAATCAGAACCTAATCTGGGTGAACTGTGAAGGCAGAAACTAAGGTGAGGGCTGAGGAGAGGTTTTAAGGGCAACAGCTGTTTGGTGTAAGGGAGTGGTTGGCAAACTCAAGTCAACAGAGCCAAATATCAACAGTACAATGAATGAAATTTCTTTTGAGAGCCAAATTTTTTAAACTTAAACTTCTTCTAATGCCACTTCTTCAAAATAGACTTGCCCAGGCTGTGGTATTTTGTGGAAGAGCCACACTCAAGGGGCTAAAGAGCTGCATGTGGCTCGTGAGCTGCAGTTTGCCTACCACAGGTGTAAGGTGTAAGAAAGCAGTTCAATTTTTTAATGACCAGCTTGGCAGTATAGTGCATATGGCTGGCTATCAGTCCAGATATAGGGATTATGTATTTTTGTCTGCAAAGAGCATCTCCTCCTGCTAAAAAAAGGCTTTCCTTCCCAGCCCCATTTAAGCAATCCTATTCTATATAATCTATCTATACCAATAAAAGGGTGATATGCTAATTAGACTGGGTCAAACAGCCATCTTCCAGACATCCCATTTTCTTCTGGATAAAGCCATGGTGGTGGGGGTCAAGGCAGAGGCAGTTAGGGGCAATCAGGCTGGCAGGGGGGGGGCAGTAGGGGGCAAGATCAGGCTGGCAGGGGGTTAGGAGCAATCAGGCTGGCAGGGGAGGGCAATTGGGGGTGAGATAAGGCCAGCAGGGGAGGGATGTTGGGGGCGAGATTAGGCCTGCAGGGGAGAGCAGTTAGGGGTGAGATCAGGCTGGCAGGGGAGAGCAGTTGGGGGCTATCAGGCAGGTAGAGGCAGTTGGGGCGATCAGGCCAGTTGGGGAGGGCAATTGAGGGTGAGATCAGGCTGGCAGAGGAGGGCAGTTAAGGGCGATCAGGCAGGCAGAGGCTGTTAAGGGTGATCAGGCCAGCAGGGGAGAGCAGTTAGGGTTGAGATCAGGCTGGCAGGGGAGGGCAGTTAGCGGCGATCAAGCAGGCAGGCAGAGGCATTTTGGGGTGATCAGGCAGGCAGGCAGAGAGGTTAGGGGTGATCAGGCAGGCAGAAAGAGGGATTAGGGGCAATCAGGCAGGCAGGCAGAGGCATTTAGGGGCGATCAGGCAGGCAGGCAGTTGAGCAGTTAGGAGCCAGTGGTCCCAGATTACGAGAGGGATGTCCAATTGGAGAGGGTGCAGGCTGGGCTGAGGGAATCGCCACCACCCTCTCCACACGAATTTTGTGCCCCCGGGCAACTAGTATATATAAAAAAGCCTAAGAGACCATTACAATTGAACGACTAGAATGACCAAAATGGCCAGTCAATCAGTTGTTATGATGCACACTGACTACCAGGGGGCAAACACTCAATGCAGGATCTGCCCCTGATGGTCAGTTTGCTCCCACAGCCAACCTCCTATGACCCCACCCCCTTCTCCCCACAACCAGCTGGCTGCAGAACCCCCCCTGCTGGCTGGCCAACCTTCCCCTGTCCCAAACTCCAGGCCCTGATCAGTGGGATGGCCAGCCAACCTCTGTGGCCCCTCCCCCCATCCAGCTAACCTCCCACGGCCAGATCCCCCTGTGGTCCTCTTTCCCCTCACTGGCCAACCTCCCCCCACCCCCTTCAAGCTGGTCAGCTCTCCCCGATGGCCCCAATTGGGAGGCTGGCAGGCCAACCTCCCGGGGTCCCTTCTCCTGGCTGATCCCTGATATGCCTCGATTGCTGGCCAGGCTGAATTCATGCACCAGGCCTCTAGTTGGTTAATAAAATAATAGTTTTCAAGTGTACAATTCTATGATACATGATATGTATTGCAATGTGTACTCACCACCCTAAATCAGATCTCCTTCCATCACTGTATGTTTGACTCTCTTTACCTTTTATTCACCCCCACCTCTTCCCTCTGGTAACCATTATACTTTTGTCTGTATCTAAGAGTTTTTGTTTTCTTATTATTTAATAGTGCTTTCAGTTTTATATCACACATATGGGGTCATGTGGTTCTTGATTTATTCCATCAGACTTATTTTGCTTAGCATGATATTCTCCAGATTCATTCAAGTTGTCTCAAAGGGTGGTATTTTATCTTTTTGCATTTTAAGGTTTTAAAAAATTAAATTTTATTTTTTCCATCACTATTTATCCCCACTATGTCCTCTTCTACCTCCACCCATCCCCTCCAACCCCATAATCACCACTCTGTTGTCCATGCCCATGAATTATCTCTCTCTTTTGTTTGTGCTCAATCCTTCCACCCCATCTAACATCCTCCCAGCCCCTATCCCCCTGCTCACCCTCCCACACACAAACACACCAGAGCTATCTGCCTGCTCTCTATCTATGAGTCTGTCTCTATTTTCCTTGGTAGTTTAGTTTGTTCAGCAGATTCAACATATGAGTGAAGTCATATGATATTTGTTTTTCTCTGACTGGTTTCTTCTTCTTCTTCTTCTTTTTTTTTTTTTTGCTTTTTTATTTTTATTTTTTAATTTCTTTATTGATTAAGGTATCATATATTTGTCCTCATCCCCCCATTCCCATCCCACACCCCTCCCCACACATGCCCCCACCCCCCTGTTGTCCCCAACCGCTGGTTAGGCGCATATGCTTGCACACAAGTCCTTTGGTTGATCTCTCCCCTTTACCCCCACCCTCCCCTACCCTCCCTTACCCTCCCTCTGAGGCCCGACAGTCTGATCCATGCCTCCTTGTTTCTGGGTCTGTTCTTGTTCATCAGTCTATGTTGTTCATTATTTCCACTAGATGAGTGAGATCATGTGCTATTAGAAATACACTTATAAGAACCGAAAATGAGACAAGCAATAATGGTTATGGTGACAGAAAATGAATCAGTCTGTAGTGAGTTTCTTTCTGGGCCAACAGTTCTTTTGAGACCCAATTACAATGTCCAACAGTTCATGTGTACATGTCAGCACTGACATTACAGTTCTGGATGGTGGACAAATGGTGGTAATGCAGGTCCAACTCTCTCTGGTTTGGTCCTGGGCAACCTGCAGTGATGCACAGCTGCTAACTGCTAGTATGGGAAGACCATGTCGGTGTCTGACTGGCTTCTTTCACTTAGCATAATGCTCTCCAGGGCCATCCATGTCATTGCAAAGGGTAAGATTTCCTTCAAAAAAATATTTATTTATTTTTTGCCAAGTAGTATTCCATTGTGTAAATATACCAGAGCTTTTTTAGTCACTCGTCTACTGATGGGCACTTGGGCTGCTTCCAAATCTTGGTTTTGTAAACAATGCTGCAATGAACATACTGGTATTTATATTCTTTCAAATTAGTGTTTTGAGTTTCTTTGGATAAATTTCCAGAAGTGGAGTCCCTAGATCATAAGGAAGTTCCATTTTTAATTTTTTGAGGTAACTCAATGCTGCTTTCCACAGTGGCTATACCTGTCTGCAATCCCACCAACAGTGCATAAGTGTTTATTTCCTTCAACATCCTCACCAACACTTGTTTGTTGATTCATTGATGATAGTCATGCTGACAGGTGTGAGGTGGTATGTCATTGTAGTTTGTTTTCTTAAACCTAAAACACATTTCTATACAATTAAGTAAGTATTTTATAATGCAATGAGTATATTTTATTGAAAAAATTTTGGATATAGTTATTTTTGCAGGAGTCCCCCTCCTGCCACTTGCCCATCTTCAGTATACCCTGCCTCCCCTTTCTTGGCCTTTACAAAATTGTTGTTCATGTCCATGTCCATGGGGTATGCATATATGGAAAAGGGGAGTTCTTTAGTGATATCCTTTTCCTTCTTTATTTAGTCACTCCACCCCACCCCCACCTCCTGCCCTAGGGGACCAGCCAATCTATTGTATGTATTCATGCTTCTGGTTCCATTTTGTTTGTCAGTGTATTTTGTTCATTAGATTCCACATATTAGTGAGATTATATGATATTTGTCTTTCTCTGACTGGCTTATTTTATTTAGCATAATGGTCCATCTATCCTTATGCAAAGGGTAAGACTTTATTTTTTACAGCCAGGTAGTATTCCATTGTGTAAATGTACCACAACATTTTTATCCACTCATCTGTTGATGAACACTTGGACTGTTTCCAGATCTTGGCTATTGCAAATAATGCTGCTCTGAACATAGGGGTGCATATATTCTTTCTGACTGGTGTATCGGGATTCTTAGGATATATTCCCAGAAGTGGGATCACTGGGTCAAAGGAAAGTTCAATTTTAAAACTTTTTAGGACACTCCATACCATTTTCCATAGTGGTTACACCAGTCTGCATTCCCACCAGCAGTATACAAGGTTTCCCCTTTTTCCACAACCTCACCAATACTTGTTTGTTGATTTATTGATAGTAGCAATTCTGGCAGATGTGAGGTGATACCTCATTGTCATTTTAATTTGAATCTCTCAGACAATTAATGACCTTGGGAATTTTTTCATATATCTATTGGCCATCTGTTTGTCATTGTGGTTTTAATTTGCATTTTTCTGATTATTAGTGACATTGAGCATCTTTTCATATGTCTATTGGCCATCTGTATATCCTCTTTGGAGCAGTTTACATTCAAGTCTTTTGCCTACTTTTTAATAGTATTTACTTATTTTTGCTGTTGAGTTTTGTAAGTTCTTTATAAATTTTGAATATTAATCACTTACCAGATGTATCAATGGTGAATATATTCTTCCGTTCAGTGGATTGTGTTTTTATTTTGTTGATGATTTCCTTTGCTGTGAAAAAACTCTTTAGTTTGATGTAGTCCCATTTGTTTATTTTTTCTTTTGTTTCCCTTGTCCAAGAAGATCTATCAGAAAAAATATTGCTATGAAAAACATAAAAAAACTTTACTGCTTATGTTTTCTTTTATGATTCTTATGATTTCAAGTCTAACATTTAAGTATTTAATCAATTTTGAGTTTATTCTTGTATGCGGTCTAAGAATGTGATCTGGTTTCATTTTTTGCCCATATATGTCCAATTTTCCCAACACCATTTATTGAATAACCTACCATTAGTCCATTGTAAGTTTTGGAATTCTTTGCCAAATATTAATTGACTATAATGGTGTGGATTTATTTCTGATCTCTGCATGCTGTTCTATTGATATATATGTCTGTTTTTATTCCAGTACTATGCTGTGTTCATTATTATGGCCTTGTAGTATAGTTTGATATCAGGTAGTGTGATTCCTCTAACATTCTTCTTTCTCAAGATTGCTGTTGCTATTTGGGGTCTTTTGTGATTCCATATAAATTTTGAAACATTTGTTCTAGTTCTACAAAATAGGCCATTGGTATCTTGATAGGAATGTCATTGAATCTGTGAATTGCTTTGGGTAGTATGGGCATTTTAATGATGTTAATTCTTCTTATCCCTGAACACACTATATGGCTCCGCTTATTTGTGTCTTTCTCATTTTCTCTCTGCAGTGTCTTATAATATTTTGAGTGTAGGTCTTTTACATCCTTGGTTATATTTATTGCTAGGTATTTTATTCTTTCCTGATGCAATTGAGAATGGGGTTGTTTTGTAGTTTCCCTTTCTGATATTTCATTATTGGTGTATACGTAAATATGCAACTTATTTGTGGATATTTACTTTGTATCCTTCTACTTTACTGAATTCATTTATCAGGTCTAGTATTTTTTGATAGAATCTTTAGGGTTCTCTATACACAACACCATGTCAACTGCAAATAATGACCGTTTTATTTCTTACTTTCAATTTGGATGCCTTTTATTTCTTCTGATTGTCTGATTGCTATGGTGAGGACTTCTAGTACTATCTATACTAATAAAAGGGTAACATGCTAATTAGACCAGGTGACCGGACATCTTTTGGACATGCAACCTCCTTCAGGACAGTTAGGGAGTGACCAGGTCAGCAGGGGGGCTGTTGGGGGACAACCAGGCTGGCAGGGGTCAGTTATGGGGCGATCAGGCAGGCAGGCAGGTGAGTGGTTAGGAGCCAGCAGTCCCAGATTGTGAGAGGAATGTCTGACTGACAGTTTAGGCCCAATCCCAGCAGTCCAACATCCCCTGAGGGGTTCCTGATTGGAGAGGGTGCAGGCCGGGCTAAGGAACCCCCAATCCTTGTGCGTAAATTTCATGCACTGGGCCTCTAGTGCTGAATAAGAGTGGTGAAAGTGGACATCCCTCTGTGATTCTCATTCTTAAGGGGAACATTTGTAGTTTTTGTCCATTGAGTGTGATGTTTGCTGTGGTTTTGTCATACATGGCCTTTATTACATTAGGCATGTTTCCTCTCTTCTCACTTTGTTCTGAGTTTTTATCATAAACTAGAGGCCCAGGGCACGAAATTTGTGCACAGGAAGGGGGTCCCCTCAGCTCAGCCTGCACTCTCTCCAATCTGGGATCCCTCAGGACCTCTGGTTCCTAACAGCTCACCTGCCTGCCAGCCTGATCCCCCTAACTGCTCTCCCCTGACAGCCTGTTTGCCCTAACTGCTCTCCCCTGCTGGCCTGGTCCCCCTAACTTCTCTCCCCTGCCTGCCTGATCGTCTCTAACCTCCTCTGCCTTGGCCCTGCCAACATGGCTTTGTCGGGAAGGATGTCCAGAAGGACATCTGGAAGGTGTCTGGAAGATGTTCAGTCTAATTAGCATATTACCCTTTTATTAGTATAGATGCCACTTTGTCCTAAAAATACAGGTTGTTCCCAGGTTTTCCTATCGTGGAAGGGGAGCCCACAGTAGCAGCCTGGGTTCTGACCAGGGCTTATGCGCTTGTGGTTTATCTCAGCAGATGCGATTCCTAGAAGAAGACTCTTGGATGTACCTTGAACATTTCTATCAAATTTGCCAAATCATCCTCCAAAAATGTTGAACCACTTTAAACTCCCACCAGCAACCATGCGTGTGCCCTCCATCCCACTTTGATGCCAATATCATTGATTTCTCCCTAGAAGCTTCCCTCCCATCAGCCAAGACTGCTTGGTACTTGAGCCAACCTCATTGTTCAGCTGGGGACTTGATTTCCAGAGATAGAATTATGGAGGAGGAAAAATAGTTTTCCTCTACCTTTCTGAGTTCTTAGTGGAGGCCCTTGTAATGAAAGACAGATCACCAAGAGAAAAACAAAAATTCATTAACATGTGTACCTCATGTATATGTGGGAGATCCCAGGGAAAAATGAGTAACTCCCCAAGGTGGCTTAGAATGAAGATTTAAATACCTTCTTCCTAGGGAAAGGGGGCCTTTGATGTAGGCCTCTTAGAGGAGAGTAAATGATTTTTATGAAAGATGAATGGGGGTGGGGGAAAATAGTTTGTAACAAAGTTTGGGTGTTATATCAACTTCTACTCTCCTGTCCTGTGACAGGAGTCAGTCTTCTCTGCCTGATGACACTTCTCCTGTCAAGGGGACCTATGACATTTAAGCTCCTTTATGGGGGTCTGATTTTAGGCAGATCAGGAGACTTCAGTGAAATCCTCTGCATGCATTTGCTGTTTTTCAAGCATCTGCAGCTCAAGATCATCAATATAACAACACAGCATATGTTGGGGTGGCATGTTCTCTGACCTTCAGAATAAACCCCACAAAAGCTTGTTTCCTCTCTTAGATGATTTGCCACAACAGCATTATTCCCTGGAGACGGTATTCTGACCAGACCTTCCTAGTAGTGGTCATAACATTACCCTGTTATAGAGAAAGGTGTGGGCCACATCCCTAAATAATCCAGGGGCAGTTTTCTCATCTTGTGGAAAGGGAGATAAAGTTATGATAGTTTATCTCCCTTTCCACAGGTTTCTTGCGGGTTTGTATCTCCGCTGCCTCCCCCCATGACCCCCGGCAGCCCCAGCGCCTCCACCTCTGGCTTTGGTGCTGCTGGGTGCCAGTCCTGCAGGTTTCTGTCTCCAATTCACAGCCCCACCCCCAGCCTCAGGTGGGAGGTGGCAGGGCTTGGGGCTGCGGGGTGCTGGCCTCCCTGTGGGTTTGTGCCTCCAATCCGACCCCCCCGCAGCCCCAGCATGACCATGGCAGGGCTTGGGGCTGCTGGGTGCCGGCCTCCCTGCTGGTTTGTGTCTCTGATCTGGCCCCCTACAGCCCCAGTGCGGCCATGGCGGGGCTTGGGGCTGCTGGGTGCCAGCCTCCCTGTGGGTTTGTGTCTCCCATGTGCCCTGGCAGCCCCAGCACCACCTGGCCACCATGGGACTTGCCATCTTGGTTGGGTTAATTTGCATACTCACTACTATTGGCTGGTAGCATAGTGGAGGTACGGTCAATTTGCCTGTTTCTCTTTTATTAGATAGGATGGGTGCTGGATTTTATCAAATGCTTTTTTCTGCATCTATTGAAAAGATCATGTAGATTTCTTTATCCTTCTATTTATTTATGTGGTGAATCACATTTATTGTTTTGTGGATATTATACTAACCTTGCATCCATGTAATAAAACACACTTTATCATGGTGTATGATCTTTTTAATGTATAACTGGATTTATTTTGCTAATATTTTGTTGAGGATTTTAGTGTTCATGTTCATCAAGGATATTGGTCTATAATTTTCTTTTTTTGTCATGTCTTTTCTGGTTTTGGAATTAGAATAATGCTGGCCATATAAAATGAGCTTTGGGAATCTTCACTCCTATTGAATATTTTGGAAAAGTTTGAGAAGGTATTATTAGTTCATCTCTTAAAGTTTGACCAAATTCACTTGTGAAACCATGTAATCCAGGGCCTGTGATTGTTAGCAGTTTTAAAAACAATTACTACTGATTCAATTTCACTAGTTGTAATCTGTCTAGTCAGAGTCTCTGATTCTTCCTGATTTAGTTTTGGAAGATTGTATATTTTTTGGAATTTATTGATTTTATCCAGATTAATTTGGTGCCATCTACTTCTTCTTTGGTTCCCCCAAACTTTGTATTTCTTTGTTGTCAGTTATTACTTTTCCTCTTTTATTTCTGATTTTATATATATATATATATATATATATATATATATATATATATATATCCTCTATTTTTTTCTTGATGAGTGTGGTTAAAGGGTTTTTAATCTATTTTATAATTTCAAAGAACCAGATTTTTATTTCATTGATCTTTTGTATTGTTTCTGCTCTTATCTTTGTCATTTCCTTCCCTCTGCTCACTTTGGGCTTTGTTTATTGTTCTGTTTTTAGTTCCATTAAGTATAAAGTTAAATTGTTTATTTGAGATTTTTCTTGATTTTTGAGATAGGCTTGTAATGCTATGAATTTTCCTCTTAGGACAGCTTTCCCTGTGTCCCACAGATTTTGAATTGTTGTGTTCTTATTTTCATTTGTTTCAAAGTATATTTTGATTATTTTCCTTGATCTAATTGTTAAACCATTTATTGTTTACTAACGTATTATTTAGTGTCTATGCCTTTGTGTTTTTCAGTTTTCTTCCTGTGATTGATTTCAAGATTCATAGCATTATGGTCAGAGAACATGCTTGATATGATTTCAGTCTTCTTAAATTTATTAGGACTTGTTTTATGTCCTAATATGTGGTCTACCCTAGAAAAGGTTCCATGTGCACTTGAAAATAATGCATATTCTGTTGCTTGCGGGTGGGATGCTCTGAAGATATAAATTAAATCAATTTTATCTAGTACTAGAGGCCCAGTGCATGAAATTCATGCACGGGGGAGGGTGTGTCCCTCAGCCCAGCCTGCACCCTCTCCAATCTGAGACATCCCTCTCACAATCCGGGACTGCTGGCTCGCAACCACTCGCCTGCCTGATTGTCCCTAACCTCTTCTGCCTACCAGCCTGATTATCCCCTAACCACTCCCCTGCCAGCCTGATTGAACCTAACTGCTCCCCTGCTGGCCTGATTGCCTCAAATTGCCCTACCCTCCTGGCCTTGTTACTCCAAACTACCCTCTGCTGCCAGCCTGATCACCCCCCAACTGCCCTCCCCTGCTGGCCGGGTTGCCCCCAACTGCCCTCTCCTGCAGGCCTGGTAACCCCCAACTGCCTTCCCCTACAGGCCTGATTCCCACCAACTGCCCTCCCTTGCTGGCCTGGACCCCTAATTGCCTTCCCCTGCAGATCTGGTTTCCCCCAACTGCCCTCCCCTGCTGGCCGGGTTTCCCCCAACTGCCCTCCTCTGCAGACCTGGTACCCCCCAACTGCCCTCCCCTGCAGGCCTTGTCACTCACAACTGCCCTCCCTGCAGACCTGGTTCCCCTCAACTGCCCTTCCCTGCAGGCCTTGTCTCTCCCAACTGCCTTCCCTGTAGTCCTGGTCCCCCCCAACTGCCCTCCCCTGCTGGCCTGGTCCCCCTAACTGCCATCTCCTGCCAGCCTGGTTGCCCCTAATTTCCCTCCCCTGCCAGTCTGGTCATCCCTAACTGCTCTCCCCTGCTGGCCTTGTCACCCCCAACTGCCCTCCCCTGCAGGCCTGGTTTCCCCCAACTGCCCTCCCCTGCATGCCTGGTCTACCCCAACTGCCCCTCCCTTGCAGGCCTGATCCCTCCCAACTGCCTTCCCTTGCAGGCCTGGTCCCTCACAACTGTCCTGCCCTGCTGGCCTGACCACCCACAACTGCCCTTCCCTGCTGGCCATCTTGTGGTGGCCATTTTGTGTCCACATGGGGGCAGCTATCTTGTGTGTTGGAGTGACAGTCAATTTGCATATTACATCTTTATTAGATAGGACTAGAGGCCTGGTGCATGAAATTCGTGCATGGGGGGGGGTGTCCCTCAGCCCAGCCTGCACTCTCTCCAATCTGGGACACCCCTCTCACAATCCAGGACTGCTGGATCCCAACTGCTTGCCTGCCTGCCTTCCTGATTGCCCCTAACTGCTTCTGCCTAACCACTAACCACTCCCCTGCCAGTCTGATTGCCCCTAACTGCTCTCCCCTGCAGGCCTGGCCACCCATAACTGCCCTCCCCTGAAGGCCTGGTCACCCCTAACTGCCCTCCCCTGCAGGCCTGGTACCCCCCAAATGCTCTCCCCTGCAGGCTTGGGTCCCCCCCAACTGCGTTCCCTTGCAGGCCTGGTCCCTCCCAACTGCCTTCCTCTGCTGACCATCTTGTGGTGGCCATCTTGTGTCCACATGAGGGCAGCCATCTTGTGTGTTGGAGTGATGGTCAATTTGCATATTACTCTTTTATTAGATAGGATGTTATTTAAGACCTCTATCTCCTTGTTGATTTTCTGTCTGGAAGATCTATCCATTGATGTCAATCGGGTATTAACCCTTTGCACTCGCTTGCTTTTTTCTCGATTCCTTTATTCTAATGCTAACCGTGTCGAGTCACACTCGACATCCGAGTGCAAAAGGTTAAAATTCCCTATAACTGTATTATTATCAATATCTCTCTTTATGTCAATCAAGATCTGCTTTACAAAGTTAGGTGCTCCTCTGTTGGGAGCAAAATGTTTACAAGGGTTATATCCTCCTGTTGGGCTGATCCCTTTATCATTATGTTGTGTCCTTTTTTGCCTCTTACTATAGCCTCAGTCTTAAAGTCTATTTTTTCAGATATATGTATTGATACTTCAGCATTTTTTTTCTTTCCATTTGCATGAAATATTTTTTTCCAACCATTTATTTTTATTCTGTGTGTATAATTTATTCTGAGGTTGATCTCTTGAAGACAGCATATATATGAGTTTTGTTTTATTATCCATTCAACTACTTTATTTATTTTGATTGGAGCATTTAAGCCATTTGCATTTAAAGTAATTATTGATAAGTGTATATTTATTGCCATTTTATTTTTTTAAACTATGTTCATCTTTCTTTTCCTTCTCCTTCTTCTCCTCCTTCTCCTATCCTCTTTTTCCTTTTTCTTCTCCTCCTCCCCTTCTTCCTCTTCATCATCTTCTTCTTTCTCCTTTCTTCTTTTTCTTTGCAAGACCTTTAACATTTCTAGTAACACTAATTTTGTGGTTGCAAAGTCCTTTAGCTTTTTCTTGTCTGGGAAGTTCTGTATTTCTCCCTCAATTTAAAATGATAGCCTTGCTAAGTAAATTAGCCTGGGTTGTAGATTCTTGTTTTTAATTATTCATTATTTTTTAATTAATCCTCACCTGAGGATATTTTCCATTGATTTTAAGAGAGAGTGGAAGGGAGAGGGAGATATAGTAAGAAACATTGATGTAAGAGAGACACATCAATTAGTTGCCTCCTGCACATACCTTGAACAGGGCTAGGTAACCAGCAACTGAGGTATGTGCCCTTGTCTGGAATCAAACCCAGGACCCTTCAGTCTGCAGGCCAATGCTGTAGGCCAAACTGGCTAGGGTGATCTTGTTTTTTATCACTTTGAATATTTCATGCCAATCTTTTCTGGCATGAAATGTTTCTATTGAGAAATTAGCTGACAGTTTTATGGGAGCTCTCTAACTGATACCTTTGGGGCTTTTAAGAGTTCTCTTATCTTTAACTTTTGGTATGTTAATTATAATGTGACTTGCTGTGGGCTTATTTGGGTCCATCTTCTTGGAACTCTCTGTGCTTCCTGTACTTGTATGTCTTTTTCCTTCACCAAGTTGGGGAAATTTTCAGACATTATTTCTTTAAATATATTCTCAATACTTTGCTCTCTCTCTCTTCCTTCTAGTACCCCTATGACACAAATATTGTTACACTTCGTATTATACCAAAGGTCCCTTAAGCTATCCTCATCTTTATTAGTTTTTTTCTTTTTGCTGTCTGATTAAGTGTTTTTTTCTACCTTGTTTTACAAATCACTGATTCAGTCCTTTGCTTCATTGAGACTGCTGTTTATTCTTCACAGTGTATTCTTTATTTCAAACTAGTGGCTCGTTGAACGAAATTTGTACATAGAGGGGGGTGTCCCTCAGCTCGGCCTGCACCCTCTCCAATCTGGGACCCCTCGGGGGATGTCCGACTGCCGGTTTAGTGGGATTGGGCCTAAACTGGCAGTCAGACATCCCTCTCGCAATCTGGGACTGCTGGCTCCTAACTGCTAACCTGCCTGCCTGCCTGATTTCCCTGAACAACTCTGCCTGCTGGCCTGCTCACCCCCAACTGCCACCCCTCACCAGCCTGCTTGCCCTTAACTGCCACCCCCTGCCGGCCTGATTGCCCCCAACTGTCCCCCCACCGACCTGACCACCCCCACCTGCCCCCCTGCTGACATGATCACCCCAAACTTTCCCCTTCTACTGACCTGCTCACACCCAACTGCCCCCCTTGCTAGCCTGCTCACCCCAAACTGCCCCTCTTGCCAGCCTGATTGTCCCCAACTGCCCTCCCCTGCTGGCCTGACTGCCCCTAACTGCCTCTGCCTTGGCCCCACCACCATGGCTTTGTCCAGAAGGATGTCTGGATGTCTCCTGGTCTAATTAGCATATTACCCTTTTATTAGTATAGATAGAGGCCTGTTGCACAAGTGGGGGCTGACTGGTCTGCCCTGAAGGGGGTCCTGAATCAGGGTGGAGGTCCCCTTGGTGGCAGGGCCAGCCTGAACAAGGGGCTGCTGAGTGCTGTTTTCAGGCTGGCCACACCCCCATTGGGGTGAGGGTTCCCTCTGGGGGGGCGTGGCCAGCCTGGGTGAGGGGCTGAGGGCTGTTTTCAGGCTTGCCACACCCCCTTCAAGGTGGGGGTCTTCACTAGGGGGAGTGGCCAGCCTGGGTGAGGGGCTGAGGACCGATTTCAGGCTGGCCATGTCCCCATTGGGATGAGGGACCCTGCTGGGTGTGAGGTGGGCATAAGCATGTGGCTGAGGGCCATTTGCAGCCTGGCCACACCCCCATCAGGGTGAGGGTCCCTGCTGGGGGCATGGCTGGCCTGGACGAGGGGCTGAGGGCTCTTTGGGAGCTGTTTGCAGGCCCGCCATGCCCCTGTCTTTGTCCAGAAGGTCTCCCTGTCTAATTAGCATATTACTCTTTTATTAGTATATATGTGGAATTCTTCATTTCTGAATCACCCCTTTTTGTGATGTCTATATCCTTTTTCATGTTATTAAGCATCCTTATATTTATTACTCTGAACTCTCTATATAAAAATTGCTTATCTTCACTTCATTTGGGTCTTCTTCTGGATAATTATCTTATTCCTCTATTTGGGGCCTGTTCCATTGTCTCTCCATTTTGTCTGCCTGTTTGTTCTTGTTTCTCTGCATTAAGTAGATCTGCTATGACTCCCAGTCATGGTAGAGTGTCCTTAGGCATTAGGTGACCTGTGGAACCTTATGGCACAATTTCCCTAATCCCCATATCTGGGTGCTCTAAGAATGTCACTTGTGCATGTAGTGTGGGCCCTCCTGTTTCAATTAAATCTTGATTGCTATTGGCCTGTTTGCGTGTGGGCTCAACCCTCAGGCAAGCTGACAGTGAGGCTCAACCCCCAATACAGCATGCAGGATGCTATGTACATGCCAATCACATGAAGTGGAATTCGCCTCAGCAGGGTTTGATGCCCATCAATATCTCCCTGTGGATATGCTGCTTGTAAAGTTTATTGGATATTATGTGTTATTGCCTGAAGATGGCCACTGGGTCTATTGGTTATGGGCCTCTTATGAGGGACACTGTCTGTGACTGGCCCTTAGCAACCTATTTGGAGCTATCACTGATCCACAGCTTCTGGCTCCCTCTGATAAGCCTGGGTATATATGGAAAGGACCAACCTGTGCATCAGGGTCTTCTTTTACTAGCCCCATGCCCAGGATCCAGCCAGGCAATGGCTCAAAGCACACAAACATTAGACTCTGCCTGTAGGCTGTCTGTTAGCTCAGTCACTTAGTGAGCCTCCTGCTGTAGTCCTCAGCATTATGTAAGCTCCACAGGGTGGGGCAAGCAGAATTTCAATGGGTGGGGCTATTGCTTTCCCCCAGGCTAATGGTACATGATTAGGAAAGTTCTGCCTGACAAAGATGACTTCTACAATATGAGGTGATGACTCAACATAGGAATCCTGGACTGTGCTCTCTGTTCTCTCCCAGAATCTCTTCATTCATCTCTAGCACACTGTGCCCTCCCTCTGCCAGAACCCAATGTGAATGGCTGCAAATGAAATTTTGTGCATTGGCCCTTTAAGAGGGTGCCTGTGTTTCTAGCTGTCTCTCACTGCTAGATGTATGGTAACCTCACTGCTTTTGACAGCTAGATATTATGCGGGCACCTTTCCTAGTTGGGGTTCTTGGCATGAAGTTTAAACCCCAGACTTCTCATCTGAGATATTCCTTTGGAACTTCAGTTGCTGCCTGTAGGAGCCAAGCCAGCTCTCTCATGCCTCTGCACTTGCTACCAGTTTCAATGTGGCCACAGTTATAAGCCGCATCTCCCACTAGTCTTCATTGGTTATTCAGAATAATTTTTTGTTTTTCTTTTTTTTTAAATTTCTTTATTGATTAAGGTATCACATATTTGTCCTCATTCCCCCCCATTCCCATCCCACTCCTCCCCACATATGCCCCCACCCCTCTGTTGTCCTTAACCACTGGTTAGGCTCATATGCTTGCACACAAGTCCTTGGGTTGATCTCTCCCTTTTACCCCCACCCTCCCCTAACCTCCCTCTGAGGCCTGACAGTCTGATCCATTCCTCCTTGTTTCTGGGTCTGTTCTTGTTCATCAGTCTATGTTGTTCATTATTTCCCCTAGATGAGTGATATCATGTGCTATTAGAAATACACTTATAAGAACCGAAAATGAGATAAGCAATAATGGTTATGGTGACAGGCAAATGAATCAGTCTGTAGTGAGTTTCTTTCTGGGCCAACAGTTCTTTTGAGACCCAATTACAATGTCCAACAGTTCCTTATGTGTACATGTCAGCACTGACATTACAGTTCTGGATGGTGGACAAATGGTGGTAATGCAGGTCCGACTCTCTCTGGTTTGGTCCTGGGCAACCTGCAGTGATGCACAGCTGCTAACTGCTAGTATGGGAAGGCCACGTCAGCGTCTTCCATCTCTGGACTGCTTCTCTTCTGTCTTCATGGCTGGAGTAGTCCTGTCGATTCCTCTCTGTTGCTGGAATCCACATGGTCTCAGAGTTGTTTTCTGGATATATACAAACATATTCTCGACCAAAAATTAATAAAGGAATATTTTCTATAAATTTGACTTGGGATCCTATTTCATTTTTTGCCCAAATGATTTTCCTCTGGCTTGTTTTGACACCTTGTGTGTTTTTCATGGGTGTCTTGCTTTTAGCCTTACAATTAATTTTCTAAAGTATTAATTTTCTAGATGTAATTTACTTACAGGATATTTTTCCTTACATGATATTCATCTACTATCCCCTCCTTTTTTGATTTAAATGTTAGGAGGCTTTTGAAAATTTTATAATGTAGTCTTGATGGCTTTTAAATTTTAATTTTTTGCACTATAATATTACTGTTTTAGGTTCATTACATGGTGCACAATTTTATCATGAGATGAAGTACCAATAAAAATTTTAGTTAACACTTTAGGAACACCTTTTTGTCCAGTACAATTAATTTTTCTAGCATATTCGCTTGTTTCAACTAGCCATTTAAATTTGCCTGAAAACTTGACTACTATTTTACTGTCAAATTTATTACTCTAACAACAATCTTATTTTACCCTGTAAATATTAGTAGAAGGGATTATTTGCCTTCTTGAGTAGGTCCTGAGCATTCCTGGTGGTAGGCTGGATTTAGATATCATAAACCCACTTCCCCACACCATGGGTACGAGACAACTCAAACAATTCTTGTTGGAGTGAGAGGGCAGCTGCTCTCGGCCAAGTCTCTGTCAGTCACCTGGGTCCTGATCTGAGCTGGGCATGGAAAGCACAAAGCAGCCATGGGGGCAGGAGACCTCCCTCAGAAGGGGCTAGGGTTCAGGCCCCTGCAATGTTGGGGGGGTGAGGGTCTGTGCCCCACCTCTGTCGATCCCCAAATTCTCTCCTGATGGCCCCTCTGCGACTGTGCCTGTCTTAGGTTGTTCCTTCCTTGAGGAATCTTACCCGTCTCTGGCTAACCAGCCATCCTCCGGGGCCAAGCAGGGTGATGTGAGGTTCAGTTTTGTCTCCTTGGTAGCCTATGCCCCTGTGGCCTCTATGCCCAGCACCTGCCTTGGGATCCCCTCGCCTGCTGGCGGGGTCCTGGCATTGATCACATATCTTGTGGAACCTTGGTTTCTTCTCCAGGGAGGGCTCAGTTCGCCCCACTGGGTGAGAGACAGATCCATGGCACCAGTCATCACGAGACTTCAACCTCGACATGAACAGAGAGCTCATGCAACAGCTGTGAGCAATTGAATTGTGAGAAGAGGGTCTCTCTTGGCCTAAAGGGTAAGAGGGACCAATATAGAATGCTCAGGTGCCTTCCCAGGAGGCCCTCTACACAATGAAAAGGATTAAATCCTTACATGTACTTTTTAAATTGCTGCCAGACATTCAAAGAATTAGTTTGTATGTTTGCTTGGGATAATTGTATATTATGCTGTGGTAATTCTAAAGTATCAAGAGATGTGTTAAGTTTGTCTCCAAGCACCAAACAGATGAGTTTTTTTTTTATCCCCAAGGGTGCGAGGAACTATTATAAGTCCTGGGGGTGATCCAAATCTGGGAAAAATTTTAATGACAGTGTAGAATAATATCATGTAAGGATATTCTTTGTTCTAGTCCATGGCAATTCCCTTTCAAACTGGCTGTTCATTTCTTTTTATATAGACAAGGTCTTAGTTACATTTTCTGCACCTCAACCGGGGGCAAGTAGTGATAGTAGTGACACCCTTTCTTTGGTGTCCACACAAGCCAGAAACCTCTATTTAATTGTACACACAAAGGGGCATTGTTTTGATTTTGTGTCATACAAAAGGGAAGCTGGCTGGAGACCCCTGTGTGTTTTTACTTTCTTGCCCCACCCATGGACCTCCTGGATGACCAAGGTGTTTGGTATTATTGGTAACTACATTAGTCAAGGGATCAGCCCACGTAAGGGGTCTTACCCATGAAGGGTCAGGAGCATAAGACCAAAATACTTACCCTCTTGTCCCAAGTAAAATTACCGTACATCTGCTGATCGCTAGCGTGGCTAGAAAGGCATTCTCAGGCATTCTTGGGTTTCTGGTTACCTCACAATTTCTTCCCTGAGGTATGACATTCTGATTGATGTTTCTCTGTTTCTGGATCTATTTTTTCCCCATCAGTTTATGTTGTTCATTATATTCCACAAATGAGTGAGATCATGTGATATTTATCTTTCTCTGCCTGGCTTATTTCACTAAGCATAATGTTCTCCATCTCCATCCATATTGTTGAAAATGGTAAGAGCTCCTTCTTTTTTACCGAAGCATAGTATTCCATTGTGTAGATGTACCACAGTTTTATAATCCACTCATCTGCTGATGGGCACTTAGGCTGTTTCCAAATCTTAGCTATGGTGAATTGTGCTGCTATGAACATAGGGGTGCATATACCCTTTCTGAATGATGTTTCCAGTTTCCTGGGATATATTCCTAGAAGTGGGATCACTGGATCAAATGGGAGTTCTATTTTTAGTTTTTTAAGGAAACTCCATACTGTTCTCCACAGTGGCTGCATGAGTCTGCATTCCCATCAGCAGTGCACGTGGGTTCCTTTTTCTCCACAGCCTCGCCAGCACTTGTCATTTGTTGACTTGTTGATAATGGCCATTCTGACAAGTGTGAGATGGTACTGCATTGTTGTTTTGCTTTGCATCTCTCTAATGATTAGTGATTTAGAGCAGGTTTTCATATGTCTCTTGGCCTTCCTTCTGTCTTCTTTCGAAAAGTGTCTATTTAGATCAGTTGCACATTTTTTGATTGGGTTGTTTATCTTCTTTTTGTTAAGCTGCATGAGTTCCCTGTAAATGTTGGAGAATAAACCCTTATCATTGACATCATTGGCAAATGTGTTCTCCCATGCAGTGGGCTTTCTTGTTGTTTTATTGATGGTTTCCGTTGCTGTGCAAAAGCTTTTTATTTTGATGTAGTCCCACTTGTTTATTTTCTCTTTAGCTTCCATTGCCCTAGGAGCACTATCAGCGAAGAAGTTCTTTTGGCATATGTCAGAGATTTTTCTGAGTGTAGATTCCTCTAGAATTTTTATGGTTTCCTATCTTATGTTTAAGACCTTGATCCATTTTGAGTTTATTTTTGTGTATGGTGTAAGTTGGTGGTCTAGTTCCATTTTTTTGCATGTATCTGTCCAATTTTCCCAACAACATTTAATGAAGAGACTGCATTGACTCCATCATATTGAAGAGACTGCATTGACTCCATCGTATGTTTATGCCTCCTTTGTCAAATATTAATTGAGCATAGTGATTTGGATCAATTTCTGGGTTCTCTATTCTATTCCATTGATCTATATGTCTGTTCTTGTGCCAATACTAGGCAGTTTTGAGAACAGTGGCTTTGTAATATAGCTTCAAATCTGGTATTGAGATCACTCCTACTTTGTTCTGCTTTCTCAGGATTGCTGTAGCTATTCGGGGTCTTTTTTTTATTCCAGATGAATTTTTGGAAAGCTTGTTCTAGGTCTGTGAAGTATGCCATTGGTATTTTAATGGGAAGTGCATTGAAATTATAGATTGCTTTGGGTAGTATGGACATTTTGGTGATGTTGATTCTGCCAATCCATGAACATGGTATGTTCTTCCATCTGTTTATGTCTTCCTCTATCTGTTTTTTAAGGGTCCTGAAGTTTTCCGCATATAGGTTTTTTACCTCCTTAGTTAAGTTTATTCCTAGGTATCTTAATTTTTTGGTGTGATGGTAAATGGGATTGCTGTTTTAGTCTCTCTTTCTGTAAGTTCATTATTGGTGTATAGAAATGCCATAGATTTCTTAGCATTTATTTTGTATCCTGCTACTCTGCCGAATTCATTTATTAAGTCTAATAATTTTTTGATGGAGTCTTAAGGGTTTTCTATGTATAGTATCATGTTATCTGCAAATAAGGACATTTTTACTTCTTCTTTTCCAATTTGGATGCCTTTTATTTCTTCTTCTTGTCTGATTGCAATGGCTAGTATTTCCACTATGTTGAACAGGAGTGGTGAGAGTGGGCATCCCTGTCTTGTTCCTGTTCTTAGGGGAAATGGTTTTAGTTTTTGCCCATTGAGTATGATGTTGGCTGTGGGTTTGTCATATATGGCTTTTATTATGTTGAGGTATGATCCTTCTATTCCCAGCTTGGTGAGAGTTTTTATCAAGAAAGGGTGCTGGATTTTGTCAAATGCTTTTTCTGCATCAATTGAGATGACTATATGGTTTTTATCTCTTAATTTGTTTATTTGATGTATCATGTTTATTGATTTGCGAATATTGTACCATCCTTGCATCCCAGGGATAAATCCTACTTGGTCGTGGTGTATGATCTTTCTGATGTACTGCTGGAGCCGATTTGCTAGAATTTTGTTGAGGATTTTGGCATCTCTGTTCATGAGGGATATTGTCCTGTAATTCTCTTTCATTGTGTTGTCTTTGTCTGATTTTGGTATTAGGGTGATGCTGGCTTCATAGAAGGAACTTGGAAGTGTTCCTTCTTCTTGAATTTTCTGGAATAGTCATAGGAGGATAGGTTTTAGCTCTTCCTTGAATGTTTTGTAAAACTCCCCTGTGAAGCCGTCTGGCCCCGTGCTTTTGTTTGCTGGAAACGTTTTGATGACTGTTTCAATTTCTTCCATAGTTATCAGCCTATTGAGATTTTTAGTCTCTTCCTGAGTAAGTTTTGGAAGGTTGTGTTTTTCTAGGAATGTTTCCATTTCCTCCAGGTTGTCTAGTTTGTTGAAATAGAGTTGTTCATAGTATTTTTTGACAATCCTTTGTATTTCAGCAGAGTCTGTTGTTATTTCACCTCTTTCATTTCTGATTTTGTTTATTTGGGTCTTCTCTCTCTGCTTCTTGGTGAGCCTGGCTAGATGTTCATCAATCTTGTCTATCCTTTCAAAGAACCAGCTCTTGGTTTTGTTGATCTTGTGTATTGTTTTTTTGGTCTCTATGTCATTCATTTCTGCTCTGCTCTTTATTATTTCCTTTCTTCTGCTCACTGTGGGTTTTTCTTGTTGCTCCCTTTCTAATTCTTTGAGTTGTTGAGTTAGATGATCTATTACCATTTTTTTCTTGTTTTTTTTTTTTTTTTTTTTGAGGTAGGCCTGTAGAGCTATACACTTCCCTCTCAGGACTGCTTTCATTGTGTCCCATAGGATTTGCAATGTTGTGTTTTTATTGTCATTATTCTCCAGGATGTTTTTAATTTCTTCTTTGATCTCATTGATAACCCAATCATTGTTTAGTAGCATGCTATTCAGTTTCCAAGTGTTTGAATTTTTTGGAATGTTTTTATTGTAGTTTATTTCTAATATTATGCCATTGTGGTTTGAGAAAATGCTTGATATGATTTCAATCTTTTTGAATTTGGGGAGACTTTGCTTGTTACCTAATATGTCGTCTATTATTTAAAATGTTCCATGTGCACTTGAGAAGAATGTATATTCCATGGCTTTGGGGTGAAATACTCTGAAGATGTCAATTAGGTCCATCTGATCTAGTGAGTCATTTAGGATTGATGTTTCTTTGCTGATTTTTTGTCCAGATAATTTATCCATTGATGTCAGTGGGGTATTAAAGTCCCCTACTATGATTGTATTGATGTCGATCTATCCCTTGATATCTTCCAGGAGATTTTTTATGTATTTGGGCGCTCCTGCATTGGGTGCATATATGTTTACCAGAGGTATATCTTCTTGTTGAATTGCTCCCTTTAGTATTATGTAGTGGCCTTCCTTATCTCTTATTATGGCCTTTACTTTGAGGTCTATTTTATCTGATATAAGTATCGCAACCCCAGCTTATTTCTCATTTCCATTTGCCTGAAAAATGTTTTTCCATCCCTTCACTCTCAGTCTGTGTGAATCCTTTGCTCTAATGTGGGTCTCTTGTAGACAGCAATTATATGGGTCATGTTTTCTTATCCATTCAGCTACCCTATGTCTTTTGATTGGTGCATTTAATCCATTTACGTTTAATGTTATTATTGATAAGTACCTGTTTGTTGTCATATTTTTTCTTAGTGTTTGTTTTTCTTCTTGCCTTTCTCTTTCTTCTTTTTACAGCAGTCCCTTTAGCATTTCTTGCATTCCTGGCTTGGTACTGATGAACTCTCTTAGCCCTTTTTTATCTGTGAAGCTTCTGATTCCACATTCAATTTTGAATGATAACCTTGCTGGGTATAGTATTCTTGGATTCAGTCCCTTGTTTTGCATCACTTTGTATATTTCATTCCATTCCCTTCTGGCCTGGTGTGTTTCTGTTGAGAAATCAGTTGATATTCTAAGAGGAGATCCCTTGTATGTTATTTTCTGTCTCTCTCTTGCAGCCTTTAAGATTCTTGCTTTGTCGTTGGTGTTCGTCAATTTAATTATGAAGTGTCTTGGTGTCGGTCTTTTGTGGATAAATTTGTTTGGGACTCTGTGTACTTCTTGGACTTGGATAGTTTTTTTCTTGCCAATATCAGGGAAGTTTTCTGTCATTATTTCTTCAAACAGGTTTTCTATTCCTTGCTTCTCTTCCTCTCCTTCTTTTATCCCTATTATTCTAATGTTGTTTCATTTTGTGTAGTCACAAAGCTCCCTTAGGCTCTCCTCTTGCTTTTTAAGTCTTCTTTCCAGTTGCTGCTGTGTTTGTGTGTTTTTTCCTACCTTGTCTTCTAATTTGCTGATGCGGTCCTCAGCCTCTTCTACTCTACTCTTTAGGCCTTCCATTGTGTTCTTTATTGCAGCTATGTCGTTCTTCATCTCCTCTTGGATTCTTTTCATGTTGGTGACATTTTCATTCAGCTACTTATAGTTCTCATTGAGTTGTGTGTATTTGTCATCCATCCGCTTAAACATCCTTATAACGAATACTCTGAATTCTTTCTCTGTTAGGCTGCTAGCCTCAAGTTCATTTAGCTCCCTTTCTGGTGATTCTTCTTTTTCTTTCCTTTGGGGATTTCCTTTTTGTCTCCCCATGTTTTCCTGTAATGTTTTAATTGTAGATCCAGTTGCTTTGCTGCCCAGGTTCTTTTGGGGATGGTGCTACTGGATTAATCTCAGTTTTCCTGGGTTTGTTAATCTAGTGTAGCTCCTACTCAAGCTATTTGGGTTCTCTTGATGTAGGCCTGCGAGCTTGAGAGGCACAACTGCGGCGTCTAGATGTCAGCAGCAGTGGGTGGGAGTGCCTCAATTTTTGCTGTCTTGCACCCTTAATTATAATCACACATGCCCAGGAGGGACTCACAGTGGCCCCCAGGTACCGTCTGTTGGGGTGTTGGGGCTCAGGGGATCTGGTCTTTGAAAGGCGTGGCTGTGGTGCCCTGAGATCTGCAGTTGTGGGGTGAGCAGACCCAGCTTTTTCTGTTGCACCTGTGGTGGATACGTGCTTACTCCTAGCAGTGTTTTACAGGAGCACCATCGGAACTTTTGCCAGTGAGGCACACTGAAGGGCTCTGTAGGGCCCTGGCAATGTAGCCAGGTAATTGGGGTGCCTGTGGGCCAGTATCCACGGTAAGTGAATTCAAAGCTTCTACTGCTGGAGGGGCGTGCGCCCCCTGCTTCTTCAAGATCAAACCCAAGGAGAGCTCACAGTGGCTCCCACTAGCGCCCTGTGGTTGGTTGGGCTCAGTGTGTTAGTATCTGTGGAGGCGCGCTCTCTGGTTGCAGAGATCTGATGCACTCCGAGGGGTCCTGGTACTAAGGTTGAGTAGCTGGGGTTAATGTGGGCAAGCCTCCAGGAAGAGGGAATTCAGAATTTCCACTAAGGGGATGCACGCCCCCGTCTGCACAGAATCACACCCTTGGGTGCAAACCCTGAGCAAAGTGACCTGGGGCTGAGAACGTGCAAGTGCATGCGCAGCTGAGGTTAATGTCGGCAACCCTCCAGGAAGAAGGAAGAAGGAATTTCCACTGCGGGGCCGGGGGCCCTGTCTGCACAGAATCTCAATCTCGGGTGCAAACCCAGAGTGAAGTGTACTGGGGATGAGAGCGCGCGAGTGCATACGCAGCTGGGGTTAATGTCAGCAGCACTCCAGGAAGAAGGAAGAAGAAATTTCCATTGCGGGGCCACTGGCCCCCGTCTGCACAGAATCTCACCCTTGGGTGCAAACCCAGAGTGAAGTGTCCTGGGAATGAGAGCGCGTGAGTGCGTACACAGCTGGGGGCAGCTGGGGTTAATGTGGGCAGCCCTCCGGGATGGGGGAGTTTGGAATTTCCACTGAACGCTCCCTCGTCTGTGTAGTATCACAACCTTAGGTGCAAACCCAAAGTTAAAGTGACCTGGGGCTGAGAACGCGCAAGTGCGTGTGCAGCTGGGGTTAACGTCGACAACCCTCCAGGAAGAAGGAAGAAGGAAGAAGGAATTTCCACTGCGGGGCCGGGGACTCCATCTGCACAGAATCTCACCCTCGGGTGCAAACCCGGAGTGAAGTGTCCTGGGGATGAGACCACAGGAGTGCGTGTTCCTGCGCGCGCGCGCGCGCGGGCAGGAACCAGGGGTTCTGCTGTTGGGGAGGGGGAGTTGCACTTACAGCTGTGGAAAGCTGTGTCTTTGGAGGTGGAGGTCCCAGGTTCCGCAAGTCTGCAGCTGGGGTAGCAGGATATTGGCTGGAGTGGGTGCTGGGTCGCGGGGCAGTTCCAAGGCCTGTCTTATTGGTGGTGTTGGTGAGTTTCTAGGTAAGGCCGTTCTCCGCTCAAGATGGCTTGGGCTCCCTCTGTACTAGGGTCCCGCGGTCCCGGGAGTGCCCGCAGTGGTGGTAGTCTCTCTTTGTCAAGGAGAGGTTTTCTGCCAGCCCCTGCTGCTCCTGCGAGATTTAACTTTCCCTCACTCACTCTCACACACCCCACGCACAACCACACACTCTCCTTTTATACCCTCACTCACTCACTTCCTCTCTCTCCACTCCGTCCTGCCAGCCTCCATCTTCCCTTTCCAGAATGATTTTTTCTATATTTTAATTGTAATTTTAGTTTGGTCCAAGGAGAAGATCAATGTAGCTTCCACCTAATCTTCCATCATTTTTGAATCCCTTTCATCTTTTCTTATGGCTGAGTAGTATTCCATTGTATCTCTGAAGATTACATGAAATTAACCATATCAGAAGACAATTTTTCTTCTGATATGGTTTTTGAATATGTGTTTGAGCCTATATTTTATTTTAAAATATTGTACTTTGGCCAAAACCGGTCTGGCTTAGTGGATAGAGCATCGGCCTGCGGACTGAGGGGTCCCAGGTTCAATTCCGGTCAAGGGCATGTACCTTGGTTGCAGGCACATCCCCAGTGGGGGGTGTGCAGGAGGCAGCTGATAGATGTTTCTAACTCTCTATTTCTCTCCCTTCCTCTCTGTAAAAAATCAATAAAATATATATTTTAAAAATATTGTACTTTGACTTAAAGTGTGAATATCTTAAGATAATTGGAGAACATAAAGTATTCGTAACTTTTGTTGGTTTCTAGTTGTAAAATTAATTTAGAATCTGAGCCCCTGATCCAATAACAGACCAATAATATCTCAAGAGGTGTGTGTACCTTTCAGGTGACCACAACATATTTTGGGTCCAATAGCCCAAAGGTCAACATGGACTTGTGGCATCACCCTCTGTCATAGAATGAAATTGGCAGATAAGTTACTGAGAACTATCACTCAAAATGCAAATGTGGATCAGAGGAGCAAAGCAGAATGGTGGCCTGGGAGGCCTACTGGAGGATCTATAAGTCACTTCTTTGGTTGGGACCTTTTTACCAGTAGAGGCCAGTTTCGTAACCTTATAGATGGGGGTACCATTGAAATGTCTACTTGGGGAATGTAAAAGTACCAATACTACCAATTGATGGGCATCCTTTGTTGGGGTACACAGGGGGAAAGCTTGGATCCTTGGGGCTTTCAGTACAAGATACCCTTTTCTACTTTGTCTCCAGCTATTCACGTGGGTACTGGGTCCTTGTACCTTATTTATCTTAATGGCCTAGCTGTGTTGCCACATTGTTGGTCACCACATCATACAGTCTTTATTATGTAGTGATCTTGCCTAGGTCCAGTGAAAGATGTTATCAATAGAATGGAAGATTAGTGCTCAATCTGGGAGCAGGGTTTTTTTTTTCAGGTCATAGGCATGTGGAAGCACATTCAAAAAGATATGTTGTGAGGAGTCAAGATGACAACCAGCAGATTGGCAGTGAGGGACACAGTGTGAGTAAGGGAGCAAAAGGGGAGTGTGTGGACGTGTAAGATGTGTGTGTATGTGTGTGTGTGTGTAAGATGTGTGTGTGTGTGTGTGTGTGTGTGTGTGTGTGTGTAAGATGTGTGTGTTTGTGTGTGTGTATGTAAGTAAGGGAAAGTTAGATCCTGCAGGAGTCTCTGGGGCTGGTAGACAAGGTTCTCCTAGATGGGGAGCACATGCTACTGCTGCAAGTACTTCCAGGGCAGTTGGGTCTGATACAGAAACCATGCCACCTTGAAGGGGAGAGCTACTGTGACTAGGAGCCCAACATCACCACCACCCAGACTGGCTTCAGACCCATTCCACACCCTACAGCCACTCTGGCCAAAGAGCTGTTACCTTATCTGCAGACCCACAACCACGGAGTCTCCAGCCTCCCTGGCTACAGGCTCCTATGAGTCCTGGAGTGCACTCCACACCCACCAACCCACCAGTTCAGCCACAGGCCCCATATCTCCTGGCACCTGGGCCCTCCAGTGAGTACCAGAGTGCACAACCCTCCTGCCAAGCCCTCCACTTCAGCCACAGACCCTGCACAACTCAGCACCTGGGCCCTAAGGTGAGTCTCAGAATGCGCAACACTCACGTAAAGCCTGCAGCTTCAGGCACAGGCCCTGTGTGACTTGGTTCCTGGACCCTTCAGTGAGAGCAAAAATGGGGAGACAAAGAAACAATCCCCAAAGGAAAGAAAAGGAGGAATCACCAGAAAAGGACCTAATGGATGCATGCAATATGTCAGAAAAATAATTCAGAGTAAGGGAAATACAGTTCCTAAACCAGCCAGATGAGAAAATCAACAACTTATGTAAGAATCAACAGGAAATAAAAAATTATATAGACTAGAAGAAGTGGAAAACCAAATTAGTAAATTAGAAGACAGGGTTGAAAAACACACCCAATCTGAACAGTAATTAGAGAGAAAAATAATAGAAAGCAGGAGGAGAGCCTAAGGGAGCTTTGGGACAGCATGAAGTACCATACATATAATAGAGGTGCCAGAAGGACAATAAGAGGAACAAGGATTAGAAAACCTACTTGAAGACATAATGACAGAAAACTTCCCTGATCTGGGTAATAAAAATGTCACACAAGCACAGAGAGTTCCAAACAAGATGAACCCCAAAAGACCCACATCAAGACATGTCGTAATTATAATGGCAAACGTTAATGAAAAAAGGAATCTTAAAGGCTGCAAGTGAGAGAAAGAGAGCTACCTACAAAGGATCTCCAATTAGATTATTAAATGATTACTCAACAGAAACACATCAGGCTAGGAGGGTATGGAATGAAGTATACAAAGTGATGCAAAGCAGGGAACTGAATCCAAGAATACTCTATCCAGCAAGGCTATGATTCAAAATTGAAGGTGAAATCAGGAGCTTTGCAGACAAAAGAGGCTAAGGGAGTTTATTACTACCGAGCCAGCAATGCAAGAAATGCTAAAGGAATTGTTGTAAAAAGAAGAAATAGAAAGGGAAGGAGAAACACAGACATAAAGAGTAAAAATGGCTACAAACAAGTACCTATCAATAATAATATTAAAGGTAAATGGACTAAATGCTCCAATAAAAAAAAACATAGAATGGGTGAATGGATTAAAAAACATGACCCATAAGTAAACTGTCTATAAGAGACCCACCACAGAACAAGGGACTCACACAGACTGAAAGTGAAGGAATGGAAAAATATTTTTCAGGTAAATAGAAATGAAAAAAAAAAAAGCTGGGGCATCAATACTTATAACTGACAAAATAGATCTCAAAGTGAAGGCCATAACAATAGATAATGAAGGCCACTTCATAATACTAGAGGGGTTGAAACGACAAGAGGATATCATTCTGGTAAACATATATGCACCTAATGCAGAAGCAACCAAATACATAAAAAAAACCACACACAACTATTGGAGTAAATCAAGGGAGAGATCAACAGCAATCTGATCATAGTAGGGAACTTTATTACCCCGTGTCATCACAGGATAAGTCCTCTAGACAAAAAAATCAACAAAGAAACAGCAATCCGAAACAAGTCACTATATCAGATGGACTTAATTGATATCTTCAGAATATTTCACCCTAAAGCTATGGAATATACATTCTTCTCAAGTGCACATGGGACACATATTGGGTCACAGCCAAAGTCTCTCCAAATTCAAGAAGATTGATATCATATCAAGCATCTTCTCAGATCCAATGCATAATATCAGAAATGAACTACAATAAAAAAATTCAAACACTTGGAGGTTTATAGCATGCCATTAAACAATGATTGGGTTACCATGGAGATCAAAGACGAAATTAACAGTATCCTGGAAACAAATGACAATGAAAACACAACAATTCAAAATATATGGGAAAAAAAAAGATGGCGACCGGCAGGAAGGTAGGGAGAGAGAGAGTGTGAGTGAGGAACCCATAGAGGAGAGTGTAGATGTGTGTGGTGTGTGTGTGTGTATGAGATAGGGTCAGTTAGATTCTGCAGGTCTTCCAAGGGGCTCCCGAACAGGGCAGCCCTAGACGGCGGAGCCCCGCGCACAAAGCGGACACTTCTCGGCGGCTGGTGCGGACGCAGAGACCATGCCATCTTGGGAAACAGAGCTTCCCGAGACTCGGATCCTGGCTTCTGACACAAACCAGGACCCTGCAGCCACTGGGGACAGAGAACTGCTATCACAGCTTCAGACAAACAAACAAGAATCCAGACTTCCCGGCAGATTTCCGTGAGTCAAAGAGCCTATCCCCCTCCTCGCAGGCGCTGATAGCGCCATAGTAACTGATAGACGCGCCCCTCCCCCAAGCTGCTGAGCGCCCACAGGCGTGCGGAAAGCGCCATAGAAACTGATAGATGCGCCCCTCGCCCAAGCTGCTCACAGGCGCGCGCACAGACAGTGCCATAGTAACTGATAGACCTGCCCCTGGCCCAAGCTGCCGAGCTTTGCGCAGGGACGCGCTCCCTCTTAGGGAATTTGGCGCGCACTCGCGCACTGGACAGAAGCAGCTCCCCGTCGGGGAAATCTGTCAGTGCGCACAGAGGGCTCCCCTTCGGGGAATTTGGGGGAATTTGGCTCGCTGGAAACAGCTCCCCCTTCGGAGATTCTTAAAAGCGTGCACAGAGGGGCTTCCCTTTGGGGAATTTGGCGCGCAGGACGGACTCCGCCCCCCTTCTGGGACTTTGGGAGAGTGCACTGAGCCGGCTCACCTTCAGGTTTTTAAGAATGTGCGCTCTAGCCGGTTTGGCTCAGTAGAGAGAGCACACACAGGACGCAGCCCCACTTCAGGGAATTTGGCACGCCGGACACAGCTGCCTGGGATCCCTGACTCACAGCGCATTCACACTAAGAGCCAGCGACCCCAATTGTTGGTGCGTGCACACACAGGGACCCTGATTCTCAACGAGAAACCGCACAAGGCAACAGAGACTTTGACACTCGAGTCTTGGTGCAGACACAGGGAAACTCTGACTCCTGGCACATGCTAAGGATCTCATTCTCGGCACATACCAACAGTGTGGTGCAGACAGGGCCCCTGATTCTAAATGTGCACACGAGACCACACGGAACACTGGGGACACTGATCCTGGGCAAGTTTGGTTCCCACCAACCAAAGACAGTCACACGTCCTAGTGTCAGAGCACTTCAGTGAAACTAGGGTGGAGCGAAGTCCCCACAGCACACGGCCCAGGTCCACGCAAACAGAAGCTTGAGCTTTCTGGTAATAGCCAGAATGGGGAAACGAAATAACTCACAGAGGAAAGAAAATGTGGAGTCGCCAAGAAAGGAAATTAGTGAAAATGAAGCTTGCAACATGACCGAAAAGGAGTTCAGAGTAATGGTCATGGAATTTATACATCGGATGGATGAGAAAATCAACAACTTATGCAAGAATCAGGAAGAAATGAAAAGTGATATAGCTACAATCAAAAACACCATGGAAAGTTTCAACAGTAGATTACAAGAAGCAGAGGACAGAATTAGTGAGTTAGAAGATCAGGTACAGAAACAAGCTCAAGCTGAACAGCAATTGGAGAAAAAAATTAAAAAGCAGGAGGAAAGCCTAAGGGAGCTTCGGGACAACATGAAACGAAGTAACATGCGTATAATAGGGCTGCCAGAAGGACAAGAAGAGCAGCAGGGATTAGAAAATCTATTTGAAGAAATAATGACAGAAAACTTCCCGGATATGGGAAAGATAAAAGTTACGCAAGTAAAGAGAGTCCCAAGCAGGATCAACCCCAAAAGACCCACACCAAGACATGTCATAATTTCAATGGCAAATATAAATGATAAAGAGAGAATCCTAAAGGCGGCAAGAGAGAGACAGAGAGTTACCTACAAAGGAACACCCATCAGATTGTCAAATGATTACTCATCAGAAACACAACAAGCTAGAAGTGAATGGAAGGAGGTATACAAAGTGTTGCAAAGCAAAGGACTGAATCCAAGAATACTATATCCAGCAAGACTATCAATCAAAATTGAAGGGGAAATCAGGAGCTTTGCAGACAAAAAAAGCCTCAGGGAGTTTATCACCACCAAACCAGCAATGCAAGAATTGCTAAAGGGAATACTGTAAAAAGAAGAAATAAACAGGTAAGAAGGAATACAGACACAAAAATAGATATGACTGCAAACAAATACCTTTCAGTAATAACTTTAAATGTAAACGGACTAAATGCTCCAATCAAAAGACATCGAGTAGCTGAATGGATAAAAAAACACGACCCATATATATGCTGTCTACAAGAGACCCACCTCAGAACAAGAGACTCACACAGATTGAAAGTGAAGGGATGGAAAAATATCTTTCAGGCAAATGGAAATGAAAAAAAAGCAATACTTATATCTGACAAAATAGACCTCAAAGTAAATGCCATAACAAGAGATAAGGAAGGCCACTTCATAATACTAAAGGGAGAAATCCAACAAGAAGAAATAATTCTGGTAAACATATACGCTCCCAATATAGGAGCACCCAAATACATAAAAAAACTCCTGGAGGATATCAAGGGAGAGATTAATAGCAACACAATCATAGTAGGAGACTTTAATACCCCACTATCACCACTGGACAAATCCTCTAAACAAAAAATCAGCAAAGAAACAGCAATCCTAAATGACTCACTAGACCAGATGGAATTAATTGACATCTTCAGAACATTTCACCCCAAAGCCACAGAATATACATTCTTCTCAAGTGCACATGGGTCATTTTCAAAGATAGACCATATGCTGGGTCACAGGCAAAGTCTCTTCAAATTCAAGAAGATAGAAATTATATCAAGCATCTTCTCAGATCACAGTGGCATAAAACTGGAAATCAACTACAATAAAAACAATCCAAAGAAATCAAACACATGGAGACTAAACAGCATGCTATTAAACAAGGACTGGGTCACCAGAGAGATCAAGGAAGAAATAAAAAACATCATGGCAACAAATGACAATGAAAACACAACAATCCAAAATCTATGGGACACAGCAAAAGCAGTCTTGAGAGGGAAGTTCATAGCTCTACAGGCCTATTGCAAAAAACAAGAAACAATGGTAATAAATTACTTAACCCTACAACTCAAAGAGCTAGAAAAAGAGCAGCAAGAAAAGCCCAGTGTAACCAGAAGGAAGGAAATAACAAAGATCAGAGCGGAGATAAATGACATAGAGACCAAAGAAACAATACATAAGATCAACAAAACCAAGAGCTGGTTCTTTGAAAGGATAAACAAGATTGATGGTCCTCTAGCCAGGCTCACCAAGAAGCAAAGAGAGAGGACCCAAATAAACAAAATCAGAAATGAAAGAGGTGAAATAACAACAGACCCCGCTGAGATACAAAGGATTGTTACAAAATACTACAAACAACTCTATTCCAACAAACTGGACAATCTGGAGGAAATGGACATATTCCTAGAAAAATATAACCTTCCAAAAATCAATCAAGAAGAATCTAAACAGCTCAATAGGCCAATAACTATGGACGAAATTGAAGCAGTCATCAAAAAGCTTCCAGCAAACAAAAGCCCGGGGCCTGATGGCTTCACAGGAGAGTTTTACCAAACATTCAAGGAAGAACTAAAACCTATCCTCCTCAGACTATTCCAAAAAATTCAAGTGGAAGGAACACTTCCAAGCTCCTTCTATGAAGCCAGCATCACCCTAATACCAAAACCAGATAAAGACAGCACAATGAAAGAGAACTACAGACCAATATCCCTCATGAACATAGATGCCAAAATCCTCAACAAAATTCTAGCAAATCGGCTCCAGCAGTACATCAGAAAGATCATACACCATGACCAAGTAGGATTTATCCCAGGAATGCAAGGATGGTACAATATCCGCAAATCAATAAACGTGATACATCACATAAACAAATTGAAAGATAAAAATCACATAGTCATATCAATTGATGCAGAAAAAGCATTTGACAAAATCCAACACCCTTTCTTGATAAAAGCTCTCAACAAGGTGGGAATAGATGGCTCATACCTCAACATAATAAAAGCTATATATGATAAACCCACAGCAAACATCATACTCAATGGACAAAAACTAAAGACATTTCCCCTAAGAACAGGAACAAGACAGGGATGCCCACTCTCACCACTCCTGTTTGACATAGTACTGGAAGTATTAGCCATTGCAATTAGACAAGAAGAAGAAATAAAAGGCATCCAGATTGGAAAAGAACAAGTAAAGCTGTCTTTATTTGCAGACGACATGATATTGTACATAAAAAATCCGAAAGACTCCGTCAAAAAACTAATAGACTTAATAAATGAATTCGGCAATGT
This sequence comes from Cnephaeus nilssonii, assembly GCF_951640355.1. Classification (NCBI taxonomy): domain Eukaryota; kingdom Metazoa; phylum Chordata; class Mammalia; order Chiroptera; family Vespertilionidae; genus Cnephaeus; species Cnephaeus nilssonii. The sequence goes on along the minus strand of NC_137075.1, from coordinate 10,129,087 downwards.
AGCAGGATACAAAATTAACGCCAAGAAATCTATGGCCTTTCTATACACCAATAGTGAACTTACAGACAGAGAGACTAAAAAGGCAATCCCATTTACCATCGCACCAAAAAAATTAAGATACCTAGGAATAAACTTAACTAAGGAGGTAAAAGACCTATACACGGAAAACTACAGGACACTGAAAAAAGAGATAGAGGAAGACGTAAACAGATGGAAGAACATACCATGTTCATGGATTGGTAGAATCAACATCATTAAAATGTCCATACTACCCAAAGCAATCTATAGATTCAATGCACTCCCCATTAAAATACCAACGGCATATTTCACAGACCTTGAAAGAACTCTCCAAAAATTCATCTGGAATAAAAAAAGACCCCGAATAGCCACAGCAATCCTGAGAAAGAAGAATAAAGTAGGAGGGATCTCAATACCAGATTTCAAGCTGTATTACAAAGCCACTGTTCTCAAAACAGCCTGGTACTGGCACAAGAACAGACATATAGATCAATGGAACAGAATAGAGAATCCAGATATTGACCCAAACCACTATGCTCAATTAATATTTGACAAAGGAGGCATGAACATACAATGGAGTCAAGACAGTCTCTTCAATAAATGGTGTTGGGAAAATTGGACAGATACATACAAAAAAATGAAGCTTGATCACCAACTTACGCCATACACAAAAATAAACTCAAAATGGATACAGGACTTAAACATAAGACGGGAAACCATAAAAATACTAGAGCAATCCACAGGCAGCAAAATGTCAGACATATGCCAAAAGAAATTCTTCACTGACACTGCCCCTAGGGCAATGGAAGCTAAAGAGAAAATTAACAAATGGGACTACATCAAAATAAAAAGCTTTTTCACAGCAAAAGAAACCATCAACAAAACAACAAGAAGGCCCACTGCATGGGAGAACATATTTGCAAATGGCATCACTGATAAAGGTTTAATCTCCAACATCTACAGGCAGCCTATACAACTTAATAAAAGGAAGATAAATGATCCAATAAAAAAATGGGCAACAGACCTAAATAGAATCTTTTCAAAAGAAGACAGAAGGAAGGCCAAGAGACACATGAAAACATGCTCAACGTCACTAATTATCCGAGAGATGCAAATCAAAACAACAATGCGGTACCATCTCACACCTGTCAGAATGGCTATCATCAACAAATCAACAAACGACAAGTGTTGGCGAGGATGCGGAGAAAAAGGAACCCTCGTGCACTGCTGGTGGAATTGCAGACTGGTGCAGCCACTGTGGAGAACAGTATGGAGTTTCCTCAAAAAACTGAAAATGGAACTCCCATTCGACCCAGTAATCCCACTCCTGGGAATATATCCGAAGAAACTAGAAACACCAATTAGAAAGGATATATGCACCCCTATGTTCATAGCAGCACAATTCACCATAGCTAAGATTTGGAAACAGCCTAGGGGCCCGTCAGCAGATGACTGGATCAGAAAACTGTGGTACATCTACACAATGGAATACTATGCTGCCATAAAAAAGAAGGAATTCTCATCATTTGCAGCAACCTGGGAGGAATTGGAGAACATTATGTTAAGTGAAATAAGTCAGTCAATGAAAGAAAAATACCACATGATCTCACTCATTTATGGATAATAAAGAACATTATAAACTTGAACAAAAAGATAGATACAGAGACAGTAAAGCATCAAACAGACTGTCAAATTACAAGGGGAAGGTTAGGGAGAGGTGGGGGAGATAAGAGATCAATCAAAGGACTTGTATGCATGCATATAAGCATAACCAATGGATGCAAAACTCTGGGGGGTGGGGGCATATATGGGAGTGGGGTGTGGGGAGGGTAATGGTAAGATATGTACACATATAATACCTTAATAAAAAAATTGAAAAAAAAAAAAACAAAACAAAATATATGGGACACAGTGAAAGTAGTCCTGAGAGGAAAGTTCATACCTCAGCAAACAAACAAACAAACAAAAAAAACTGGTAATAAATTACTTAACTCTACAACTTAACTGAATTACAAATAGAGCAGCAAGAAAAGCCCAGAGTGAGCAGAAGTATGGAAATAATAACGATTAGAGTGGAAATAAATGACATAGAGACAAACAAAACACAATACAAAAGATCAATAAACCAAGAGCTGGTTCTTTGAAAGGCTAAAGAAGATTGATGAACCTCTTGCCAGGCTCACTGAGAAGTAGAGAGAGAGGACCCAAATAAACAAAATCAGAAATGAAAGAAACAAAATAACAACAGATCTCACAGACATACAAAGGAATGTTAAAAAAAAAAAATACTATGAACAACTCTATTCCAACAAACTGGTCAATCAAGAACAAACAAAAAATCTGAATAGACCTATAACTATAGAGGACATTGAAGCAGTAAAACAAACAAACAAAAACTTCCAGGAAACAAAATCCCTGGGCCAGATGGCTTCACAGAGGAGTTTTACTAAACATTCAAAGAAGAACTAAAACCTATCCTCCTCAGACTATTCCAAAAAATTCATGAGTTAGGCACACTTCCAACCTCTTTCTATGAAGTCAGCATTAACCTAATCCCAAAACCATGTAAAAATACTACAAAGAAAGAGAATTACAGGCCAATATTCTGGATGAACATAGATGCTAAAATCCTCAACAAAATTCTAGCAAATCGGAACCAGCATTACATTAGAAAGATCATACACCATGACCAAGTGGGATTTATTCTGGGGATGCAAGAATGGTACAGTATCCACAAACTAATAAATGTGATCCATCACATAAACAAATTGAGAGCTAAAAATCACATCATCATATCAATTGATGTAAAAAAAGCATTTGAAAAAACCCAACACCCTTTCTTGATAAAAACTCTCAGAAAAATGGGAATAGAGTGATCATACAGCCAACAGCATACTCAATGGGCAAAAACTAAAAATATTTTCCCTGAAAACAGGGATGCCCAATTGCACCACTCCTGTTGGACATAGTACTGGAAGTGGTGGCTATAGTGATCAGACAAGAAGAAATAAATGGCATCCAAATTGGAAAAAAAACAATTAAAACTGTCATTATTCACAGGCAGCATGATATACATAGAAAACCATAAAGACTCCATCAAAAAACTACTAGACTTAAGAAATGAATTCGGAAATGTAGCAGGATATAAAATTAACACCCAGACATTTTTATACACCAATAATGAATTCACAGAAAGAGAAACTAAACAAACAATCCCCTTTACCATTGAAACAGAAAAATTAAGATACCTAGGAATAAACATAACTAAGGAGATAAAAGACCTGCACTCAGAAAACTATAGGACATTGAAAACAGAGATAGAGGTGACATAAACAAATGGAAGTATATAAGAGGTTCATGGATTGGTAGAATCAACATCATTATAATGTCCATACTACCCAAAGCAATCTGTAGATTCAATGCAATTCCCATTAAAATACCAACGGCATATTTCAGAGATCTAGAACAAACGCTCCAAAAATTCATAATAAAAAAGACCCCAAATCGCCACAGCAATCCCGAGAAAGAAGAACGAAGTTGGAGGGATCACAATACCAGATATCAAGCTATATTGCAAAGTAACTTTTCTCAGAATTGCCTGGTACGGGCACAAGAACAGACATATAGACCAATGGAACAAAACAGAGAACCCAGAAATTGACCCAAGCCATTATCCTCAATTAATATTTGACAAAGTAGGCAAGAACATACAATGGAGTCAAGACAGTCTCTTCAATAAGTGGTGTTGGAAAAATTGAACAGAAACATGCAAAAAAATGAAACTTGACCACCAACTTATACCATACACAAAAATAAACTCAAAATGGATAAAGGACTTAATAGTAACACAGGAAAGCATTAAAATCTTAGAAGAATCCACAGTCAGCAAAATATCAGACAAATGTCGTAGCAATATCTTTACGAATACATCTCCTAGGACAATGGAAACTAAGGAGGAAATAAACAAATGGGACTTCATCAAAATAAAAAACTTCTGCACAGCAAAAGAAACCATAAAAAAAAAACAGCAATAAAGTCCACTGCCTGGGAGAACATATTTGACAATGTTATATCTGAAAAGTATCTTATCTCCAAAATTAATAAAAGGGATATATATAATCCAATAAAAATGGGCATAGGACCTAAATAGATTCTTCTCGAAAGTGAACATACAGAAGGCTAAGAGACATATGAAAACATGCTGAAAGTCACTAATCATCTGAGAGATGCAAATCAAAATGACGAGGTACCATCTCACTCCTATCAGAATGGCTATCATCAACAAGTCAACAAATGACAAGTGCTGGTGAGGATGTGGAGAAAAAGGAACCCTCGTGCACTGCTGGTGGGAATGCAGACTGGTACAGCCACTGTGGAAAAAATTATGGAGTTTCATTAAAAAATTGAAAATGGAACTCCCATTTGACCCAGTAATCCCACTTCTAGGAATGTATTCCAAGAAATTAGAAAGACTAATCAGAAAGAATATATGCACCACTAAGTTCATAGCAGCACAATTTACCATAGCTAAGATTTGGAAACAATCTAAGTGCCCATCAGCAGATGAGTGGATTAAAAAACCAGGGTACATCTACCCAATGGAATACTAAGCTGCTGTAAAAAAAGAAAGAACTCTTACCATTTGCAACAGCATGGATGGAACTGGAGAGCATTATGCTCAGTGAAGTAAGCCTGTCAGAGAAAGATAAATATCACATGATCTCACTCATTTGTATAATATAATCAACAACATAAGCTGATGAATAAATTAGATCCAGAGACAGAGAAGCATGAAACAGACTCTCAAACTTCAAAGGGAAGGTGGGGAAATGTGGTGGTAAGAGATAACCAAAGTATTTATATACATGCATATAAGCATAACCAATGGACACAGACACGAGGGGGGTGAGGAAATGTGCTGGGGGATGAGGGTGGCAAAAGGAGACATATGTAATGCTTTAAATAATAAATAATTTTTAAAAAATATATGTTGTAACTTATTCCATATAGGGCAAACTCATCCTCATTATCTTTGGGAACAGGGATCCTAAAAGAAGCTTTTCTAATATCAATTGCTGCATACCTACTTCACTCATCTTGAGCAATAAACCTCTGTGAAGGTCACAATACTGAGAGAAACCAGTGTCCAGAGTTGTACATGGCACTGAGCCAACTATATATAACCAATTGAATCTCTAGGTATCCAAGGCCTTCTACACAGACTGAAAGCGTTTATGAATGGAGAAATAATTTAATGGAGAATTTTGTTTTGTTAAGCTCAGCAATAAGGGCAAATATTTCTTTTTATCCCCAAGGTTGTAACTTTTGGATGGAAAAGGTACTAGACATTGGTAGTCTGGTAGGTTTATAGTATTCCACATGCCCCACTAAAAATGGCCCTAACATGAAGCAGTTCCCACCAGAGCATCAGGGCTTAGGGATGAAAGCAACTGAGTCACACATAGAAAATACATCTATATCAACAATATATTTAGTAATGGGAACCATAGCAAAGTAGGTTTTTCATGGACTGTAGAGAGATACCCATAGTTGGAGTTGGGTAAGGGTCCCATTTTGTGAGTTCACACTTAAAACCAGTTACATTATCTGTGTCCCATTTATCCTTGTGTCAGTGGTTATGGAGCTCACATCCATATGTGCGCCAGTGTCCAAAAGGCCCAGATGCAGTTATCACCTATCTCCCCACTGAACTGTGACCTTGACATATATACTCATGTACCAAATAAGGTTGTAGTGATCTTGGTCTGACCCTGTTTTTTATTTATATTGAAAGCTGAGAAGTCTCTCATTCATCTCAACATTCACTTGGAAGTGTAGAAGAAAGAGCACCTGTATTTGTCATAAATGTCATCACCATTTGGCCTTTATTTGGGCTATGTGTTGTGTGACCTATGGGCTACTACCTAGCCATGAATTATTTTATGGAGGGTTTATCAATATCCTCTTGAATCCCATTGTTGGGTAACTAGATGCAGAGATTTACTTGTGAAAGCACTTAACCAGATTGTTCATCAGTCCAGAGTGGGTTCCTGATTATGCCATATTTAAGTCACTCTGTTTACTGGTAAAACATTGTTATCTAGCAATAGCAGGTTTTGTTGTTGTTTTTTGTTTTGCATGTTTTCTTTTTGAAATGTGTCAGTTAAGATCTGAATTGTCTTGTAAACCAACTGACTTCAACTTATAAGGAGGTTTAATTGAGTTAAGAAACCAGTAAAGATGGCATAAATGACACTGGGAATCTGAGCTGGTTAATAATCTCATCATCCCCTGTTCTCACTCCTGATTTTTTTTTATTTTTTTATTAAGGTATTATATGTGTACATATCTTACCATTGCCCACTCCCCCACCCCACTCCCATACATGCCCTCACCCCCCAGAGTTTTGTGTCCATTGGTTATGCTTATACTAGAGGCCCAGCGCACGATTCAATCGTGCGGGTAGGGTCCCTAGGCCTAGCCTCCTGCGATCAGGGCCATCTTCTGCCTGTTCGCCAGTCCCCAGGCCCAATGCTGCCTCCGCCGCCGCCACTGAGCTGCCAGGCTGTTGGGATCACCAGCTCATCCCCAGCCGCTGCCGCTGCTGCTGGGGCTTGAGGCGCTGACGAAGGGGAGCACGGCAGGGGATCCGGGTGCGGACAACCGGCTCCCCGCCTCCGATGGCAGCGGAGCTGGGTGTCCAGGGTGTCCGAGGCAGCCCCCCTCAGCGGCTGCCAATCCAGCCGTTGAGAGGCAGGGGGGGGTGGGGGCGGGAGTCCCGCGCCTCTCAATGGCCGGATATGCCACCCCGAGTCCCGCCCCCCAGCCTCCCACCATCCAATCGTGGGCGTAGCGGAGTGATGGTTATTTGCATATTGCCTTTTTATTATGAAGGATGCTTGCATACAAGTCCTTCAGTTGATCTCCTATCTCCCCCACCTCTCCGTAACCTTCACACTGTAATTTGACATTGTTTGATGCTTTACTGTCTCTGTATCTATCTTTTTGTTCAACAGCTTATAATGTTCTTTATTATCCATAGATGAGTGAGATCATGTGGTATTTTTCTTTCATGGACTGGCTTATTTCACTTAGCATGATGTTCTCCAATTCCATCCAGGTTGCTGCAAATGGTAGGAATTCCTTCTTTTTTATGGCAGCACTAGAGGCCCAATGCATGATTGAATCATGCACGTGTAGGGTCCCCTACACGCTTTCGCTTTTTGCAGTGGAGCTGGGTGCCTGTCCCGCTGGTGCCGGAGCAGACAGGCACCCAGCTCCCCCACTTTTGATGGTCCGCAGCCTCTGAGGGGGGCTGCCGCAGACACCTGGCTACCCTGCCATTGAGAAGCGCAGCTGGGTGTCCGCGGCAGGCCCCCTCAGTGGCCGCGGATCTGTGCCTCTCAATGGCAGGGTAGCCCCCTGTGCCTCTCAACAGCAGGGTAGCCCCCCTCAGTGGCAGCGGATCCGTGCCTCTCAATGGCCGGATAAGCCACCCCGAGTCCCGCCCCCCAAACTCCCGCTGCCCAATCGTGGGCGTAGCGGAGTGATGGTAATTTACATGTTACTCTATTATTAGATAGGATAGTATTCCATTGTGTAGATGTACAATAGTTTTCTGATCGAGTCATCTGCTGATGGGCACCTAGGCTGTTTCGAAATCTTTGCTATTGTAAATTGTGCTGCTATGAACATAGGGGTGCATATATCATTTCTGATTGGTGTTTCCAGTTTCTTAGGATATATTCCTAGGAGTGGGATTACTGGGTCAAATGGGAGTTCCATTTTAAGTTTTTTGAGGAAACTCCATTCTGTTCTCCACAGTGGCTGCACCAGTCTACATTCCCACCTGCAGTGCACAAGGGTTCCTTATTCTCCGCATCCTCGCCAACACTTGTCATTTGTTGATTTGTTGTTGATAGCCATTCTGACAGGTGTGAGATGGTACCACATTGTAGTTTTGATTTGCATCTCTCAGATAATTAGTGACTTTGAGCATGTTTTCATGTGTCTCTTGGCCTTTCTTCTGTCTTCTTTGGAAAAGATTCTATTTAGGTCTGTTGCCTATTTTTTTATTGGATCATTCATCTTCCTTTTATTAAGTTGTATAAGCTGCCTGTAGATGTTGGAGATTAAACCTTTATCAGTGATAACATTTGCAAATAGGTTCTCCCATACAGTGGGATTTCTTGTTGTTTTGTTGATAGTTTCTTTTGCTGTAAAAAAGCTTTTTATTTTAATGTAGTCCCATTTGTTTATTTTCTCTTTAGCTTCCATTGCCCTAGGGGCAGTATCAGTGAAGAAGTTCTTTCGGCATATGTCTGAGATTTTGCTGCCTGTGGATTCCTCTAGTATTATTATGGTTTCCCGTCTTATGTTTAAGTCCTGTATCCATTTTGAGTTTATTTTTGTGTATGGTGTAAGTTGGTGATCTAGTTTCATTTTTTTGCATGTATCTGTCCAATTTTCCGAACACCATTTATTGAAGAAACTGTCTTGTTTCCATTGTATGTTCATGCCTCCTTTGTCAAATATTAATTGAGCATATTGGTTTGGGTTGATATCTGGATTCTCTATTCTATTCCATTGATCTATATGTCTGTTCTTGTGTCATTACCATGCTGTTTTGAGAACAGTGGCTTTGTAATACAGCTTGAGGTGTGGTATTGAGATCCCTCCTACTTTATTCTTCTTTCTCAGGATTACTGTGGCTATTCGGGGTCTTTTTTTATTCCAGATGAATTTTTGGAGAGTTTTTTCTAAATCTGTGAAATATGCCATTGGTATTTTAATGGGGAGTGCATTGAATCTAAAGATTGCTTTGGGTAGTATGGACATTTTAATGATGTTGATTATACCAATCCATGAACATGGTATGTTCTTCCATCTGTTTACGTCTTCCTCTATCTGTTTTTTCATTATCCTGTAGTTTGCCGTGTATAGGTCTTTTACCTCATTAGTTAAGTTTATTCCTAGATATCTTAATTTTTTTGGTGCGATGGTAAATGGGATTGCTTTTTTAGTCTCTCTTTCTGTAAGTTCACTATTGGTGTATAGAAAGGCCATAGATTTCTTGGTGTTAATTTTGTATCCCGCTACATTGCCGAATTCATTTATTAAGTCTATTAATTTTTTGATGGAGTCTTTCGAGGTTTTTATGTACAGTATCATGTCATCTGCAAATAAGGATAGTTTTACTTCTTCTTTTCCAATTTGGATGCCTTTTATTTCTTCTTCTTGTCTGATCACAATGGCTAATATTTCCAGTACTATGTCAAACAGGAGTGGTGAGATTGGGCATCCCTGTCTTGTTCCTGTTCTTAGGGGAAATGGTTTTAGTTTTTGTCCATGAGTATGATGTTTGCTGTGGGTTTATCATATATAGCTTTTATTATGTTTAGGTATGATCCTTCTATTCCCACCTTGTTGACAGTTTTTATCAAGAAAGAGTGTTGGATTTTGTCAAATGCTTTTTCTGCATCAATTGATATGACTGTGATTTTTGTCTCTCAGTTTGTTGATGTGATGTATCACGTTTATTGATTTGCGGATATTGTACCATCCTTGCATCCTGGGGATAAATCCTACTTGGTCATTTTGTATGATCTTTCTGATGTACTGCTGGAGCCGATTTGTTAGAATTTGTTGAGGATTTTGGCATCTCTGTTCATGAGGGATATTGTCCTGTAATTCTCTTTCATTGTGTTGTCTTTGTCTGGTTTTGGTATTAGAGTGATGCTGGCTTCATAGAAGGAGCTTGGAAGTGTTCCTTCCTCTTGAATTTTTTTGAATAGTCTGAGGAGGATAGGTTTTAGTTCTTCCTTGAATGTTTGGTAAAACTCTCCTGTGAAGCCATCTGACCCCGGGCTTTTGTTTGCCGGAAGCTTTTTGATGACTGCTTCAATTTCTTCCATAGTTACTGGGCTATTGACCTGTTTAGATTCTTCCTGATTGAGTTTTGGAAGGTTATATTTGTTTAGGAATATGTCCATTTCCTCCAGGTTGTCCAGTTTGTTGGAATAGAGTTGTTCATAGTATTTTACAACTATCCTTTGTATTTCAGCGGAGTCTGTTGTTATTTCACCTCTTTCATTTCTGATTTTGTTTATTTGGGTCCTCTCTCTTTGTTTCTTGGTGAGTCTGGCTAAAGGTTCATCAATCTTGTTTATACTTTCAAAGAACCAGCTCTTGGTGTTTTTGATCTTTTGTATTGTTTCTTTGGTCTCTATGTTGTTTATCTCTGCTCTGATCTTTATTATTTCTTTCATTCTGCTTACACTGGGCTTTTCTTGTTGCTCTCTCTCTAACTCTTTGAGTTGTTGGGTTAGGTGATTTATTACCATTGTTTCTTTTTTTTTTTGCAGTAGGCTTGCAGAGCTATGAATTTCCCTCTTAAGACTGCTTTCGCTGTGTCCCATAGATTTTGGATTGTTGTGTTTTCATTGTCATTTGTTGCCATGAAGTTTTTTACTTCTTCCTTGATGTCCCTGTTAACTCCGTCATTGTTTAATATCATGCTGTTTAGTCTCCATGTGTTTGATTTCTTTGGATTGTTTTTATTGTAGTTGATTTCCAGTTTTATGCCACAGTGATCTGAGAAGATGCTTGAAAGATGATCTCTATCTTCTTGAATTTGGAGAGACTTTGCCTATGTCCTAACATATGGTCTATCTTTGAAAATGACCCAAGTGCACTTGAGAAGAATGTATATTCTGTGGTTTTGGGGTGAAATGTTCTGAAGTGTCAATTAATTCCATCTGTTCTAGTGAGTCATTTAGGATTGATGTTTCTTTGCTGATTTTTTGTTTAGAGGATTTGTCCAGTGGTGATAATGGTGTATTAAAGTCTCCTACTATGATTGTATTGCTGTTAATCTCTCCCTTGATATCCTCCAGGAGTTTTTTTATGTATTTGGGTGCTCCAGTATTGGGTTAGTATATGTTTACCAGAGTTATTTCTTCTTGTTGGATTGCTCCCTTTAGTATTATGAAGTGGCCTTCCTTATCTCTTGTGATGTCCTTCACTTTGAGATCTAATTTGTCATAGATAAGTTTTGCTACCCCAGCTTTAGTTTCATTTCCATTCACCTAGAAAACCTTTTTCCTTCCTTTCACCCTCAGCCTGTGTGCGTCTTTTTTTCTGAGGTGGGTTTCTTGCAGACAGCAGATATATGGGTCTTGTTTTCTTATCCAATCTGTTACCCTATATCTTTTGATTGGAGCATTTAATCCATTTACATTTAAAGTTATTATTGATAGGTACTTATTTGTCGCCATTTATTCTATACTCCTGTGTTTCTTCTTTGCTTTCTAGTTCTTTTTTTTTTTTTTTTTACAGCAGACCCTTTAGCATTTCTTGCAGTGCTGGTTTGGTGGTGATAAATTCCCTTAGCCCTTTTTTTTCTGTGAAGCTTCTGATTTCACCTTCAATTTTGATTGATAGACTTGCTGGGTACAATATTCTTGGATTTAGACCCTTCCCTTGCATGACTATTTATATTTCATTCCATTCCCTTCTGTCCTGACGAGTTTCTTTTGAGAAATCAGTTGCTAGTCTGATGGGGGTTCCTTTGTATGTAACTTTCTGTCTCTCTCTGGCCGCTTTTAAGATTCTTACTTTGTCGTTGGTGTTTGCCAATTTAATTATAATGTGCCTTGGCGTCGTTCTTTTGGGGTTCATTTTGCTTGGGACTCTGTGATCTTCTTGGATTTGTGTGGGTTTTTTCTTCCCTATATCAGGAAAGTTTTCTGTTATTATTTCTTCAAACAGGTTTTCTATTCCTTGCTCACTTTCCTTTCCTTCTGGAACCCCTATTATGCGGACGTTGTTTTATTTTGTGTTGTCTCAAAGTTCCCTTAGGCTCTCCTCCTGCTTTTTCATTTTCTTTTCTAGAAGCTGCTCTATTTGGGTATTATTTTCCATCTTGTCTTCTAGCTCACTGATGCGGTCCTTTGCTTCTACTAGTCTACTCTTGATGCTTTCTATTGAGTTCTTTACAGCAGCAATGTTATTTTTCATTTCTTCTTGGTTCTTCTTCATTTCCTCTTGGTTCTTACTCATATTGTCGAATTTATCTTCCATTCTTTTCAGCCTCCTTATGACCATTTCTCTGAATTCTTTCTCTGATAGGTTGCTGGCCTCTAATTTATTTACTTCCTTTTCTGGTGATGCCTGCTTTTCTTTCTTATGCGGGCTGTTTCTTTGTCTCCCCATGGTCTCTCTTCTCCAGATGTCTGGTTATGTAGTTCTCTCTCTCCTGCGTTGATTCAACCCTTTGCACTCGCTTGTTTTTTTCTCAATTCCTTTATTCTACTCGGGATTTAATATTTTAAATACCCCAGATTGTACAAAGCGTGGCAGTAGAATAAAAAACTGGAGTTTCTTTTCATACCAACTTATTTATTTGGATTTTTTATATTTCAAATTATTGATACATTCAAAGAGTATAAAAAGAGCTGCTACCGATGCTAACTGTGTCGAGTCACACTCAACATCTGAGTGCAAAAGGTTAAAGGGACAAAATTCAACACAATCAGGAACAACACACAAGGCACTGAACAGCGATGTATTCATGATATTAATAATCTCCAATAAAGGTGACAACCAGAGAAAGGTAAATTAGGGGATAGGATAGAAAGAAGAGTAAAAAGAAAGTAAGGAAAAAAAAAAGCAGTGTCGAAAATGAAATTGGGGAAATGAGAAAAAAGAATAAGAGAGACTAGAACGAAACTAAGAGAGAAAAGAGGAACAAACTATATATATGGGGAGAAAATTCCAATAGAACAACCACTGATCACAGCAAATGCCAGCAACAAGTACCTGGTGATTAATACAACCTACAATACCAACTAATATCAAGCGAGGTAAGGGATAACAGAAGTAAAAAACAAAAACACAGCAAACAAGAAAAAAAGAATAAGGAAAACAATCTCACAAAAAAGCATAAAAATTAGATATAATCAACATTCGAGCAAACAACAACTAAAGGACAGAGAGAAAAACATTTTTTTTGTGTGTTTTTTTTTGTTAAGACAGTGAAGAGAGAGGTGTGTATGGACTTGAAGCAGGGGATTGGAGATTAGATATATAGGTAGGGTGGAATTTTAGCTGGGGGTAAACAGAAAGAATAGGGAAAATCTAGAGCCAGAAAGGGTTAAGATAAACAGGACACCAAAAGGGGAAAGGTTAAGGAGAGAGTGATAGCATAAAAGTAGAGTTGAGGTAGAATAAAACGATGGTGAAGGAAAGGCAAAAATAGACTATAGAACACTAATCCCAAAGTAAAATAAAGAGAAAATAATATGACACTTTAAAAAAAATTAATAAAAAAGACCCAAAAATAAATATAATAAAAAAGATAAAATAGTAGTAGTAATAATGTTGATTGCAAATAAAAATGTAATAATTAAAAAGGTAAAATCAAGTTAGGAAAAAAGAAAAATATAGTTTCTTAAGTAAATGATGCAAAAAATGAAAATAAAAAATATTAAAAATTTATAAAAATAAATGTGCAGTAGTTAAGGTCATTCACTTCCTCGGTTGTTCTGTTTGGCATGCCTGTTTCCCAGTCCGGACAGTGTTGCAGTTTCCTGCATTTCACTGCTCTACAGTGTTGTAATTCAGTCTTGATTTTTAAGCAGGGGGCGTCTTAATTTCTTCTGTTCCTTTATTTTTTATTAGACCAGAGTCAATTTGTAATTCAGCCTCTGAGTGGCAGTGTTTCTGGGTTGACTACCAGGACTCTAAGGCCTCTCTAGCCTTTTTACCTCTATGGCACTCAATACCGGTTTGCAGAGGCTGGTGGGCAAGTTCAAGCCAACTGCACACCCCTGAAACTCCCAGTCTATCCCTCCACGTCAGATCAAAACCGGTTGCTCTTTAGAGATTCCCCCCCCCCGTTAGCAGCTCTGAGGCCCCCTTCCACAATCATGGATCACACCGGCCCCAACAGCCACAGACCTCTCAGGGCTCAGACCTCCCTGGTCATCCAGCTCCTACCATGAGCGCATGTGCGGGCGTTTCTCTCTCTGGTAGGGACTAGAACCTCACCCTATCCCTGGAGAAATCTGACCTTTCCGTGGTGGAGTGAAGAGCGCCTTTGAGTCCAAGCATTTGCGCCTCCTGGGATCGGTGCTCTGGGGCAAACAGTTGTTGGGCGGTTGCTGTAGTTGTTGATTTTCAGGCCTCAGACAAAGTTCACCTTCCCTTTCAAGATGGCGAGATTTCGCTGTTTGTGCCTGTAGCTCCGGGAGGGGACCCAGCCGTCATGGGGGCTGCCCTGTCAGGGGAACCCCGTCCAGCAGTCCCCCACCTTCTCCTTGCGTTCAGCTGTTCCTCAGCTTGCTAACACTCCCAGTGCGACCCTTAGCTGTTCTCTCTTTCTGCTCCAGGACCAGGCTGGGAACACATCTGCTTACTCTGCCACCATTTTCTCCTCCTCACTCCTGATTTTTGAACCAAAGGATCATCAGTGTGATTCATTGGGCATCTTTCAGGTGGCTATATAGGTGGTCTAAATAACTTTTTCAGTGTCAGGAAACTCATCATAGGTGGACCCAACCTGAGAAAGAAACTGAAGAGGGTGAGGGGATCAAGTGTTCATATCATTGCCCTCCCTGCTTCCTTGTCTTCCTTGTGCAAAGTGGCCTCTGTTAGAGCACTCTGTATGAGGAGGGTCTGTTGTGATGCATTCCCTCACTAAGTTTCACTACTTACCTTCTTAATGATGAAAACAAACAACCCCAGTCTAAATGGCCTTTTCAAGTGACTGGAAAAGCTGTTTTGAGGGCTCTACATACTTTTCATTATAAATTAGTCACAAACCCAGCCAGTGTGCCTCACTGGTTAAGCAACGATTCATGAACCAGGAGATCATGGTTTGATTCCTGTCAAGGCACATTCAGGTTGTGGGCTTGATCCCCAGTAGGGGGTGTACAGGAGACAGCAGATCAATGACTCTTATCATTGATGTTTCTATCTCTCTCTCCCTCTCCCTTACTTTCTCTGAATCAATAAAAAAAGAATAAATAAACAAATAGTCGCAAATTTCACTGAGTCATAGGCTATCCATCAGTAACAGGGACATGCTTAGCACTAACAATAGTCATTAAATGCAATTCGATGAGCTCAGTCTGCAATGATTGGTAAGAAACTACTTTATTTTCTAGTTTATCTTTTATGTGTTTCATTTTGTAAAGGTAATTATCTCTATTTTTTATTTTCTTTATAAAAGGTAACATCATAGATATCCTAACAATTTTTTTATTCCACTAAACATTATGCCCTAAAAATTCCTCCAAGTCAATTTGATGGGATATTTTTTATTCCTTTTACAGTTGTTTATGTCATATTATAGACAATAGTTAATATTACTATAGTTTATACTATATACTTCAGTTTATTAAACCAATCTGCAACATTTACACATATGTTTTTTTAGTATTTTGCAAATACAAATATTCTCTAATGAATAATATTCTTCAAATAAATTTTCATTGGTAGGTCTATGACTATGTTTCAGCTTAAAATATTATAAAAACTAAAAGAGATTAAAATGAAACATATATGAAGTCTATGAATATTAAACAAATAGCAATATAGTTTCAATATACATTCATCAAAATTCTCATCACCATTTACAAATCATATCTAGCATTATGTTAATTTACTTACAACTTTTTCAAAATGAGAGAATATGCTGCTGTACATTTGTCAATAATTTCAAAGCATGAAATTCACAATATATGTTTTTTATTTATTGAACTAAATGCCTCTCTTTATATAGCTCATGGTAAATTACCAGATGAAAATTCTGTGCTTGGGCATCAAGGCGCAGTGTCAAAAACACAACTGCAAGTAAAGAAACACAGAACTTCTAAAGGGGAAAAATTCAAGAGTAAGTATAATTATAGGTAACTTTAAATTATTTAAAACTCATCAGAAGATCATTTTCTCTCATTCATGAATAAGTACTTAAGCATATGTTTTATATAAATCTTATACCTTGATTTGAAGTGTGAATAACCTAAAATAACTATAGAACAAAGGCAAAAGAATTAATATACTTTGGTTCATATTTCTGATATCATGGACAACTACTCAGTATCCATAAAAGCCTTATAAAATGCTAGTAAATATTTCTTTTTAAAAATATTTTATTCCTTTCAGAGAGGGGGGGGGGCGGTGGAGAGAAACATCAATAATGAGAGAGAATCACTGATCGGCTGCCTCCTGCACACCCCACACTGGGGATCATGTCCGTAATCCAGGCATGTGTCCTGACCAAGAATGGAACTATGACCTCCGGGTTCCTAAGTAGATGCTCAACCACTGAGCCATGCTGGCCAGGTTAGTAAATATCTCTTAAAGGGTGTATACTTTTCAGCTGACTCCTGGAGATACAAGTTTGAAAGCCCAAAGGGGTGTCTCTAACCTGTGTCAGTGGCCTTAAACATATAATAATGAACAGACATGTTGCTGAGTTCTGTAACTCAAAGAGTAAATAAATATTAGAAGGGTGTGGGGAAGGGCAGTTTGGTGGTCTCTTGGAGAACGTCCAGACATTATCTTGGCTATGGCCTCACTGAAAGGAAGCAGCCTTTCTAATTACCCTATAGATAGGTGCCATTATAGACTATACATGGAGACTATGAGAGTGTAAGTCACTGAATTGTTCCACCAATCACTGGGTCTTCTTTTCATTTGTTGAAGAGGAGGTATAAAGCTTGGCGCTATTCTCTGGAATGATATATTATGTTTCTTACAGACCATACTCAACAATTTCATTAGGGTACCAGGTAACTGTACCTTTTCTGTAATAATGGACCCACTGAGTTGCCATATGTGGGTCTGCAGAGAATCCAGTTTTTGTGTCCATGTTGTGCCCACTAAAACAATGTCATCAATAGAGTGGAAGTTTATTGTTCCCTCTGATAGTGGACTTTTTCATATCCTGTCCTTTGCATTGGTGACACATATTCAGAAAAATTTGGAAGGCTTTTGTAAGTTTAGTAGTTTTGTATGGCAACCCAATGCACAAAAAGTTATACTAATCATAATCATCCACAATAAAGGGATGCTGAAAAGAGCATTCATGATAGAAGATTCATACCAAGTTCCCTCAAGTCTGTACAATACCTTGTATTACAATCACATTAGATATCATAGTTGTAAGGGCTGTACTACAACACTGAGCTGTTTATATCAATTGACTGTGCATCCTATGTCATGGGCAGAGTTTGAGTTTGTGAATGGTTAAAATGTCATGGAGAACTTTCATTTCATTAAACTCAGTCATTAGAGCAGCTCTTTTTTTCCCCTCACAGGCAGGTGTTTTGGAAGACAAAGGCATTGGGTGCTAGTAATTGGACAGATCAATGGTCTTCCACGTCAGCTTAAATGACCTTAATTGTAGCAATTCCCACAGGGCTGAGGAGTTAATACAAAGCAGTGATTCACATTGACAATTAACCTATTCCAATAATACTAGTACTAGTGGACCATTTAATACAAAGCAGTGATTCACATTGACAATTAACCTATTCCAATAATACTAGTACTAGTGGACCATAACAATGGAGTTTATAATGACCTAAAGAAGCATACCTATAGTTGGATCTGAGTAAGAATCCCTTTGGTAATAGCCTCAGACTGAATGGGATACTTACCCAGATCCTGTACCCTTACCCAGTTGAAAATTACATGTTTTCCCCTCTTTCTGGACTCAGGAGTTATGGTGATCACAGGCACATAGCACCAGTATCCAAAAGGTTCAAGAAATTGTATTCTTTAAAATATATATATTTTATTGATTTCAGAGAGGAAAGGGAGAGGGAGAGAGAGATAGAAACATCAATGATGAGAGAGAATCTGCACACCACCCACTGGCGATTGAGCCTGAAATCCCTTCATATGCCCTGACTGGGAATCCAACTGTGACCTCCTGGTTCATAGATCAACACTCAACCATTGAGCCATGCCAGCTGGGCAAAAAATTGTATTTTTTACTTCCCCATTAAACTCTAATTTTAGCATAGGCTCTCATGTTCCCACCAAGGACCACAAAACCTGGTCTAACCCATAGTTTTATATATTTTTGAAGTCAGAGAGTTATTGTTAAAGGCTGTGAGTACTCAGATTCAGTGGAAAGAGCTGAGCAATAGAACACACATTAGTCATATGGGTCTTCACCATGTGAACCCCAGATTGGCTACCTTTTGGGCATCCCTTGGCCCACTACCAGGTCATGAGTTCCTTGGTAGAGGAACACTGAGGCACTTAGGTCAATGTGTTTTGGAAAGTTAGGTCAATGTGTTTTGTCAGGGCTATGTAGAGGCAGTCAACTTGCTTCTTTGGTACCCCATTATTGGATCTCTACCCATAGATTTTTTTTTCTAGCAGGCTTTGCCTAAATTGTCCAGGAATAGGTGACTTGTTACAATATTTACCTTGTTTTTACTGTTTATCAATTGTTATCTTAGCCATGTCTGATAATTTGTCAGTTAATATTCAAATTGTGTACTACCCAATGACTTGACCTTATGAGGAGGTTTTTTAAAAACACATATATTTTATTGATTTCAGAGAGGAAGGAGAGAGAGAGAGAGAGAGAGAGAGAGAGAGAGAGAGAGAGAGAGGAGAGAGGTCAATGGTGAGAGAGAGAGAATCATTTATCAGCTGCCTCCTGCAAACCCTCCCCTGGGGATTGAGCCTGAAACACAGGCATGTGCCCTGATTGGGAATAGAACCATGACCTCATCGTTCATAGGTCAACACTCAGCTACTGAGCCATGCCAGCTGGGCTTAAGGAGGTTTAATTGAGCTTAATATCCAGCAAGGGTGGCATGAATGAATTGGTTTAAAATTTCAACATGTACTGTCTTCATCCCATCAGTGTATACCCTAGGACTATCAGTGTGGCTCAAAGAGACACTGTCTTTACTGCAATGGTGGTACAAACACATTGTGTGTCAGGGAACTCATCACTGGTGGGCTGTCCTGTCAGAGCCAAAACAGTAAGTACCTAGCTGAGGAAGGCGAGGTTCTCAGATGTTTGCTTTTATTATATTCCACTTTTTTCCACCTCTTTGGCTAATAGACTACTGTCAAAGTTTTCTAAAGAAGTGGTTCTGTAGTTACAAGCCCAACAATATGCCTTTCTCATTCACTAAGCTTAATAAGATTACTTTGTTTCAAGGAAGGCAAACTACCTAAGTCTTTAAGATCTCATTTGTTGCTGGGCAAAGTGATCCCATGGCTCTCATTCTTTTTCATGAAAGCACAGGCCTCAATAATTTACTGTGTTGAGGGCTGACTATAAGTTCCAGGAGTATAATCAGAACTAACAAGAGTTATTGGCATGCAGGATATCCAATGACTTTTGGTCCCATTGCTGGTGGATCATAAGAAGTAGCCACAAATTGCTTCTCTAGCTTTCTCAGGCTTCCTTTGGTGAAGCTCTAATTTGACCCAGTATGTATCTTGGCCAGTGAATCAAGCTCTAAAGAAAAGGAACTTTGTTTCTCCTTAGAACTGAAAAGCTTATATAAATAATAAAATAGCACTATCCAAGAGCACCCTGCCTGGTCCATTAGCACTGTCCAAAACACATTGACCTAACTGCCAAAGTGTTCCAGGTGGTTTTCTGATGCTAATGATCCTGGCACATCTCAGCAAAATGGAATGAGGTGTATAGGAGGACCCCCAAAGAAAAGGGCCTTGTTGTTTTATGGTTTTACACATTCTTTGTCCTTGGGAGAGATTAGTGGGAGGGCTAAGAGTAAATGTGAGTTGGAGAAAAGGTTCTTCAAGCCACCCTCTTTCTCATGAGTTGGTTTAGACAGAGGCAGTGTCTGAACATTGCAATGCCTCAGTCAAATGCTACTCTCACCATAAGGAGACCTCTAATTTAAAGTGACAGGGAAAGAATACAGTATGGGTAAGAGCATGGGGTGGGGCAGGGGAGCAGGCTGCACCTATATCTAATGCCTACAGTGCACTGGTTGTGCATCAAGTCTCTTCAAGTCTCTTATAGTTTGAGAAGCTTCCTTCTTCCCTGGTAACTGCCAGGTAATCCTAATATATAAAAACCTAGGGTCCATAACGACTGAAGGCTCGACTGACTGGAGGTCAGTCCTGCAGTCAGGGCTGAGTTGCCGTGATGACCCAGCACTGACTGCCAAGGGGGCTGTGGATCAGGCCTGGAGAGAGGCCTGGAGAGAGAAGCAGGGTCTTATCTGTAGCCTCCATGGCAGCTGTTGATCAGCCCTTGCCTCTCTCCTCCTCTCCAGGCCTTGCCAGCAGCCACACCTCTCTTTTTCTCTGGGCCTCCATGGGGGCTGCTGATCAGCCCCACCTCTCTGATCAGGCCCAGAGATAGGCCCAGAGATGCTGACTGGCATAGAAACTAACCAATCAAAACCAAATCTGGGTGAAGTGCAAGGAGCCAATGGCTGCCTGGGAGGCAGACTTTTTGACACTGACTGGCAAAGAAACCGATCAATCAGAACTAAATTTGAGTGAATGGTGAGGAGCCAATGGCTGCCTAGGAGGCAGAGCTTTTGATGCTGACTGTCATAGAAACCAATCAATCAGAGCCTAATCTGGGTGAACTGTGAAGGCAGAACCTAAGATGGGGGCTGAGGAGGGGTTTTAAGGACAACAGCTGTAAAGTGTAAGGTGTAAGAAAGCGGTTCAATTTTTTAATGACTGGTTTGGCAGTATAGTGCATATAACTGGCTATCAGTCCAGATATAGGGATTATGTATTTTTGTCTGCCAAGAGCATCTCCTCCTGTTGAAAAAGCACCCCCCCCCATTTAAGCAATCCTATCCTATGTAATCTATTTATACTAATAAAAGTGTAATAAGTGTAATATGCTAATTAGACCGGGTCGACTGGCCATCTTCCAGATGTCCAACTTCCTCCGGACAAAGCCATGGTGGTGGGGGCCGAGGCAGAGAGAGCACTTGGGGGAAAGATTGGGCTAGCAGTGGAGGGCCATTGAGGGTGAGATCAGGGTGGCAGGGGAGGGCAGTGGGGGGTGAGACCAGGCCTGCAGGGAAGGACAGTTGGGGGCAACAAGGCCAGCAGGGAGGGCAGTTGCTGGCGAGATCAGGCCAGCAGGGGAGGGCAATTGGGGACAACCAGAGTAGCAGAGGAGGGCAGTTGGGGGCAAAACCAGGCTGGCAGGGGAGGGCAGTTAGGGGTGATTAGGCAGAGGCAGTTACGGGTGATCAGGTAGGCAGGCAGGTGAGTAGTTAGGAGCCAGCAGTCCCAGATTGTGAGAGGGATGTCCCTGATTGGAGAGGGTGCAGGCTGGGCTGAGGGAATCCTCTCCCTGTGCATGAATTTCATGCACCGGGCCACTAGTGCCTTTATAATTGTCTAAGATTGTGACCAGAAGATCACAAAAAGATCTTGCCTGGGTTTGGGTTCCTAATTAATACATTTATACATACACACATTTGAATATAAACATGTATTGGTATATTTAGAATTCATGATAAATCTTGGAAAACTAATTCTAGTTCATCCCTTTAGGGCATGTTCTTGCCTTCCTCCAGGTCATGTGTGGATGTTCTTTCTTCCATTGTGTGAATCCTGACTCTGAATAACATAGTATATTTAATTATATTTTACCCCTTGTTATGCTTGAAACATCATTTTAGAATTGCTTAGCATATACATCTAGAAAACAAGCCTATTTAAAATATTTTGTCATGAATGGAAGTATGTATG
This sequence comes from Cnephaeus nilssonii, assembly GCF_951640355.1. Classification (NCBI taxonomy): domain Eukaryota; kingdom Metazoa; phylum Chordata; class Mammalia; order Chiroptera; family Vespertilionidae; genus Cnephaeus; species Cnephaeus nilssonii. Next base: position 10,107,331 of record NC_137075.1, on the reverse strand, counting down.
TCAACTGCTTGTATTGATGAGTTACTTGTATTAATATTTTTTAAAGTAGGTTTATTTATTTAAGTTTGCTTTCAGTTTTAGTTTCTCTTTTGTGATTTAATATCTTTTTTGAAATATATGAAAATTGAACCTGTGTCTAAAAGTAAACAAATATGCAAAAGGGTACACTTAAAGGAGTACCATTTCTTTCCCAGTTCTCCTCTTCTCATCTTTTCATCTTATAGGTAATCAACTATATTGTTTTCTGATATCTCATTTGTGTTTCATTTTGTAAAGGTAAGTATTGCTCCAATTCTCTCTCTCTCTCTCTCTCTCTCTCTCTCTCTCTCTCTCTCTCTCCTATTTTCCCTCTCTTTCTACCCCTATCATTTTCTTATTTTCCCTTGTTTCTAACCTAAAAGGTGTCATACAAGTATTCCCCTTTTGCCCCCCCTTCAATTCAGCTAATAGAAGTCCTTTTCATTTCTTTTACATTTGTATATACAGTTGTTTGTATCACATTATTTGCCATAATTTATAAAGTTTAAAGTATACATATATGTGTATATGTAAGTTTATAGTATATATAAATTTATGATATACTAGTATGTAAGTTTGTTATATGTATATATACACACACACATATACACACACATATACACACACATAAGTGAGAGGGAGAAACATTGGTTAGCTTACCTCCTGCATGCCTCCTATTTGGGGTCGAGCTTGCAAACCAGGCATAAGCCCTGACCAGGAATCAAACAGGTGATCTCTTGGTGCATGGGTTGAAGCTCAACCACTGAGCACACTGGCTGGGCTACATATGCATTTTTGTTGATTAGTCTATGAAGCCTATCCTACATAATAAAATGGTAATATGTAAATTACCATCACTCTGCTACGCCCACGATTGGGCCAGCAGGAGGCGCAGGGGGCGGGACTCAGGGTGGCCGGGGTAGCTGATTGGGCCAGCAGGACGCTGAGCTCGCGGCGCCACTGGCGCCGCGAGCTCAGCGTCTGTGTCATGGCTGCGCCGGAGGCTTTCAGAAGGCTTGGGGCACCAGCGGACAGACAGCCAGCTGGTGTACCAGGTGCATGATTAAATCATGCACTGGGCCTCTAGTATAATCTATAAAGTATATTGGAGATCAATATAAACTATATATGATGCTGAGAAATAACAAGAAAACTTTAAGACACATTTGTTAAAACTCTTCTCACACAAAAAAAGTCAGATCTAGCATTATGGCAATTTAGTCATACCTTCATAAAAATAAGAATGTTGCTATATACTTGTTATAAAATTTAAAATAGAGACTCATTAATAGATCTATTTTTCTATTTAGTAACTAAATATATCTCTTATATAGCTTATGATACAGTACCAGATGATAATCTTATGCATGAGAATCAAGAATCAATTTCAAAAACCCAAATGCAAGTAAAGAAACAAAGAACCTCTACAGAGAAAAAGTTCATTAGTAAGTATAATCATTATAGATAACTTTAAATTACTTTAAATTAATTATAACCAAAGATATTTTACCTTGCTTCATGCATCTGTGTTTTACTATATATTTTATAAAAATGTAAAAACTTGACCTAAAGTATCAATACCCTAAGATAACTAGAGAACAAAAGCTAAGGGATTCATAACTTTTGGTTAATATTTCTGGTCATCTGCTTGTGTATCTCCCAAAGCCATTAACAGACCAATAATTGTCTTTCAAAGAGTGTGTACCTTTCAGTAAACTCTAAGAAGTTAGGAGTCAAGAAGCCCAATTTAATTTGCTGTCTTGTGCAGTTGCCTTATTTTAAAGGTTCTACTGGTAAAAGAGATGTTGCTGAGACTTGTAACTTAAATGCAGGTCACAGTGGCCAAGGAGAAGAGTATTATGGAGGTCTGTTGAACAGCCTCAGAGAATCTTGGTGGTGGAAATAAACTAAAAGTAGAGGTCTTTTTGGTAACTACATAAATGCCTGCAATCAGGATCCCATTGAAGAAAATGTGAGAGTGCCTGTAGCATAATAATTCCACAATTTTCTAGGCTTCTTTTGCACTTGTTGGACTGAGAGGGTCAAAAATTTGGCAGTTGTCTCCTCTAGAATAAGACATATTGCCTCTTCCCAGGGATTTCACTTGGGTACAAGGTCCTTGTACCATGTCTTTATTTGTGGCCCACCTGTGTTAATTAATGTGGGTCAACTTAGCATCTAATCCTTGTTATGTACTAGCCTTGCCTGGGCCCACCAGGAGGATGTTATCAATATAGCGAAAGACTAGTGCAGTGTGAGAATATGACTTCTTCGAGCTCATGGCCTTGTGGAAGGACATGGATGGTGTATTGCAACCTGTTACACATAAGGCAAACTGATCCTGATCATCTGTGTGGACAGGAATACTGAAAAGGGCATTTGCAATATAAATTGCTTCAGAACTCCTTCTCACAGCTTGGGAAAGAGCCTCTATGGCAGTCATAAATGTCAGGTAACACCAATGTCCTGGGCTGTACCAGTGTTAAGTTAGTCTATAGGCACCCAAGACTTTATGCACAGGTCAGCTTAGTTATTGAATTGAATGAAGTTAATAGTCTCACGGAGATCTTTGTAGTAGTTAAACTCAGTAATGATAGCAGTGATTTCTTTTTCTTCCCCAGGTAGTTGTTTCTGGAGACAAATATCTAGGTACTGGTAGTTTGGTGGATTTACAGTCTTCCACATGCCCCACAAAAATGATCATAACTGCAGCAGTGCTCATCAAGGCTTGGGGCTGATTAAAGTTGGAATTCACATAGGAAATACATCTATGCTACATTTATAGTCATGGGGGCTATGAAAATGGAGGTTTATAGTGCCCCAAAGGGACTCACTTATAGTCAGGTCTGGGTAATGGTCAGACAGCATTAATTATTTCCCTTTGATCCTGTTCTCAGGGTTTGGAGAATATAGTCACTAGTAAACTAGTATCTAAAGGGCCCAAGTTTTACAGTCCACCCCTCCCCCGGTGCCTCTTTGAATTCTGATTGGATGTATCCTCAGATGCCACTAGAGACATAAGAATATTTGCCTAACCCTTAATATTGTTTATTTTTGAAAGCTGAGAATTCTGGGTAAATGTAAACAGAGTTTTCTGATTTTTCTTAAGATTATTAGGAGAGCAGTAATAAGGGTCATCACCACTTTAATTCTTGTGAGGCTATGTGTTGGTCCCCCCATGGCTCACTACCACTCCAGAAGATCCTTCTCTTTGAGAGTCCATTGCTGAGTAACTAGACAATGTTTTCAGTGGCAGGAAACTCATGACAGGTGGGTCAAACTTTTCGGAAACCACATGGCAGCCATTAGAAAAATTGTCTGAGGTGTTCATAGTGTTTTCCCCCAATACCCTTCCTTGTCTTCCTTGGCCAAACTGGTCGCTGCAGGGAACTCAGACCCAGAGGGTCTGTTATGACACATCCAACAAGGTGCCACTGTCCCTCACTAAATTAATAAGATTACCTCCTTTATGGTGGAGACACACTACTCAAGTCTCAAGAGTTCCCTCAGGTTGCTGGTAAAGTAAAATTTAGAAACCTGCATTCTTTTCATTCAACATCAATCTTAAAAACTTACTGTGTCTATCAGCACCAGCCTGTCTATCAGCGCCAGAGATATGCATAGAGCTAATAATAGTCACTGGGTACAACTCAGTCAGCAGTGCCAGCAGTGTCATTTAGTGACCAACTAATTTGTTTTCTGTTTCATATTTCCTGTGTTTCATCTTTATAGAAGTCAATATCTCTCTTCATTTCTTTCTTATTTTCCTTTCTTTTTAAATTAAAATATAGTATACTAAATATCCTCTATTTCAGGATTTTTTCTTCACTGAACATTCTTTCATAGAAATACCTCCAAATTAGTCTGTAGGTATCTTTTTCACTCCTTTTATACCTGTATGTATAGCTGTTTGCACCAATTATATCCCACAGTTTATATTATCACTAGAGGCCCGATGCACGAAATTTGTGCAAGGGGCTTGGCCCTTGCAGCCTCAACTTTGTCCAGAAGGTTGTCGGGAAGGACATCCAGATGGTTGTTCAGCTATCTGACCTAATTAGCATATTATGCTTATATTATTATAGATAATTTACATACAGTACTTTAATCTACCAAATTCCTACGCTTATACATTTAGGTAGTTTTGAGTATTTTGCAATTACAAATATGCTGTAATGAATAACCTTACGCATATGTATTTTTGTTGTTTGGTCTATGAATATGTATTAACTGAAAATATTAAGAAATGTAGTAAACTAGAGACTAACAGAACATTTGCAGATCAGGGATATTATTGATAGAATACCTTCCACACACACCCATTAAAACTTTTCTCATAGTCTTCACATCAGATCTAGCATTATGGGAATTTATAAAATTTTATGAAAATGAGTGGAGAAGCTGCTGTACAATTGTTATAAATTTGAAACCTAGAGATTTCATAATAGATTTTTGTTTAGTTTATTGGTCTAAATGCTTCTCTTTATGTAGCTCAGGATGAAGTACCAGATGAAAATTATATGCTTGAGCATCAAGATTCAATATCTGAATCAGACATTCAAGTGGAGAATCAAAGATCTGATAATGGGGAAGGACTTATTAGTAAGTATAAAAATTATAGATAACTTTAAAATATTTTAAAATAAACTCATTAGATCTTTTTATTTTGGTTCATGAATATTTGAGAACTAGGAGCCCGTTGCACGAAGTTTCGTGCAATAGACTTTTCCTTCACCTGGCTGCCGGCACCAGTTATCCGCCAGCAGCAGTTTTCTTCTGGCCACCCACCGATCAGAGCGCCTCCCGCCAGCACGATTGGCCACCCTGAGAGGAACTGGTCTTAAGATCATTTAATGACTATAGGACATTCATTCAGTATCCCCTAAGGCCCAATAGCAGGTGAATAGTTATTTCTTTAAAGAAGTGTGCCTTCCAGCTGACTCCAGATATTTATGGGCACAAAAGCCCAATGTATGCCTCTGACTATGGCAGTGGTCCTCTGTCATAGGCTCCAATTAGCAAATAGATGTTTCTGAGATCTATAAAGCCAACATCAGATGGCCATCAGAAGATCCTAGGGGAAGAGGGTGTCTAAGGAATCCTCTTGGTTGTGTACTTACCAAAAAGGGAGCAGCCTTTCTGGTAACCCCATTAGTGGATATCATCCAGGACCCGACATGGGAAAAAATGAGAGTGCAAGTAGTCAAAGAGCTCCACTAATTGCTGGGCCTCTTTTTATCTATTAGAATTGAGTGGCCAGAGTTTGGAAGTCTTCTCCTCTGGAAGGAGATGATTTGCCTCTTTGATATCATCCCCAGGAATTGAACTAGGGCACCAGGTAACTGTACCTTGTTTGTACTACTGGCTTAGCCAGAACTGTTAACAGGGCATCTAGTCTTTGTTGGGTGGTGTTCTTTTATGGGCCCACTTGAGTGAAGACTAGTCCTTCCTTTGGGAACATGTCATTTATATAGATCATGGCCTACTCATTGATGATAGATAATTGAGCATTTTGGTAGTCATGTGCAAGACATTAGTAGTATATTGCAACTCATTCTACATAAGGTTAAACTGATTGTGATTATTTGTGTGGATAGGGATGCATATAAAGTTCCTTTAGTTTGGAAAATGGCCTGTATGACAGTTTAATTTGCATCTTTCTGATGATTAGTGACTTAGAGCACGTTTTCTTATGTCTCTTGGCTTTCTCTATATCCTCATTCAAAAAGTGTCTATTGAGGTCCTTTGCCCATTTTTTGATTGGATTGGTTATCTTCCTTTTGTTAAGTTGTATGAGTTCCCTATAAATTTTGGAGATTAAACCCTTATCTGTTGTAACATTGGCAAATATGTTCTCCCATGCAGTGGGCTCTCTTATTTTGTTGATAGTTTCTTTTTATGTTGATGTTGTCCCATTTGTTTATTTTTTTCCTTAGTTTCCATTGCCCTAGGAGATGGATCAGTAAACCTATTCTTATGAGAGATGTCTGATATTTTGTTGCCTATGGATTCTTCTAATATTGTTTATATTTGAAAGCTGAGAGGTCTGGGAAAAGTAATGGAGGGTTATCTGATTTAGCCCAATACCAATTGGAGGAGCACAGGGAAAAGCACTTGTAATAGTCATAGGGATAGCACAATTTGAACTTTATTGGGGATGTATCTTGGACCCGTGACCCTATTACATGGCCAGGAGGTCTTTGGTGGGGATTCCCATTGTTGAATAACTACACCTAGAGATTTCTTCAGCAAAACTCTTTACCTGATTATCCAGGATGCCTGATTACCATTTTAGGTTGCTTTGCTCCTTGTCAAATAGTACTTTCTGATTGGCAGCTACTTTTTACTTGCCTGGAAATTTGTCATTTAAGGTATAGATTGTGTTGCAAACCAAAGGAAATCACTTCATAAGGAGGTTTAATTAAGCTTGGTAATCAGTGAGGATGGCCCAATGTAAACTAGAAATCTGAGTCTGGTTAAAAATCTTATCAATACCATCCTTACTCAATGTGACTCTAGAGATTATAAGGTGACTTATAGAACCATTAGAGCCTCTGGATGAGGTGAGCCAAACATGTTTTTCAGTGGCAGGGAACTCATAATGGGTTAACCATCCTGTTGGAGTCAAAATAGTACCCAGATAAGGGAGGAGGGGAAGGGTTTCAGATATTCATGTCTTCCATTCCCCTTTTCCTTCACCCCCTTGGGAAATATGGTCACTGTCAAGTTTTGCAGTGGGGTTCTACAATGACAAGCCCTAAAATGTGACCCTCTTCATCACAAGATTACCTTATTATTCATGGGGACAAAGTACTTAAGTCTCTAAAGTCTCTGAGTTGTTGAGCAAGTCAATCCTCAGGACTCGGCATTCTTTTTTATTAAAGTGCAAGTCTCAATAACTCATTGTACCATAGGTTGTTTATTAGTTCCAGGGCCTGGTAGAGCTCAAATAGTCATTGGATACAACTCAGCATGCAGGACCTTCAATTTTATTTGGACCCATTAATAGCCACAAAATTGCTTCTCTAGTTTTCTCAGTGCCCATCTGCTGAGTCTCTCATGTGACTCATTGTCCATCTTGGCCATTTCAGAGGCTAAAGAGAAATACAGAACTGAAAACCTTATGTAAACAATACAATAACACCATAGGGAGCCCATGACATTATTCTGCTGGGTAGAATAATCTTTGTTGTATGTCCTTGCTATTCATCACTTTGAATAATTTTTTAAAATTTCTTTATTGATTAAGATATTACATATGTGTCCTTATCCCCCCATTACCCCCCCCAACCCCCCCACTCATGCCTCACCCCGCTGTTGTCTGTGTCCATTGGTTAGGCTTATATGCATGCATACAAGTCCTTAGGTTGATCTCTCCCCTTTATCCCCACTCTCCCCTACCTTCCCTCTGAGGTTTGACGGTCTGATTAATGCTTCTCTGTCTCTGGATCTGTTTTTGTTCATCAGTTTATGTTGTTCATTATATTCCATAAATGAGTGAGATCATGTGATATTTATCTTTCTTTGACTGGCTTATTTCACTTAGCATAATGTTCTCCAGTTCCATCCATGCTGTTGCATATGGTAAAAATTCCTTCTTTTTTTACCATGGTGTAGTATTCCATTGTGTAGATGTAACACAGTTTTTTTAAATAAACTTTTATTGTTCAGATTATTACAGTTGTTACTCTTTTTTCCCCCATAGCTCCCTCCACCCAGTTCCCACCACACTCTCTGCCCTTACCTCCCCACTGTCCTCATCCATAGGTGTACGATTTTTGTCCAATCTCTTCCCACACCCCCCCACACCCCCTTGGGATTTTAATTATGATGTGTCTTGGTGTGGTCCTCTTTGGATTCCTTTTGTTTGGTGTTCTCTGCTTCCTGGACTTGTAAGTCTATTTCTTTCACCAGGTAGGGGAAGTTTTCTGTCATTATTTTTTTGAATAGGTTTTCAATATCTTGTTCTCTCTCTTCTCTGGCAACCCCATAATTCAGATGTTGGTATGCTTGAAGTTGTCCCAGAGGCTCCTTACACTATCTTCATATTTTTGGACTCTTTTTCTCTTTTTGCTTTTCTAGTTGGGTGTTTTTGCTTCTTCGTATTTCAAATCTTTGACTTGATTCTTGGGATCTTCTAGTCTGCTGTTGGATCTCTGTATATTATTCTTTATTTCAGTTAGTGTATGCATAATTTCTAGTTGGTCATTTTCATATCCTTGAGGGTCTCACTAAATTTTTTGGCCATTTCTAGAAGATTCTCGAGTGACCTTATAACCGTGGATTTGACCTCTATATCCAGTAGTTTGCTTTCCTCCATTTCTGTCATTTGTGACCTGTTTCTTTGTCTCTGCATTTTGGCTGCTTCCCTGAGTTGATAGAGTGGCTTTGTGTGCTAGGTGTCCTATAGAACCCAGTAGCTCAGCCTCCTCAATTACCTGAGGTGGACACTCTTGGTGTACCCCTTTTTGGGCTGTGTGCCCAGTCTTGTTGTAGTTAAGCCTTGATTGTTGTTGGTATCACTGGGAGGAATTGACCTCCAGGCCAATTGGCTGTGAGGATCAGTTATGTCTATGATGGGAGAACTTCTGTTCTGGAGACACCCTTATGGGGCAAGACTTGCTTCTTTGGGGTTTTGGTGCTCACTGAGTCTGCCCCCTGAGTGTGTTTCTTATGGATCTGAAGAGTTGTAATGATGGTCTCACTCTCACCACTGGGTACACTGGCTTTTGGATCTCCAAGGAGGCACTGCCTGAGGCCACCCAGCAGGAGCTACGGAGATATCTTCAGATTCCTCTTCTTTGTTTGGGTTTTGGAGGTGCCCAGATGAGGCCAAGCTGTGAAGCAGTGCAAGCTTCTGTGGGGCCTTGGGCCTTCTTTTGGGTGTTCTGGGGCTCTCTGACCCAACCCCATTTTTTTAGGTAATTTTAGACTGCAAAAGGCCAGGCCATTCATATGCAAAAGCCTCTGCATACAGCATGGGTGGGGTTGTAAATTGGGATGGGTGGGGTCTCAGGGAATCACCATGGCAGAGCAAACAGCAATGGCTGCCTGTCAGCCCTGCACCAGAGAGGTCCCCGGGTCTCTGTGTCCTGCGGCACCGTGCAAGAACTAAGATCGCGAAGGAGGAGAAAAAATGGTGACGGAATAGAGTCGTGTTTGGAGTCTGGTCCTGTGGCGGAGAGTAGGAGCAGCAGAGGTTTGCAGGGGGAGTGTATGTTGGCAAGCCAAGGGATAGCTAAACTTCAGGAGAAGGCGGGGGAGTGCTGGGCAGGGTTCCCCTGACCGTGCAGCACCCACAGTGGCTGGGTCCCCTCCCGGAGCTGCGGGCTCACCGGGCGCCTCGCCATCTTGCAAGGAAAGGAGGATTTTATTGGAAACCTGATTTTCCGCGACAACTGCAAACACTGAACAGCTGTGAGCACCAGAACACCGGTCCCCTATCGGCGCAAACATTCGGATTCAAAGGAACCCTTCACTGCACCATGGAAAGGTCAGATTTCGCCTGAAATAAGGTGTGGTTTCTAATCCCCACGGAGGGAGGGAAGCGCGCGAGCCGTAGGACCGGCAGGAACCGGGAGGTCTGTGCCCAGAAAAATCGGCGGCAGTTGGAGCTGCCGTGATCTGTGAATGTGGAAGGGGGTCCTCTGAGCTGCTAACAGAAGTGACCTCTTAAAAGCAACTCATTTTAATCTGACGAGGAGGGTCAGACTAAGAATTTTCAAAGGAGTGCAGGCTCCTTAGTCTGGCGCACAGACCCACTGTCCACACACTTGGGCTCTTTCCGACTCTGATTACTAAGCCCAATACATAGGAAAACCCAGGTGGAAAAACCCTGAAAGACTTCAGGGGGAAGTTGTTTTTTTGGAACCTGGGGAGCAGAGCTGGGTGTGACCATCGGAGAGGCAGCTCTGAGGCGCACACCTCCACAAACTGGTAGTGAGTGCCATAGAGGGGGAAAAAAAAAAGCTAGAGAGGCCCGGAAGTCAATTCAGAAACACCGCCTCCCAGGGGCTGAAACGCTAATTTTCTCTGGTGTAATAAAAAATAAATACGAGAAATTAAGACACGGCAGGCTTAAAAAGCAGGACTGGCTTACAACACTGAGGAGCAGTGGAACGAAGCTGAACTGAAATACCGCCCAGACTGGGAAACAGGCATACCAAACAGAATAATAGAGGAAGTGAATGACAGCCGCTACTGCACATTTTAGTCTTCCTATTTTTTAATTTTAAATTCTTTTTTCAATTTTTTTAAATTTTTTTATTTTCATTTTTTGCATCTTTTACTTAAGAAACTAAATTTTTTTCTTTTTCTGCACTCGATTTTCACCTTTTTAATTATTACATTTTTATTTTCAATCAGCATTATTATTACTATTATTTTACTTTTTTTTTTAAAAAATGTCATTTGATTTTCTCTTTCTTTTATTTTGGGATTAGTGTCCTACATTCTATTTGCATCTTTCCTTTACCCTATCTCAACGCTAACATTATGCCATCACTCTCCTCCTAACCTTTCCCCTTTTGGTCTCCTGTTTATCTTAACCCTTTCTGGCTTTAGATTTTCCCTACTTTTTCAGTTTACCCTCTGCTAAAATTTCACCCTACTTATATATCTAATTCCCAACCCCCAACTCCAAATCCATACATACCTCTCTCTATGCTACCTTAAAAAAATTATTTTTCTCTCTGGCCTTTTGTTGTTGTTTGCTTGAGTGTTGATTAGATTGAATTTTTATGCTTTTTTATGAGATTGTTTTGATTATTCTTTTTGTTTGTTTGTTTGGTTCTTTTGTTTGCTTTGCTTTTGTTTGTTTTTTACTTTTGTTTTCCCTTGCCTCACTTGATATTAGTTGGTGTTGCAGTTTGTATTAATCTCCAGGCTTGTGTTGCTGGAATTTGCTGGGATTAGTGGTTGTTCTAGTGGAGTTTACTCCCCATATATATAGTTTGTTCCCCTTTTCTCTCTTAGTATTGTTCTTGTCTCTCTTACTTTTTTTTCTTTTCTTTTTTTTCTGCTCTTTTCCCAAGTTCAGATTCACACTCTTTTTTTTTTGTTCTTTCTTTTTACTCTCCCTCTTCCACTCCTATTCCCTAATTTGTCTTTCTCTGGTGGTTACCTTTATTGGAGGTTATTAATATCGTGAATACAATTCTGTTCAGTGCCTTGTGTGTTGTGCCTGGGTGTGTTGTATTTTGTACCTTTAAATCAACGCCGGAGAGAGAGAGAACTATATAACCAGACATCCGGAGAAGAGAGACCATGGGGAGACAAAGAAATAGCCCCCATAGGAAAGAAAAGCAGGCATCACCAGAAAAGGAAGTAAACGAATAAGAGGCAAACAACCTAACAGAGAAAGAATTCAGAGAAATGGTCATAAGGTGGCTGAAAAGGATGGAAGACAAATTCGACAATATGAGTAAGAACCAAGAGGAAATGAAGAAGAACCAAGAAGAAATGAAAAATGACATCGCTGCTGTAAAAAACTCAATAGAAAGAATCAAGAGTAGACTAGAAGAAGCAGAGGACCGCATAAGTGAGCTAGAAGACAAGATGGAAAAAAATACCCAATTACAACAGCTTCTAGAAACAAAAATTAGAAAGCATGAGGAGAGCCTAAGGGAACTTCGGGACAACACAAAACAAAACAACATAAGGATAATAGGGGTACCAGAAGGAAAGGAAACGGAGCAAGGAATAGAAAACCTGTTTGAAGAAATAATAACAGAAAACTTCCCTGATATAGGGAAGAAAAAACCCACACTAATCCAAGAAGCTCACAGAGTTCCAAGCAAAATGAACCCCAAAAGACCGACGCCAAGGCACATTATAATTAAGTTGTCAAACACCAACGACAAAGTAAGAATCTTAAAAGCGGCCAGAGAGAGACAGACAGTTACATACAAAGGAACCCCCATCAGACTAGCAACTGATTTCTCAACAGAAACTCATCAGGCCAGAATGGAATGGAATGAAATATACAAAGTCATGCAAAGGAAGGGTCTCAATCCAAGAATACTGTACCCAGCAAGGCTATCAATCAAAATTGAAGGTGAAATCAGGAGCTTCACGGACAAAAAAGGGCTAAGGGAGTTTATCACCACCAAACCAGCAATGAAAGAAATGCTAAAGGGTCTGCTGTAAAAAAAAAAAAAAAAAAGAAAGAAATAGGAAGCAAAGAAGGAACACAGGGGTATAGAATAAAAATGGCGACAAATAAGTACCTATCAATAATAACTTTAAATGTAAATGGATTGAATGCCCCTATCAAAAGACACAGGGTAACAGATTGGATAAGAAAACAAAACCCATATATCTGCTGTCTACAGGAAACCCACCTCAAAAAAAAGGACGCATACAGACGGAGAGTAAAGGGATGGAAAAAGGTTTTCCAGGCGAATGGAAATGAAAAAAAAGCTGGGGTAGCAATACTTATATCTGAAAAATTAGATCTCAAAGTGAAGGACATAACAAGAGATAATGAAAGCCACTTCATTATACTAAAGGGAGAAATCCAACAAGAAGAAATAACTCTGGTAAACATATATGCACCCAATACAGGAACACCAAGATACATTAAAAAACTCCTGGAAGATATCAAAGGAGAGATTGACAGCAGTACAATCATAGTACGAGACTTCAATACCCCACTATCACCATTGGACAAATCCTCTAAACAAAAAATCAACAAAGAAACATCAATCCTAAATGACTCACTAGACCAGATGGAATTAATCGACATCTTCAGAACATTTCACCCCAAAGCCACAGAATATACATTCTTCTCAAGTGCACATGGGTCATTTTCAAAGATAGACCATATGTTAGGACATAGGCAAAGTCTTTCCAAATTCAAGAAGATAGAAATCATATCAAGTATCTTCTCAGATCACAGTGGCATAAAACTGGAAATCAACTACAATAAAAACAACCCAAAGAAATCAAACACATGGAGACTAAACAGCATGCTATTAAATCATGACTGGGTTACCAACGACATCAAGGAAGAAATGAAAAACATCATGGCAACAAAAGACAATGAAAACACAACCATCCAAAATCTATGGGACACAGCGAAAGCAGTCCTGAGAGGGAAGTTCATAGCTCTACAAGCCTACTGCAAAAAACAAGAAACAATGGTAATAAATTACCTAACCCAAAAACTCAAAGAGTTAGAGAGAGAGCAACAAGAAAAGCCCTGTGTAAGCAGAAGGAAAGAAATAATAAAGATCAGAGCGGAGATAAATGACATAGAGACCAAAGAAACAATACAAAAGATCAACAAAACCAAGAGCTGGTTCTTTGAAAGTATAAACAAGATTGATGAACCTCTAGCCAGGCTCACCAAGAAGCAAAGAGATAGGACCCAAATAACAAAATCAGAAATGAAAGAGGTGAAATAACAAAAGACCCCGACGAAATACAAAGGATTGTTACAAAATACTATGAACAACTCTATTCCAACAAACTGGACAACCTAGAGGAAATGGACATATTCCTAGAGAAATACAACCTTCCAAAACTCAATCAGGAAGAATCTAAACAGCTCAACAGGCCAGTAACTATGGAAGAAATTGAAGCAGTCATCAAAAAGCGTCCGGCAAACAAAAGCCCAGGGCCAGACGGCTTCACAGGAGAGTTTTACCAAACTTTCAAGGAAGAACTAAAACCTATCCTCCTCAGACTATTCCAAAAAATTCAAGAGGAAGGAACACTTCCAGGCTCCTTCTATGAAGCCAGCATCACCCTAATACCAAAACCAGATAAAGACAACACAATGAAAGAGAATTACAGACCAATATCCCTCATGAACATAGATACCAAAATCCTCAACAAAATCCTAGCAAATTGGCTCCAGCAATACATCAGAAAGATCATACATCATGACCAAGTAGGATTTATCCCAGGAATGCAAGGATGGTACAATATCTGCAAATCAATAAATGGGATACATCACATAAACAAATTGAGAGATAAAAATCACATAATCATATCAATAGATGCAGAAAAAACATTTGACAAAATCCAACACCCTTTCTTGATAAAAACTCTCAACAAGGTGGGAATAGAAGGATCATACCTCAACATAATAAAAGCTATATATGATAAACCCACAGCCAGCATCATACTCAATGGGCAAAAACTAAAACCATTTCCCCTAAGAACAGGAATAAGACAGGGATGCCCACTCTCACCACTCCTGTTTGACATAGTACTGGAAGTATTAGCTATCGCAATTAGGCAAGAAGAAGAAATAAGAGGCATCCAAATTGGAAAAGAAGAAGTGAAGCTGTCCTTATTTTCAGATGACATGATATTGTACATAAAAAACCCAAAAGATTCCATCAAAAAACTAATAGACTTAATAAATGAATTCGGCAATGTAGCGGGATACAAAATTAACGCCAAGAAATCTATGGCATTTCTATACACCAATAGTGAACTTACAGAAAGAGAGACTAAAAATGCAATCCCATTTACCATCGCACCAAAAAAACTAAGATACCTAGGAATAAACTTAACTAATGAGGTAAAAGACCTATACATGGAAAACTACAGGACACTGAAAAAAGAGATAGAGGAAGACGTAAACAGATGGAAGAACATACCATGTTCATGGATTGGTAGAAGCAACATCATTAAAATGTCCATACTACCCAAAGCAATCTACAGATTCAATGCACTCCCCATCCAAATACCAACAGCATATTTTACAGACCTAGAAAGAACTCTCCAAAAATTCATCTGGAATAAAAAAAGACCCCGAATAGCCACAGCAATCCTGAGAAAGAAGAATAAAGTAGGAGGGATCTCAATACCAGATTTCAAGCTGTATTACAAAGCCACTGTTCTCAAAACAGCCTGGTACTGGCACAAGAACAGACATATAGATCAATGGAACAGAATAGAGAATCCAGATATTGACCCAAACCACTATGCTCAATTAATATTTGACAAAGGAGGCATGAACATACAATGGAGTCAAGACAGTCTCTTCAATAAATGGTGTTGGGAAAATTGGACACACACATGCAAAAAAATGAAACTAGATCACCAACTTACACCATACACAAAAATAAACTCAAAATGGATACAGGACTTAAACATAAGATAGGAAACCATAAAAATACTAGAGGAATCCACAGACAACAAAATCTCAGACATATGCCAAAAGAACTTCTTCACTGACACTGCCCCTAAGGCAATGGAAGCTAAAGAGAAAATAAACAAATGGGACTACATCAAAATGAAAAGCTTTTTTACAGCAAAAGAAACCATCAACAAAACAACAAGAAAGCCCACTGCATGGGAGAACATATTTGCAAATGCTATCACTGATAAAGGTTTAATCTCCAACATCTACAGGCAGCTTATGCAACTTAATAAAAGGAAGATAAATGATCCAATAAAAAAATGGGCAACGGACCTAAACAGAATATTTTCAAAAGAAGACAGAAGGAAGGCCAAGAGACACATGAAAACATGCTCAAAGTCACTTATTATCCGAGAGATGCAAATCAAAACAACAATGAGGTACCATCTCACACCTGTCAGAATGGCTATCATCAACAAATCAACAAACGATAAGTGTTGGAGAGGATGCGGAGAAAAAGGAACCCTCGTGCACTGCTGGTGGGAATGCAGACTGGTGCAGCCACTGTGGAGAACAGTATGGAGTTTCCTCAAAAAACTGAAAATGGAACTCCCATTTGACCCAGTAATCCCACTCCTGGGAATATATCCGAAGAAACTAGAAACACCAATCAGAAAGGATATATGCACCCCTATGTTCATAGCAGCACAATTTACAATAGCTAAGATTTGGAAACAGCCTAGGTGCCCGTCAGCAGATGAGTGGATCAGAAAATAGTGGTACATCTACACAATGGAATACTATGCTGCCATAAAAAAGAAGGAATTCTCATCATTTGCAGCAACCTGGATGGAATTGGAGAACATTATGCTAAGTGAAATAAGCCAGTCAATGAAAGAAAAATACCACATGATCTCACTCATTTATGGATAATAAAGAACATTATAAACTGATGAACAAAAAGATAGATACAGAGACAGTAAAGCAACAAACAGACTTTCAAATTACAGGGGGAAAGTTAGGGAGAGGTGGGGGAGATAAGAAATCAAATGAAGGACTTGTATGCATGCATATAAGCATAAACAATGGACGCAAAACTCTGGGGGCTGAGGGCATGTATGGGTGTGGGGTGGGTGGGGGCAATGGTAAGCTATGTACACATATAATACCTCAATAAAAAAAAAAGGAACTAAGATCGCTGCAAGTACCCGGAGAGAAAGCCGCTCTCATGTTCCGGGCCAATGCCAGACAGTCCAGTTTCTCCCGTATGAGTCTGGGTCCCCAGAGTGTTGCAGGTACTGGAGTTCAGAGCAGTCGGGAGCTTGTGTCTCCCTCCTGATTGAAAAAGACAACAGCATACTCAGTTGCCAACCCCTTTCTGCACGTGTGCCTCCATTCCTCCACACTTCACTTCAGCACTTCCAAACCACCTCCAAGTCTCAGTGTGCTTTTCTCTTTCCTTCTAGTTGTATAATTTCCACTCATCCAGCCTTCTTGTGGTTCTGGATGATATCTGTTTTGTCTCTTAGTTGTAGTTTTGAAGTCATTGTGCGAAGCAGCAAGTTCAGGTGCCACCATCTTGGTTTCTGTCTCTGTACCACAGGTTTTTTAATCCACTAATATGCTGATGGGTACTTAGGCTGTTTCCAAATCTTAGCAATGGTGAATTGTGCTGCTATGAACATAGTGGTGCATATATTCTTTCTGATCGGTGTTTCTAGTTTCTTGGGATATATTCCTAGAAGTTGGACAATTGAGTCAAATGGGAGTTCTATTTTTAGATTTTTGAGGAAACACCATACTGTTCTCCACAGTGGCGGCACAGGTCTGCATTCCCACCAGCATGCAAGAGGGTTCCTTTTTCTCCACATCTACACCAGCACTTGTCATTTGTTGATTTGTTGATAATAGCCATTCTGACAGGTGTGAGATAGTACTGCATTGTCATTTTGATTTGCATCTCTTGGATGATTAATGACTTTGAGCATATTTTCAAATGACTCTTGGCCTTCCTTCTGCCTTCTTTCAAAAAGTATCTATTTAGGTCCATTGCCCATTTTTTTTATTGGGTTGTTTATCTTCTTTTTGTTAACTTGTATGAGTTCCCTGTTGGAGATTAAATCCTTATCAGATGTAACATTGGCAAATATGTTCTCCCATGCAGTGAGCTTTCTTGTTGTTTTGTTGAAGGTTTCTTTTGCTGTACAGAAGCTTTTTATTTTGATGTAGTCCCATTTGTTTATTTTCTCTTTAGTTTCCATTGCCCTAGGACAGTGGTTGGCAAACTCATTAGTCAACAGAGCCAAATATCAACAGTACAACAAATGAAATTTATTTTGAGAGCCAAATTTTTTAAACTTCTTCTAACACCACTTCAAAATAGACTCACCAAGACCATGGTACTTTGTGGAAGAGCCACACTCAAGGGGACAAAGAGCCGCATGTGGCTCACGAGCCGCCGTTGTCCGACCACAGCCCTAGGAGCAGTATCAGTAAAGAAATTGCTTCAGCATATGTCTGAGATTTTGCTGCCTGTGAATTCCTCTAGCATTTTTATGGTTTCCAATCTTATGTTTAAGTTCTTTATCCATTTTGAGTTAATTTTTGTGTATGGTGTAAGTAGGTGGTCTGGTTTCATTTTTATTTTTTTTTGCATGTATCTGTCCAATTTTCCCAACACCATTTATTGAAAGGCTGTCTTGACTCCATTGTATGTTCATGCCTCCTTTGTAAAATATTAATTGAGCATAGTGATTTGGTTCTATTTCTGGATTCTCTATACTATTCCATTGATCTATATGTCTGTTCTTATGCCAGTACAAGGCTGTTTTGAGAACAGTGGTTTTGTAATATTTCTTGATATCTGGTATTGAGATCCCACCTACAATGTTCTTTTTTCTCAGCATTGTTGCAGCTCTTTGGGGTCTTTTAATTTTTATTTCAGATGAAGTTTTGAAAAGTTCGTTCTAGGTCTGTGAAATATGCCCTTGGTATTTTAATGGGAAGTGCATTGAATCTGTAGATTGCTTTGGGTAGTATGGACATTTTGATGATGTTGATTCGACCAATTCATGAACATGGTATGTTCTTCCATCTGTTTATATCCTCCTCTATCTCTTTTTGCAGTGTCCTCTAGTTTTCCACGTATAGGTTCTTCACATCCTTAGTTAAGTTTATTCTTAGGTATCTTAATTTTTTTGGTGCTATAGTAGATGGGATTACTTTTTTAGTCTCTCTTTCTGTAAGTTCATTATTGGTATATAGAAATGCCATAGATTTCTTGGCATTCATTTTATATCCTGCTACATTGACAAATTCATTTATTAAGTATAATAACATTTTGATGGAGTCTTTAGGGTTTTCTATGTACAATATCCTGTCATTTGCTAATAAGGACAGTTTTACTTCTTTTCCAATTTGGATGCCTTTTATTTCTTCTTCTTGTCCGATTGCAATGGCTAGTACTTCCAGTACTGAGTTGAACAGGAGTGGTGAGAATGGGCATCCCTGACTTGTTCTTGTTCTTAGTGGAAATGGTTTTAGTTTTTTCCCATTGAGTATGATGTTGACTTTGAGTTTGTCATATGTGGCTTTTATTATGTTGAGATATGATCCTTCTATTCCCATATTTCTGAGTGTTTTTATCAAGAAAGGGTGTTGGATTTTGTCAAGTGCTTTTTCTACATCAATTGATATGACAATGTGATTTTTATCTCACAATTTGTTTATGTGATGTATCACGTTTATTGATTTGCGGATATTGTACCATCCTTGCATTCCCGGGATAAATGCTACTTGGTCATGGTGTATGATCTTTCTGAGGTACTGCTGGATCCGATTTGCTAGAATTTTGTTGAGGATTTTGGCAACTATATTCATGAGGGATATTGGCCTGTAATTCTCTTACATTGTGTTGTCTTTAAATGATTTTGGTATTAGGGTGATGCTGGCTTCATAGAATGAGCTTGGAAGTGTTCTTTCCTCTTGGATTTTTTTTCGTATAGTCTGAGGAGGATAGGTATTAGTACTTCCTTGAATGTTTCGTAAAACTCCCTTGTGAAGCCTCTGGCACTGGGCTTTTGTTTGCTGAAAGCTTTTTTAAAAAAATTTCCTTATTGATTAAGGTATTACATATGTGTCCTCATCTTTCCATTAACCCCCCAAACACCTTCCCCACTCAACCCTTCTCCCCACTGGTGTTCGTGTCCATTGGTTAGGCTTATATTCATCCACACAAGTCCTTTGGTTGATCTCTGCTTCTTTCCCCAACTCTACCCTATCATCCCTCTGAGGTTTGGCAGTCTGATCAATACTTCTCTGTCTCTGGATCTGTCCCTGTTCATCAGTTTATGTTGTTCATTATATTCCACAAATGAGTGAGATCATGTGGTATTTATCTTTCTCTGACTGGCTTATTTCACTTAGCATAATGCTCTCCAGTTCCATCCATGATGTTACAAATGGTAAGAACTCCTTTTTTACTGCAGCATAGTATTTCATTGTGTAGATGTACCACAGTTTTTAATCCACACATCTGCTGATGGGTACTTAGGCTGTTCCAAATCTTAACTATGGTAAATTGTGCTGCTATGAACATAGTGGTGTATATATCCTTTCTGATTTCTGTTTCTAGTTTCTTGGGATATATTCCTAGAAGTGGGATCACTGGGTCAAATGGGAGTTCCATTTTTAGTTTTTTGAGGAAACTCCACACTGTTCTCCACAGTGGCTGCACCAGTCTGCATTCCCACCAGCAGTGCACAAGGGTTCCTTTTTTGAGGGTTCCTTTTTCTCTGCATCCTTGCCAACACTTGTCATTTGTTGATTTGTTGATGATAGCCATTCTGACAGGTGTGAGATGTTACCACATTGTTGTTTTGATTTGCATCTCTCGAATAATTAGTGACTTTGAGAATGTTTACATATATCTCTTGGCCTTCCTTCTGTCCTCCTTCGAAAAGTGTCTATTTAGGTCAATTGCCCATTTTTTTATTGGATTGTTTATCTTCCTTTTGTTAGGTTGTATGAGTTCCCTCTAAATGTTGGAGATTAAATCCTTATCGGTGATGACATTGGCAAATATGTTCTCCCATGCAGTGGGCTTTCTTGTTGTTTTGTTGATGGTTCCTTTTGCTGTGCAAAAGCTTTTATTTTGATGTAGTCCCATTTGTTTATTTTCACTTTAGTTTCCATTGCCCTAGAAGCAGTATCGGTGAAGAAGTTCCTTCAACATATGTCTGAGATTTCGCTGCCAGTGGATTCCTCTAGTATTTTTATGATTTTCTGTCTTATGTTTAAGTCCTTTATCCATTTTGAGTTTATTTTTGTGTATGGTGTAAGTTGGTGGTCTAGTTTCATTTTTTTGCATGTATCTGTCCAATTTTCCCAACACCATTTGTTGAAGAGACTTTCTTGCCTCCATTTTATGTTCATTGCTCCTTTGTCAGATATTAATTGGGCATGGTGGTTTGGGTCGATTTCTGGGTTCTCTATTCTATTCCATTGGTCTATATGTCTGTTCTTGTGCCAGTACCAGGCTCTTTTGAGAACAGTGGCTTTGTAATATAGATTGATATCTGGTATTGAGATCCCACCTACTTTGTTCTTTTTTCTCAGGATTGCTGCAGCTATTTGGGGTCATTTTTTTATTCCAGATGAATTTTTGGAAAGTTTGTTCTAGGTCTGTGAAATATGCCCTTTGTATTTTAATGGGGAGTTCATTGAATCTGTAGATTGCTTCGGGTAATGTGGACCTTTTGATGATGTTGATTCTACCAACCAATGAACATGGTATGTTCTTCCATCTGTTTATGTCTTCCTGTATGTCTTTTTGCAGTGTCCTGTAGTTTTCCGCATATACGTCTTTTACCTCCTTAGTTAAGTTTTTTCCTTAGTATATTAATTTTTTTGTGCAATGGTAAATGGGATTGCTTTTTTAGTCTCTCTATTTTTATTTTTTAAATATATTATATTGATTTTTTTACAGAGAGGAAGAGAGAGGGATAGAGAGTTAGAAACATCGATGAGAGAGAAACATCGATCAGCTGCCTCTTGCACACCCCCTACTGGGGATGTGCCTGCACCCAAGGTACATGCCCTTGACCAGAATCGAACCTGGGACCCTTGAGTTCGCAGGCCGACGCTCTATCCACTGAGCCAAACTGGTTTCGGCTAGTCTCTCTTTCTATAAGTTCACTATTGGTATAAAGAAATGCTATAGATTTATTGACATTAATTTTGTATCCTGATACATTGCCCAATTCATTTATTAAGTCTAATAACTTTTGGATGGAGTCTTTAGGATTTTCTATGTACAATGTCATGTCATCTGTGAATAATTACAGTTTTACTTCTTTTCCAATTTGGATGCCTTTATTTCTTCTTGTCTGATCGCAATGGGAGTCGTGAGAGTGGGCATCCCTGTCTTGTTCCTGTTCTTAGGGGGAATGGTTTTAGTTTTTGTCCATTGAGTATGATGTTGGCTGTGTGTTTTTCATATATGGATTTTATAATGTTGAGGTATGATGCTTCTATTCCCACCTTACTGAGAGTTTTTATCAGGAAGGCGTGTTGGATTTTGTCAAATGCTTATTCTGTGTCAATTGAAATGATTATGTGATTTTTATCTCTCAATTTGTTTATGTGATGTATCACGTTTATTGATTTTACAGATATTGTATCATCCTTGCATACCAGGGATAAATCCTACTTGGTCATGGTGTATGATCTTTCTGATGTATTGCTGTATCCGATTTGCTAGAATTTTGTTGAGGATTTTGGCATCTATATTCATGCGTGATATTGGCCTACAATTTTCTTTCATTGTTTTGTCTTTATCTGTTTTGGTATTAGGGTGATGCTGGCTTCGTAGAATGAGCTTGGAAGTGTTCCTTTCTCTTGAATGTTTTGGAATAGTCTGAGGAGGATAGGTTTTAGTACTTCCTTGAATGTTTTGTATAACTCCCCTGTGAAGCCATCTGGCCCCGGGCTTTTGTTTGCTGGGAGCTTTTTGTTTACTATTTCAATTTCATCCATAGTTATTGGCCTATTGAGATTTTTAAATCTTCCTGATAGATTTTTGATGGTTGTATTTTTCTAGTGATATGTCCATTTCCTCCAGGTTGTCTAGTTTGTTGGAGTAGAGTTGTTCATAGTATTTTTTAACAATCCTTTGTATTTCTGTGTGGTCTGTTGTTATTTCACCTCTCTTGTTCTGATTTTGTTTATTTGAGTCCTCTCTCTTTGCTTCTTGGTGAGCTTGGCTAGAGGTTCATCAATCTTGTTTATCCTTTCAAAGAACCAGCTCTTGGTTTCATTGATCTTTTGTATTGTTTATTTGGTCTCTATGTCATTTATTTCTGCTCTGGTCTTTATTATCTCCTTCCTTCAGCTCACTCTGGGCTCTTCTTGTTGCTCTCTTTCTAATTCTTTGAGTTGTAGAGTTAGATGATTACTACCATTTTTTCTTGCTTTTTGAGGTAGGCCTGTAGAGCTATGAACTTCCAGCTCGTGACTGCTTTCATTGTGTCTCATAGATTTTGGATTGTTGTGTTTTTGGTGTCATTAGTTTTCAGGATGCTTTTAATTTCTTCTTGATCTCATTGGTAACCCAGTCATTTAATAGCATGCTATTCAGCTTCCAAGTGTTTGACTTTTGTGGATTGTTTTTATTATAGTTAATTTCTAATTTTATGGCATTGTGGTCTGAGAAGATGCTTAGTATAATTTCAATCCTCTTGAATTTGGGGAGACTTTGCTTGTGACCCAATATGTGGTCTATTTTTGAAACTGTCCAATGTGCACTTGAGAAGAACTTATATTTCGTGGCTTTGGGGTCAAATATTCTGAAGATGTCAGTTAACTCCATCTGCTCTAGTGAGTCATTTAGGATTGCTGTGTCTTTGCTGATTTTTTGTCTAAAGGATTTCAGTGTTGTATTAAAGTCCATTACTATGATTGTATTGTTGTTGTTCTCTCCCTTGATAACTTCCAGGAGTTTTGTTATGTATTTGGGTGCTCCTGTGTTGGGTGCATGTATGTTTATCAGGTTCATATCCTGTTGTTGCATCGATCCCTTTAGTATTATGAAGTGGCCTTCCTTATCTATTGTTATGGCCTTCATTTTGAGGTCCATTTTGTCAGATATACATATTGCTACCCCAGCTTTTTTTATTTCATTTCCATTTGCCTGAAAGATATATTTCCATCCCTTCACTTTCAATCTGTGTGAGTCCCTTGTTCTGAGGTGGGTCTCTTGTAGACAGCATATATATGGGTTGTGTTTTTTTATCCATTCAGCCACTCGATGTCTTTTGATTGGAGCATTTAGTCCATTTACATTTAAAGTTATTACTGAAAGGTACTTGTTTGTAGTCATATCTATTTTTGTGTCTTTGTTCCTTCTTACCTTTTTATTTCTTCTTTTTACAGTATTCCCTTTAGCATTTCTTGCATTGCTGGTTTGGTGGTGATAAACTCCCTTAGCCTTTTTTTGTCTGCGAAGCTCCTGATTTCCCCTTCAATTTTTATTGATAGTCTTGCTGGATAGAATATTCTTGGATTCAGTCCTTTGCTTTGTACCACTTTGTATACCTCCTTCCATTCCCTTCTAGCTTGATGTGTTTCTGTTGAGAAATCATTCGATAATCTGATGGGGGATCCTTTGTAGGTAACCCTCTGTCTCTCTTGCCACCTTTAAGATTCTCTCTCTGTTGTTAATATTTGCCATTGAAATTATGACATGTTTTGGTGTGGGTCTTTTGGGGTTAATCCTGCTTGGGAGTCTCTGTACTTGGGTAACTGTTTTCTTCCCCATATCGGGAAGTTTTCTGTCATTATTTCTTCAAATAGATTTTCTAATCCTTGCTGCTCTTCTTGTCCTCTGGCAGTCCTATTATATGTATGTTACTTTGTTTCATGTTGTCCCAAAACTCCCTTAGGCTTTCCTCTTGCTTTTTAATATTTTTCTCCAGTTGCTGTTCAGATTGGGTTTGTTTCTGTACCTGATCTTCTAACTCACTAATTCGGTCCTCTTTCTTCTAGTCTACTGTTGAAACTTTCCATGGTGTTTTGATTGTAGCTATATCACTTTTCATTTCTTCCTGATTCTTGCATAGGTTGTTGATTTTCTCATCCATCCGATGTATGAATTCCACGCCCATTACTCTGAATTCTTTTTTGGTCACGTTGCATGCTTCAATTTCACTAATTTCCTTTCTTGGTGACTCCTCATTTTCTTTCCTCTGGGGATTGTGTCGTCTCCCCATTCTGACTATCACCAGAAGGTTCAAACTTTGAGTTGCGTGCACATGGGCTGTGTGCTGTGGGAGCTTCTCACCACCTGAGTTTCACTGAAGTGCTCAGACACTAGGATGTGTGGCTGCTGTGGGTTGGTGTGAACCAGGCTCACCCAGGGTCAGTGTTACCAGCATTCAGTCTCGTGTGCACACCTAGAACCATGGACCCCACCTGCACTGCGCTGTTGGCATGTGCCGAAAATGAGACCCCTAGTGCATGCCAGGATTCAGAGTTTCCTTGTGTCTGCACCAAGAATCAAGTATCAGTGTCTTTGTTGACTTGTGGGGCTTTTCGCTGAGAATCAGGGTCCCCATGAGCACATGTACCAAGAATTAGAGTCACTGGCTGTTAGTGTGAATGTGCTGTGAGTCAGGGATCCCAGGCACACATGGTAAGAAACAGAGTCAAGACAGTGGTGCTCAGTACTGCCTCTTGCTAGGAGAATCTGGGTCCAGGTCACAATGGGGGACTGGGTTGCACAGTAGCACTGTGACCTCCCTGTGCTGCAGAAAACAGACTTCCATGTGTGTTGTGGAAAACAGACTTCCATGTGCGCTGCAGAAAACAGACTTCTATGTGCCCTGCAGAAAACAGACTTCAGTGTGCGCTTGCCCAGAATCGAAGTCAGGTGGCACTGCCGCCCTATGTGGGTTTTGGCTTTGGTCACCCGAATGTGTTGCGGGAAACAGATAACAGTCTCTCTGTGTGTGTGGGCTCAAATTCCCATAGTAGCTCTGTGGTCCCTGTGCATGCTCCCAAACTCAAATTCCCATAGGGGTTCTGTGGCCCAAGCGAGGGATGGGTCTATTAGTTACTAGGGAGCTATCCACTATCCTGCAGGGAGGGGGATAGGCTCTTAGACTCACAGAAATCTGCGGCTGGGAAGTCTGGATTCTTGTTGTCTGTTGGTCTGAAGCTGTGGTCGCAGTTCTCTGTCCCTAGTGGCTGCAAGGTCCTGGTTTGTGTCTGAGATGCAACTGAGTGGTGCTGAGGACAGGATCCTAGTCTCAAGCAGCTCTGTTTCTCAAGATAGTGTGGTCTCTGTGCCCACAAGGGCCACCCAGAAGTGTCCACTTTGTGCACGGGGCTCCGCAGTCTAAGACTGCCCTGTTTGGCAGCCCCTTAGAGGACCTGCAGAATGTAATTGTCCCTAGCTCATACACAGACACACCACACACGTCTACACTCTCGTCTATGGTTTCCTCACTCTCACACTCTCTCCCTCTCTACCTTCCTGCCAGTTGCCATTCCCAAGAACCGCTGAAAGCTTTTTTTTCTAAAATATATTTTATTGATTTTTTACAGAGAGGAAGGGAGAGGGATAGAAAGCTAGAAACATCAATGAGAGATCGACCAGCTGCCTCCTGCACACCCCCTACCAGGATGTGCCCACAACCAAGGTACATGCCCTTGACCAGAATCGAACCTGGCACCTTTCAGTCCGCAGGCTGATGCTCTATCCACTGAGCCAAACCGGTTTTGGCCGCTGAAAGCTTTTTGATGAGTGCTTCAATTTCTTCCACAGTTATCAGCTTATTGAGATTTTTAGAATCTTCCTTATTGAACTTTAGAAGGTTGTATTTTTCTAGGAATATGTCCATTTCTTCCAGGTTGTCCAATTTATTGGAATAGAGTTGTTCATAGTATTTTTAACAATCCTTTGTATTTTGGGTGGGGTCTGTTGTTATTTTGTCTCTTTCATTTCTGATTTTATTCATTTGGGTCCTCTTTCTTTGCTTCTTGGTGAGTCTGGATAGAGGTTCATCAGTCTTGTTTATCCTTTCAAAGAACCAGCTCTTGGTTTCTTTTTGATTTTTTTTTTTTGTCTCTATGTCATTTATTTCTGCTCTGGTCTTTATTATCTCTTTCCTTTGGCTCACTCTTGGCTTTTCTTGTTGCTCTCTTTCTAATTCTTTTAGTTGTAGATTTAGATGATTTACTACCATTTTTTCTTGCTTTTTTAGGTAGGCCTGTAGAGCTATAAACTTCCCTCTCAGGACTACGTTCATTGTGTCCCATAGATTTTAGATTGTTTTGTTTTTATTGTCATTAGTTTCCAGGATGCTTTTAATTTCTTCTATGATCCCTTTGGTAACCCAATCATTGTTTAATGGCATGCTATTCAGCTTTCAAGTGTTTGGCTTTTTGGATTGTTTTTATTGTAGTATATTTCTAATAGTATGCCATTGTGGTCTGAGAAGATGCTTGATAGGATTTTAATCTTCTTGAATTTGGGGAGACTTTGCTTGTGATCCAATATGTGGTTTATTTTTGAAAATGCCCCATGTGCATTTGAGAAGAATGTATATTTTGTGGCTTTGGGGTGAAATATTCTGAAGATGTCAATTAAGTCCATCCGATCTAGTGAGTCATTTAGGATTGCTGTTTCTTTGCTGATTTTTTTTGTCTAGAGGAATTATCCACTGATGTCAGTGGTATATTAAAGTCCCCTACTAAAGCCCTAACTGGTTTGGCTCAATGTATAGAGTGTTGGCCTATGGACTGAAGGGTCCCAGGTTCAATTTCGGTCCAACCAACCATGGTTGCATGCACATCCCCAGTAGGGGGTGTGCGGGAGGCAGCTGATCGATGCTTCTCTCTCATTGATGTTTCTAGCTCTCTATCCCTCTCACTTCCTCTCTGTAAAAATATCAATAAAATATATTTTAAAAAATTAAATAAAGTCCCCTACTATGATTGTTTTGTTGTTGATCTCTCCCTTAATATCTTCCAGAAGTTTATTTATTTATTTTTTTATGTATTTGGGTGCTTCTGCATTGGTGCATATATGTTTATCAGGGTTGTATCCTCTTGTTGTATCGATCCCTTTAGTATATGAAGTGGCCTTCCTTATCTCTTATTATGGCCTTCACTTTGAGGTCTATTTTGTCAGATATAAATGTTGCTACCCCAGCTTTTTTTCATTTCCATTTGCCTGAAAGATATTTTTCCATCCCTTCACTTCCAGTCTGTGTGAGTCCCTTGTTCTGAGGTGGGTCTCTTGTAGACAGCATATTTATGGGTCTGTCTTTTTATCCATTCAGCCTCTTGATGTCTTTTGATTGGAGCATTTAGTCCATTTATGTTTAAAGTTATTATTGAAAGTTACTTTTTTGTAGCTATTTTTATTTTTTATGCCTGTGTTTGTTCTTACCTATTTATTTCTTCTTTTTATATCAGTCCCTTTAACATTTTTTGCATTCATGGCTTCATAATGATAAACTCCCTTAGCCTTTTTTTTTTTTTTTTTTGGTCTATGAAGCTCCTTATTTCCCCTTCAATTTTGAATGATAGCCTTGCTGGATAGAGTATTCTTGGATTCAGTCCCTTGCTTTTCATCACTTTGTAAATTTCCTTCCATTCTTTTCTGGCCTGATGTGTTTCTGTTGAGAAATCTTTTGATAATCTAATGGGAGATCCCTTGTATGTAACTTTCTGTCTCTCTCTTGCAGCCTTTAAAATTCTCTCTTTGTCCTGAACATTTGTCATCATAATTATGATGTGTCTTGGTGTGGGTCTTTTCGGGCACATTTTTTTGAGGGGGACTCTGTGCTTGTGTGAATTTTTTCTTCACCTCATCAGTGAAGTTTTCTGACATTATTTCTTCTATAGGTTTTCTAACCCTTGTTCCTCTTCCTGTTGTTCTGGCACCCCTATTATTTTTATGTTGCTTCGTTTCATATTTTCCCATAGCTCCCTTAGGCTCTCCTCCTGTCTTTTAATTTTTTTCTCCAATTGTTTGAGTGTTTTTCTATCCCTGTCTTCTAATTCGCTAATTTGGTCCCCTGCTTCTCCTAGTCTACTGTTGAAACTTTCATTTCTTGTTACTCCCTTCTGGTCTGCAAAATTTCTGTTGAGTAATCAAGTTGACAGGTAATGGATGCTCCCTTGTAGGTAACTAACTTCTTTTCTCTTGCTGCTTTTAAGATTGTCTCTGTATCTTCAATGTTTAGCATTTTAGTTATGATGTGTCTTAATGTGGGCCTCTTGGGTTCATCTTGTTTGGGACTCTGTATTTCCTGGATTTGTATGTTTATTTCTTTTACCAGGTAGGGGGATTTTTTTGTCATTATTTTTTATAATAGGTTTTCAATTTATTGCCATCTTTCTTCTAGCACCCCATGGTGCAAATGTTGGTTCACTTGAAATTGTCCCAGAGATTCCTTACACTATCTTCATATTTTTGGATTCTTTTTTCTCTTCTATTTGGGTGTTTTTTTGCTTCCTCATGTTCCAAATTGCTGATTTGATTCGTGGCATCCTCTACTCTACTGTTGATACCATGTAAATTAGTTTTCATTTCAGTTAGTGTATCCTTCATTTCTGACTAGTCATTTTTCATGTCTTTGATGTTCTCACTAAGGTTCTTGAAATTCTCAATAAGTTTTTTGAACCTCTCATTAAGGTTCTTGAGCATCCTTTTAACCATTATTTTGAACTCTGTATCTAATAGTTTGATTGCTTCATTTCGTTTAGTTCTTTTTCTGGAGATTTCTTCTGCCTTTTCATTTGTGACATGTTTCTTTGTTTCTGCATTTTGGCTGCTTCCCTGTGTTTGTTTGTATGTATTACGTAGAGCTTCTATGTCTCCTGGAACTGGTAGAGTGGCCTTGTGTAGCAGGTGCCTGTAGGGTCCATGGCTCAGCTTCCCCAGTCACCTGAACTGGGCACTGTAGGTGCACCCCTGTGTGAGCTGGGTGCACTATCCTGTTGTATTTGAGCCTTGATTGCTGTTGGTGTCACTGGGAGGAATTGATCCCCAGGCCTATTGGCTATGAGGACCTTCTGTGACTTATCAGAAGAGCTGCTGTACAAGAGACACCCGTATGGAATAGGGATTTTTTCAGTGGGGCTTTGGTGCTCACTGAATCTTCCCCTTGAGTGTGTCACTTGGGGTATTCTAGAGTTGTAATATGGTATGGTTTGAAGCTGTCCACTTGGTGCACTGAGTCTGGGGACTTCCAGGAGGTACAAAGTTAGTACTGCCTGTTTCCTGCCTGGGGGCATCCTAAACAAGCTACAGAGTAATATGCAGATGGCTGCTATTTGTGTTGGGTTTAGAGGTTCCCAGTAGAGGTCAAGATGTGAACCTTGGCAAGTTGCTGCTAATGCCAGGCCTGGGCACACTTATCGAGATGTATGGAGCACACTGACTCCAGCTGCTGCTTGTTTGAGAGATTTTTAGGAAAGTCTGAAGCCTCAGCCAAGACAAGCTCTTCATATGGAAAAGCCACTACAAGCAACTTGGGTTGGTCTGCAAATCGAGTGGGGCAAGAACTCAGGGCAACACCAGGGTGGGGCAAACGGTGTGGGTCAGGTTAATGGAGACTCAGATATGGTGCCTGCCAGTCCACTCTGTGGGAGGGAGAGAGTCTCAGCAGATGAACAATAACCTCTGCCAGTACTTTTGTCTTGGAGAAAACTGCCCCCAAGTGCTTCCCTGGGTGCCAGATTGCTGTTGGTGTCACTGGGAGGAATTGACCACCAATTCCTCCCCATATGTCCCTGGGTCCTTTCAAGCTGCTGCCCCAGTGCTGGAGCGCAGAGTGAGTGAGTCCGAGTAAGTCTGTGTGCCAGCCCTTTAAGAGGAACTGCCTGGGTCTCCAGTAGCCTTTGTGTCACTCAGCCATAGTCACCGCTGGTTTTCACAACCCAAAGTTCTGGGAACCTCTCTTCCAATCTTTAGAATTCTGGGATGAGAGGTCTGGTGTAGGGTTCTTTCTCCTCACGGGAGGCATCCTCAGCCAAGATATTCCTCCCAATTAAAAATACACCACATGTGGATGTTGGACCAACCCGGGCCTCTGCCCCTCCTACCAGTCTCAATGCGGCTTCTTCTTTACTTCTCTAGTTACAGGACTTCCATTCAGCCAGACTTCTGGCAGTTCTGATTTATGGTTGTTATGTATTTTAGTTTTAATTTTGATGTGGTTTTGGAAGGATGTGAGTATAAATGTTTACCTATCCCACCTTTGTTCCTCAGAAGGAGGACTTAGATGTTACCCTCAGCATCCTTGATCAAACTTTCTGCTATTAGGACACTTTTAAGGACATGCTCTATAGTGACACACCCCACAAAATATCACTGTTTCTCACTAAGTTTAAGAAGATTACCCCTTTAATTATGTAAGCAAACAACTCAACTCTCTAAGGTCTTTTTAGGTCACTGGGCAAAACCATCCCAAAGATTCCATATTGCTCTCCCAAGATGGTGGTTCCTCCAGGCAAGGACTTCGGTGTTGTGCTAGACATTGCCAAGAGCAGCAGCTGCAGGGTGAAGTGATAGCATCCTATAACCAGTCTAAGATGCTGGCTTTAAAAGTCCTTATTTCAGCGAAATGCCTAACCATGCAGATATCCTTTTAAAATAGATTTTAGAGAGAGAGGCAGGGAGAGGGGAGAAAAACATCCATGTGAGAGAGAAATATTGATAGATTGCCTCACATATAGTTCCCCAACCTGGAATCAAACCTATAACCTGGATATGTGTCCTGACTGGGAATCAAACTGGCAAAACTATGAAGGCAGAGGGGAGTGCACTGAGCCATCTATGCAAAATAGTTAAAAAATATTTTAGAGATGTTGAAAGCTAAAAAATATTGCAGCATTTGCAAGCCTAGCACCCACAGAAGGAGTCTGCCTTATAATTCTTAGTCCACACAGAGGACTCTCCTAGCATCCAACCAAGTAAGTGATGCTGGTGGCTTCAGTGGAGGTAGGCTGGGAAGGGAAGGGATCCTATATTTCTTGTTTGGCTCTTGTTAGCAAAGCAGACAGAAGTCTCACTTTAAAAATGTCTTTTTCTTTTTCTGCACAGGGCATGATTTGAATTAGTTTTACTTTACTTAACTTTAAATAGATATAAAATATATATGAAAATATTTTCTAAATTAAAACAATAATTTTAGCCTTTGCCAGTATAGTTTAGTTGGTTGGAGCTGAGCATCATCCTACACCAATAAGTCAGCTACTCAAACTCTCTTTCTCTCTCTTTCTCTCTCTCTCTCTCTCCCCCTTTCTCTCTCTCTCTCTCTCTCCCCCTTTCTCTCTCTCTCATCTTGGTTGAGAATTAAAAAAAATAATTTTATATTCAATTAAATAAACTATAATCTCAATAACTTACTATGTTGCAGGCTGCCCCTTGTTATTTGGGACTTCAGAGCTAAAAACAATCTTTGAGTTTCTTAAAATCTGAAGACAAAGCCAGGTTGGGTTTGGAATATGCAATGTAAATCACACATTTTGTATCTATGCAGATTTATGTAAATGAATTTTTCTTCCGTTGTATCTGATTAAATAAAAATAGCTATGTTTGTGGGATTTAATATAATTTATTGGTGTGCTTCAGGAAAAAAAAAATTAACCAAAGCCACTTTTTGTTCACAGATTGAGAGAAATGAGGTTTTGATTTGGGGTTTTTGTTTGAATTCTATGTACAATCAAATTAACTGTGTGAAGAGCCAGGTGTCTGTGTTCCTTCTACTGATGTTTTATTATTTCTTTTTTTTTTCTGATTACAAATTAATCATTTTATATGTTTAATCTTAGATTTCTAGTTTTCCACTTTTTTTTTAAATTTCTTTATTAATGAAGGTATCACATATTTGTCCTCGTCCCCCCATTCCCATCCCACACCCCTCCCCACACATGCCCTCACCCCCCTGTTGTCCTTATCCGCTGGTTAGGCTCATATGCCTGCACGCAAGTCCTTTGGTTGATCTCCCCCTTTACCCCCACCCTTCCCTACCCTCCCCCTGAGGCCCGACAGTCTGATCCATGCCTCCTTGTTTCTGGGTCTGTTCTTGTTCATCAGTCTATGTTGTTCATTATTTCCCCTAGATGAGTGAGATCATGTGCTATTAGAAATACACTTATAAGAACCGAAAATGAGACAAGCAATAATGGTTATGGTGACAGAAAATGAATCAGTGTGTAGTGAGTTTCTTTCTGGGCCAACAGTTCTTTTGAGACCCAATTTCAATGTCCAACAGTTCCTTATGTGTACATGTCAGCACTGACATTTCAGTTCTGGATGGTGGACAAATGGTGGTAATGCAGGTCCGACTCTGTCCGGTTTGGTCCTGGGCAATCTGCAGTGATGCACAGCTGCTAACTGCTAGTATGGGAAGGCCACATCAGCGTCTTCCGTCTCTGGACTGCTTCTCTTCTGTATTCATGGCTGGAGTAGTCCTGTCGATTCTTCTCTTGCTGGAATCCACATGGTCTCGGAGTTGTTTTCTGAAAATATACAAACATATTCTCGACCAAAGGTTAATAAAGGAATATTTTCTATAAATTTGACTGGGGATCCTTTTTCAATTTTTGCCCAAATGATTTTCCTCTGGCTTGTTTTGTCACCTTGTGTGTTTTTCATGGGTGTCTTGCTTTTAGCCTTACAATTAATTTTCTAAAGTATTAATTTTCTAGATGTAATTTACTTACAGGATATTTTTCCTTACATGATATTCATCTACTATCCCCTCCTTTTTTGATTTAAATGTTAGGAGGCTTTTGAAAATTTTATAATGTATTCTTGATGGCTTTTAAATTTTAATTTTTTGCACTATAATATTACTGTTTTAGGTTCATTATATGGTGCACACTTTTATCATGAGATGAAGTACCAATAAAAATTTTAGTTGACTCTTTAGGAACACCTTTTTGTCTGGTACAATTAATTTTTCTAGAATATTCACTTGTTTCAACTAGCCAATTTAAATTTGTCTGAAAACTTGACTACTATTTTACTGTCAAATTTATTACTCTAACAATAATCTTGTTTTACCCTGTAAATATTGGTGGAAGGGATTATTTGCCTTCTTGAGTAGGTCCTGAGCATTCCTGGTGGTAGGCTGGATTTAGATATCGTAAACCTCCTTCCCCACACCATGGGTACAAGGCAACTCAAACGATTCTTGTTGGAGTGAGAGGGCAGCTGCTGTCGGCCAAGTCTCTGTCGGTCACCTGGGTCCTTATTATTTCTTTAATATGAAAGTGATGGCTTCAAAGAAGGTAGATTCATCCTTAATGCTGATATTAAAAAAATAAAAATATTGCTTATATTGTTAAAAATAAAAATACTGCTTATATTGTTAAAAAACCAACACAACAATTGGGTACAACTTAGCTTGTAACAATTTTTAGTTCTATCATCAAAGAATAATAACAGTAGCCAAAGAATTGCTTCCCTATATTTCTTGGATCTCTAATTGATCTACCAGGCATTTTGGCCAGGAACTATGGGGCTAAAGAGAAGGACCATGGGTATCCCCCAAACTTAAAAGCTTACATAAACAGTATACTAGCACTCTCCAATATTGCCTCATGCCATTTCTGAGAGAAAAAATAATTCCTAAGACTCAATGATAAGGGTAAAAAAGTACATTGTTGGACCCTCAGACCTTTGCAAATGACAGCTGCTACTACTTCCCAAGAAGCCTTATAGACTTCTCTAACATCTTCCAAAAATGCCCTTGGAGATCTTTATGCTTTTTGCTTTTACAGAAAGCCATTGTGCTTAATTGGGCCACCCTGCTTGCCATCATTTGTCACCAAGAAAGAGCTACCAGTTGAGAAGGTAGTCATTTAAGACAACAAACCAAATTGAAAGTAACAACTAAGCCTTTATTCACTTACTACAATAATATAACCAAGAGTCTAAATATGAAAGGGCACTGACTGGCTCTACCAATTTTTCAATAATGTTATATTTTTCCACGAAATGATATCAGGAAAATGTCAGCTCATCAGATCAGATGGGAGGGGAACATCTCACTGTTTGTAGTTATTTGTCCAACATCATATCCCCTATATAGAGTATATACTATATGTTTCTACATATGAACACACATACACACCATTATATGTCATAACTAATACTATGCTATTTTTATGGTTTTATTGAGATATAATTGACATATATCACTGTGTAAGTTTAAGGTGTGCTGAATAATGGTTTGACTTACATATATGTGGAAGGTATTATACTATTGTTTGTGGTATATACATCAGTTTATTCAAAGAGTCCCCTATGCTTGAACATTTAGATTATTTTGAATATTTTGTAATTACAGATAATGCGGTAATGAACAACTTATGCATTATGTGTTTTTATTGTTTGACCTATAAATTAACTTTAAGTATAAATAATCTAAGAAAATTAAAGTTTAATTTAAACATATTTGGTGCCTGGTAATATTTATAAAATGAAGAGACAGCTTTAGCATGTACCCACTACAAATGTTCTCAGAATTTTCATATCAGATCAATTATTTTGATAATTTACTTATAACTTTATAAAAATTAGAGAAAATGTTGCTGTTATAAATTTGAAATCTAGAGATTTTACAGTAGATCTATTTTTCTATTAAGGGATTTAATTTATCTCTTTATATAGCTCTTGATGAAGCAAGCACCAGATAAAAATCTTACGCTCAAACATCAAGATTCAATCTTAAAAACCAAAGGACTGTTGAGGAAACAAAACACTTCCAAAGGGGAAAGATTAAATAATTAGTATAATAATTATAGATTATTTTAAATTAAATACATCAGAACATTTTTAGTTCATGAATATGTATTTGAGCATATATTTTATATAAATTTTAACCTAACAAGTGACTATCCTAACAAAACTATGAGAACAAAAGCAAATTTATTAAAATGTTTGGTTGGAATTTCTTATCATAAGACTATTATATGACCAGTCATGCTCTCAGTAATCCACCAAGGCCAATAAAAGACCAAAATTGTCTCATAAAGGACCTGTACTTTTTAGTAAACTCTGGCAGATTGTGGACCCAAAGCCCAATGGGTGCACCTCAACTATCATAGTGGCCTCTGCCATAGGCTCCAGTAGGTAAAGCGAGATTGCTGAGATCTGTAACTGAAATAGCAAATAGGAATAAAAATAAAAATAAAACAGAAAAAGGGCAGCTATGGAGGTCAGTTGAAGGGACTCCAGGGGATAGTGTCCATCAGGGGCCCAGTCAAGATTAATGGTTCTTATAACAACCCAATGGATGGTGCTTTCTGAACTCTGTAAAATGTGGCAGTATCTGAATAGTTCCACCAGTTGCTCAATCTTTTTTTCTGTTTTGTTTTCTTTCTTTTTTTCTTCTTCCGAAATTATTTTCAATTACACTTTACATTCAATACTATTTTGTATTAGTTTCAGGTGTACAGCATAGTGGTTAGATAATCATATATATACTTTATAAAGTGTTCTCCCAACACTTGGCACCATATATATTCATTACAATATTATGGAATATATTTACTATGATGTACTTTACATCATCATGACTACCAATCTGCACTTTTCAAAAAAATCCCTTCACTTTCTCACCTAGTCCCCAAATCTGCTTGACTCTGGCAACCACAGGTCCACTCTTTGTATCTATGCATTTCTATTTTGTTTGTTTATTTATTTTGTTATTTAGATTCCACATATAAATGATATAATATGGTATTTGCCTTTTTCTGACTGACTTATTTCACTGAGCATAATAGCCTCTGGGTCCATCCATGCTGTTACAAATGGTAAGATTTCATTCCTTTTCTGTGGCTGAGTAATATTCTATTGGGAATATGTACCACAGCTTTTTTATCCACTCGTCTCTTGATGGGCATTTAGGTTGTTTCTATATCTTGGCTATTGTAAATAATTCTGCAATGAACATGGGGTGAATATAGTCTTCTTAATTAGTGTTTTATGTTTCTTCAGATAAATATTCAGAAGTGGAATCACTGGGTCATAAGGCAGTTCCATTTTTTTCTCAGCTGCATAAATTTTATTTTATTTTTAACTTTATTTTTATTGTTGACACTATTACAGTTGTCCCCCTATCCCCACCCCCTTTGCCCACCTCCACCCAGACCCCTTTCCTCTGACCATCACCACTTGGTTGTCTGTGGGTATTAGAGGTTATATGTGGTTAAATATATTTTCATTTAATTTGATCATATAAAGTACAAATTAAAAGAAATCTTCCCAATCTTTTTTTCTTTTATTATATTTTAAATTTAAAATATTACTATTTAAATTATTACATATGTCTCCCATTTACCCTATTGACCTCCCCCCAGCCACTCCCACCCCCCAGCACATACCCTCACCACCCCCCCCCCCCTGCCGTCTGTGTCTATTGGTTTTGCTTATATGCATGCATACAAGTCCTTTGGTTGATCTCTTACTCCCCACCTACTTTCTCTCTGAGGTTTGACCGCCTGTTCAATGTTTCTGTGTCTCTGGATCTACAAATGAGTGAGATTATGTGATATTTATGTTTCTCCGACTGGCTTATTTCACTTAGCATAATGCTCTCCAGGTCCATCCATGCTGTTGCAAATGGTAAGAGTTCTTTCTTTTTTACAGCAGTGTAGCATTGTATAGATGTACCATGGTTTTTTAATCCACTCATCTGCTGATGGGCACTTAAGCTGGTGCCAAATCTTAGCTATGGTAAATTGTGCTGCTATGAACATAGGGGTGCATATATCCTTTCTGATTGGAGTTTCTGGTTTCCTGGGATATATTCCCAGGAGTGGGATTACTGGGTCAAATGGGATTTCCATTTTCAGTTTTTTGAGGAATCTCCATACTGTTCTCCACAGTGGCTGCACCAGTCTGCATTCCCACCAGCCACAGTGCACCAGGGTTCCTTTTTCTCCACATTCTCACCAGCACTTGTCATTTGTTGATTTGTTGATGATAGTCATTCTGACAGGTGTGAAAAGCTACATCGTTGTTTTGATTTGCATCTCTCAGATGATTAGTGACTTTGAGCATGTTTTCATATGTCTTTAGGCCTTCTGTATGTCTACTTTCGAGAAGAGTCTATTTAGGTCCTTTGCACATTTTTTTATTGGATTGTTTATCTTCTGTTTGTTAAGTTCCCTATAAATTTTGGAGATTAAATCCTTATCATATGTAACATTGGCAAATGTTTTCTTCCATGCAGTGGGTTTTCTTGTTATTTTGTTGACGGTTTATTTTGTTGTGCAGAAGCTTTTTTCTTTTGATGTAGTCCCATTTGTTTATTTTTCTCCTTAGTTTCCATTGTCCTAGGAGCTGTAGCAGTAAAGATATTGCTATGACATATGTCTGATATTTTGCTAGATATGGATTCTCCTAAGATTTTTAAGGTTTCCTGTCTTATGTTTAAGTCCTTTATCCATTTTGAATTTATTTTTGTGTATGGTGTAAGTTGGTGGTCTAGTAATTTTAGGTTTTTTTCTTGCATGTATCTGTCCAATTTTCCCAACACCATTTATGGAATAGACTGTATTGACTCCATTGTATGCTCTTGTCTCCTTTGTCAAATATCAACTCAGCATACAACTACTGGACTTAATAATTGAAATAGTCAATGTAGCAGGATACAAAATTAACACCCCAGAAATCTATGGCCTTTTTATACACCAATAATGAGCTCACAGAAAGAGAAACTAAGAAAATAATCCCATTTACCATTGTGACAACAAAAAAATTAAGATACTTAGGAATAAACTTAACCAAAGAGGTAAAAGACTTATACTTGGAAAACTATAGGACATTGGAAAAAGAGACAGAGGAAGAAATAAACAAATGGAAAAATATACCATGTTCATGGATTGGTAGAATCAAAATCATTAAAATGTCCCTACTACCCAAAGCAATCTATAGATTCAATGCAATCCCCATTAAAATACCAACGGCATATTTCAGAGACCTAGAACAAACTCTTCAAAAATTCATATGAAATAAAAGACCCTGAATAGCTGCAGCAATCTTGAGAAAGAAGAACAAAAGTTGGAGGGATCACAATACCAGATATCAAGCTATATTACAAAGCCACTGTTCTCAGAACTGCCTGGTAGTGGCACAAGAACAGACATATAGACCAATTGAATAGAACAAAGAACCCAGAAATTGACCCACTCTCTTTTCTATGCATGTCACCAGTTTCATGCTTCTTTCTAGAATGTTTGGTAAAACTCACCTGTGAAAACCATCTGGTCTAGGACTTTTGTTTGTTAGAAGTTGTTTTGTTTTGTTTTGTTTTCTCCTTCAATTTCATTAGTTGTAATCAGTTCAGATATTCTGTGTTTTTTATTATTGATTTGGCTTTGGAAGGTCATATGTTTCTTGGAATTTATCCATTTCACCTAAGTTGCCTATTTAGTTGTTTGTAGCATTTTCTTACAATCCTTTATATTTTTGTAGTGTCAGTTGTTATGTCTCCTCTTTCATTTCTGATTCTATTTATTTGGGCCCTCTTTTTTGTCCTCTTTATAAGTTGGCTTAAAGGTTTATTGATATTGTTTATCTTTTTAAAGAACCAGCTATTAGTTTCATTGATCTTTTATAGTTTTTATTTAGACTCTTTCATTTATTTTTCTTTAATGTTTATTATTTCCTTTTTTTAAACTTACTTTGGGCTTTGTTTTTTGTTCTTTTTCTAGTTCCTTTAGGTTTAAGATTAGTTTATTTTATTCAGTAAATTTTACATATGAGTGAAATCATATACTATGTGTCTTCTTTCTCTACTGGCTTATTTCACTTAGAATAATGCTATTCTGGTTCTTTTTGCTGCTTTGATTTTGAATTTTACTACACTTTCTTCCAAATCACTGCTTAAAAAGTCTGTTTTATCCTCTGGCTGTTTATTATTTCTAGTGTATGCTTCATATCAGATATGGTATTCTTTATTTTTGACTTGTTCTTTTTTATGGTTTCTATGTCCTGTTTTATATTTACTGCCTCTGTGTAAGTTCTCACTGAATTTGTTCATTCTTCTCTGTTTTTTAAAGCATGCTTATAACCATTGTTTGAATTCTGTATCTTGTAATTGCTTGCCTCCATTTCATTTAGTTCTATTTCTGCAGATTTCTCCTATTTGGAGCATGTTTCTTTGTCCTTCCATTTTGGCAGCCTCTCTTTATTTGTTTCTGTGTATTATCTCCCAGTATTGATAGGGTGGCCTAATGTAGCAGGTGTCTTGTGGGTCTCAGTGGCACATTCTCCCTGATCACCTGAGCCAGACACTCCAGGTGTGGTTGAGTCTTGTGTAAATCATGTGAACCCTCTATTGTAGTTGAGTCTTGATGCTGTTGGCCCTTGTGGGTGGGGTTGCTCCTCTGGCTGGTAATGAGAATCAACTTACACCATAATTTATGAGCTGCTGTGTGTGGACTGACCCTATGAAGCAGAATTCACCTTAACAGGGTCTGATGCCTGCTGAAATCTCCTTTTGGGTGTGACACTTGTGGAGCTAATTTTGTCATGCTCTGATATGATAGAATCCTGACAGCAGGTGTATTGTTCCTGAAATCACTTGAGAGGGACTCCAGTGCAGGTTAATTGCCTATACCAGCCCTGGGCTTTCTGTTTGGAGCTACAAAGCAATCTACAATTTGTGGTTGCCTCTGCTGGGCTTGGGTGTGCATGGCAGCGGTCAAACTGTATACCAAAGCCAGCTTTTACTAGCACCGAGCCCAGGGGCAAATCAATAAAAAGTTCAAGCCTCCCCAAGATTCGCCCCCACTTGCTAGCTGCCTGTTAGGATCATTCATTGAAAGAGCTTCTGGAGGTACATGAGTTGCATTAAGCAGGTGCTCAATGAGTAATCAGGTAGAGGCAAGTGGTGTTCAACAGATTGGTACAGATCCTAACTCCATGTTAGTGCTGGGTCTGAGGCCACTCATGAATAGTCTCAGGGTACACCAAGGTCAGCTGCTACCCATTTGGTGCCTGCAGACATTTGTGGTCATGCAGGGTCTTTGGGATTCCTCTGGGTGAAGCCAACAGAGTTCATCAGGCCCAAACAGAACGACATTTGTTTGGCTGTGCACCAGAATAATGACTCTATTTGTCATGAGAGGAAAATCATGGTGCCTGCCCAAGAGCCACACAACTCAGTTTTTCCCAGAGTCTGCCCAGATCTCCTTGAAAGTCTTAAATATAATTCTGCATCACAAGAACAGGCTGGCCACATCCTGTTGACAATATTACAGAACACAAGCTTGGCATGGTGGGGAGACTGGGAGTCAGGAGCATGGAGCTGGTAATTTTTTGGTTGTGGGACTAGAGGATCTCTCCTGGGGGGAAGGGCACCACTGCTCTGAGTCTGATGGCCCTTACATTGCTACTAGGCTGGCCCACTAGGTACCCTGCTCTGATACATGAGATGCTTGGGCCAAAGCTCTGTCCCAAGGGGTAGGCTCCTCTTGCACGTGGTAAGGCACAGTGACACTGTTCTGGTGTGCTGGGCGTGGGCTGCTGCCACTTTGCTGCAGGGCAGAGGGAAGTTAAATGGCCCCTGCCCCAGAGCCACACAACTGAGTCTCTGACTCCTCTTGAGTCTGCCATCAAGATTTCTTCAGGAATCCCTTTACCACAGGCTCAGACAGCAGACTCCTCTTCAGGGCATGAGCTCAGCAGGGCAAGATGACAGGGAGTTGGGAGTGCTGGGATAGTGTATTTCCCTAGCTTGATGCCTATGGAGGGGAGTGCTCAACCCAGGAAATATGGTATCTGTGGGTAGTGCAGGGGAGGGACTCAGAACAGGCACCCTAGTGGCTTTCCCTTCAGTACTCTCCATGAAGCCACATCACCCAATCTGTCCTTGCAGTACTCCAGTTCACGCTGTTCTGTCCTCCCTCTGCTGAAGCCCAGAGTGAATGAGATTTTATGCACTGGCCCTTAAAGAGGACTTCTGGGTTTATAGCAGACTTCCGTCTCTCTCTGGTGGACAGAATCCCCACAGATTTTTACAACTATGTTATGTGGCCTCTTATTTCTGGCTCTGGTGCTGTGAGCTGGGGAGCTTGGTATAGGGTTGAGATCCCATGTTCCTCACATGGAATCTTTGCAGCTAAGATATTCCTACATATTATCAGTTGGGCACTTGGGGCCAGCCCTATTCTTGTCTTTATTTTCTCTACCAGTCTGCATGTGGCTTCTTCTATAAATCCTTATGCAGCTAGTCTTCAGTTGGTTATTCAAGTTGATTGTCTTATAATTTAGTTGTAATTCCAGTTTGGACCAGAGAGGAGGTGATTGTAACTTCCATCTACTTTGCCACCATCTACTTCTTGGATAACCAATATTATATTCATTTTAAGTATATAACACAGTGATTCAACATTTGTATACATTGTGAAATGGTCACCACAATAAGCCTAGTTACTGTTTATCTCCATACAAAGTTAATACAAATAATTATTGACTACATTCCCTATGCTGTACATTATATTTCATGACTTATTTTTTAAAATATCTGAAATTTTGTACC
This sequence comes from Cnephaeus nilssonii, assembly GCF_951640355.1. NCBI lineage: Eukaryota > Metazoa > Chordata > Mammalia > Chiroptera > Vespertilionidae > Cnephaeus > Cnephaeus nilssonii. The sequence continues at coordinate 10,065,643 of NC_137075.1, read as the reverse complement.
TTCTGAACCACTTCATCCATTTTCCTCCAAACCCATTTCCCTTCTGTTCATTAGATTCCATATATGAGTGAGATCATGTGATACTTATCTTTGTCTAACTGGCTTATTTCGCTTAGCATAATCCTCTCCAGATCCATCCATGCTGTCTTAAAGAGTAAGAGATTCTTTCCTTCTTTTTACTGCTGCATAGTATTCCATGGTGTACATATACCACAGCGTTTTTTATCCACTTATTTAATGAAATTTGAGCTATTTCCAGATCTTAGCTATTATAAATTGTGCTGCTATGAACATACAGGTGCATATAGTCTTTCTGATTGGTATTTTAGGCTTCTTAGAATACATTCCTAGAAGAGGGATCACTGGTCAAATAGAAGTTTCATATTTAATTTTTTGAGGAAACTCCACACTAATTTCCACAGTGGTTGTACCAGTTTGCATTTCCATCAGCAGTGTATTAGGGTGCCATTACCTCCACATCCTTGCCAGCACTTGTTGTTTGTTGGTTTATTGATGGTAGCCATTCTGACATGTGTGACTTAGTACCGCCATTGCATCTATCTGATGATTACTGACTTTGAGCATTTTTCCATATGTCTCTTGGCCATTTGTATGTCCACTTTGGAGAAGTGTCTATTTAGGTCTTCTGCCCATTTTTTGAGTGAATTTTTTATTTTCATTTTGTTGATTTGTATGGGTATTTTATATATTTTGGACATTAACCCTTTATCAGATGTATCATTGCCAAATATGTTCTCCCATACAGTGGGTTCCCTTTTTATTTTGATGTTGATTTCTTTTCCTGTGCAGAAGCTTTTTATTTTGACGTAGTCTCATTTGTTTTTTTTCCTTTGTTTCTTTTGCACTAGGCATTGTATCAGTGAAAATTTTGCTATGTAAGATGTCTGATATTTTCTAGGAATTTGTCCATTTCACCCAGGTTGTCCAGTTTGTTGGCATATAGTTGTTCATAGTATCTATATAAAGAGGAAATATGCAAATTGACCATCACACCATCAAAGATGAGGGTGCCCACAGTGTGGGCGGGGTTTCTGTAACACATGATGGCTGTGCCCACAGCAGAGGCAGGGTTTCTGTAACACAATATGGCTGCACCCATAGCAGAGGCTGAGTTCCTGTAATGAGCCTTAAGGAGCAATCAGCAGAGACCTGAGGCTGTGTGGTGCTGGGCTGGAGCAGGGGACCTGAGGCCGCGCCCCCCGCCCCAGTGCTGGGCTGGGGGACCTGAGGCTGCATGCCCTGCCCAGAAGGGCTTGATGGGGGACCTCAAGGTGTACCGCCTGCCCCGGTGCTGGACCGGGGGACCTCAGGCTGCTCCCCCCGGCCCAGACCAGGGGACCTCAGGCCACACACCCCACCACAACACTGGGCTGGGGGAACTGAGGCTGTGCCCCCCACCCGGCGGGGCTTGACAGGGGACCTGATGCTGCACCCCCCTCCTGGCAGGACTTGACAGGGATCTTAGATCATACCCACAACCCGACGGGGCTTGACAGGGGACCTCAAGGTGTGCCCCCCACCCTGGTGCTGGGCTGGGGGACCTCAGGCTTCTCCCCCAACCCTGGGCCAGGGGACCTCACACCGTGTCCCCCTCCCCAGCGCTGGCTGGGGGACCTGAGGCTGCACCCCCCACCTAGCGGGACTTGACGGGGGGACCTCAAGGCACACCCCCATCATGGCAGGGTTTGATGGGGGACTGCATGCCATGCCCCCTATCCCAGAGCTGGGCCTAGGGACCTGAGGCAGTACCACCCATCTGGCGCCGGGCCTGGAGACCTGAGGGTGTGCTGGGGGACCTGAGACCGTGCCCCTCCACCTGGCACCAGGCCGGGGGACCTGAGGCTGCGCCTCCTGCCCAGGGGGCTTGACGAGGACCTGAGGCTGTGCCCTCCACCCTGTGGGGCTTGATACGGGCCCTGAGGCTGAGACCCCCATGCTGCAGGGCATGATGGGGGCCCTAAGGCTGCAACCCCCTACCCAGTGGGGCTTGACTTGGGTGGGGTCGGAAGGGTCTGGATCTCACCCAATGGGGGTGGGGCCGGGTGGGTCTGGGTCTCATGCAATTTTTAGGTGCCATAGGTGGGCAGGGACTTGACTCTGAGTCCCGCAGCCCACCCCAGACTCTGACAGGAGGAAGATTTTCATATACATTTTACTAATTTTCTTTCATCTCTGACAATTCTATTATAGAGAAAGGGCAAGTAGCAATCTCTATAATAAAGAGCCAGGGTGTGACGACTGATCACGACCAAAGGCTGACCATTTGGAAGTCAGCACTGGGTTGCCATGGCGACCCAGTGCTGCCTACCATGGCTGCAGGCCCAGTGACTCAGCAGTGACTGCTGAGGGGGCTTTGAATCAGGCCCAGAAAGAGACCTGAAGAGAGAAGCAGGGGCTGATTTGTAGCGTCTGGGGCAGCTTTTGACCAGCACTTGCCTCTCTTTCCCTCCAAGCCTGGCCAGCAGCCCTGCCTCCATTTCTCTTTGAGTCTCCACCAGGGCTGCTCAGGCCCTGTTGATAGTCCAAGAGATGCTGACTGGCATAGAAACTGGCCAATCAGAGCCAAATCTGGGTCAACTGTGAGGAGTAAGTGGCTGCCTAGGAGACAGAGCTTTTAATGCTGACTGGTATAGAAACTGATCAATCAGAATCAAATCTGGGTCAACTGTGAGGAGCCAATGGCTGCCTAGGAGGCAGAGCTTTTGACACTGACTGCATAGAAACTGACCAATTAGAAACAATTGGCCAGCAGAGGAGGGCTGTTGGGGGCAAGATCAGGTCAGCAGGGGAGGGCCATTGGGGGCAAGATCAGGCTGGCAGGGGAGGGCTTTTGGGGGCGAGATCAGGTCAGCAGGGGAGGGTAGTTGGGGGCAACCAGGTTGGCAGGGGAGAGCAGTGGTGGGTGAGATCAGGCCAGCAAGGGAGGGCAGTTAGGGGTGATCAGGCAGGCAGGCAGGTGAATGGTTAGGAGCCAGTGGTCCCAGATTGCAAGAGGGATGTCCATCTGCTGGTTTAGGCCTGATCCCGATTGGACCTAAACCAGCAGTCGGACATCCCCCAAGGAGTCCCCGATTGGAGAGGGTGCAGGCTGGGCTGAGGGAACTGACCCCTCTGTGTATGAATTTCGTGCCCCGGGCCACTAGTATTAAAATATTTCCTCTAGCCCTAACCGATTTGGCTCAGTGGATAGAGCATCGGCCTGCAGACTGAAAGGTCCCAGGTTCGATTCTGGTCAAGGGCATGTACCTTGGTTGCAGGCACATCCCCAGTGGGGCGTGTGCAGGAGGCAGCTGATCGATGTTTCTCTCTCATCAATGTTTCTGACTCTCTATCCCTCTCCCTTCCTTTCTGTAAAAAATCACTAAAATATATTTTAAAAATAAAATAAAAAATAAACAAATAAATATTTCCTGTAATTAATCCCTTTTTTATGTGCATGCATTTTGTGCTCTGGGCCACTAGTTCCATATACTAAAAGGTTAATATGCAAATTGACTCTAACAGCATACTGACCAGAATGACCAGTCATTATGAGGCGCACTGTCCACCTCTTGGTTCCTTTCCCTGGCTGGTAGGCTCTGATCGTGAATGGGGAACTGGGAATGGTGGTTGTGTGGGGATGCAGGTGGTGCCAGGCCAAGGCCCCCACCTTGCCAGTCACCCCACACACATAGGGCAACTCGTAGTAGCGGGGGGGGGGGCGGTTTGGCAAGCGGGCGGGAACAGCTGATCTCTCAATCCCTTCCCCCAGCCGTCAGGCTCCAATGGCCCGATGGCGAATGGGGAACCAGGATGGATAGTGGTGATGGGTGGCAACAGGGAACCAGGGTGGGCGGCCAGGTCTAGGGACCATACCCGCACACTGATTTTGTGTGCTGGGCCTCTAGTCTTCTTATAATCCTTTGTATTTCTGTGGGGTCAGTTTTTATTTCACCTGTTTTGCTTCTGATTTTATTTATTTGGATCCTCTTGGTTTGTTTCTTGATTAGTTGGGCTAAAGGTGTATTATCTTGTTTATCTTTTCAAAGAACTAGCTCTTGGTTTCATTTATCTTTTGTATTTTATTTTTTTAAGTTTTTATGTCATTGATTTCTACTCTGATCATTATTATTTCCTTCCTTCTATTTACTCTGGGCTATTCTTATTGTTCTCTTTATAGGTCTGTAACTTTTAGTGTTAGGTAGTTTATTAGCAATTTTTCTTGTTTCCTGACATAGGCTTGTAGGTGCTATTAACTTCCCTCTCAGGACTGCTTTCCCTATGTCCCATAGGCTTTGTGTTATTATGTGTTCATTGTCATTTTTTTCCAGGAAGTTTTTTTTTTCTTTCTTTTTTTTTTAATTAATAAATTTTTATTGTTCAGATTATTACAATTGTTCCTCATTTTCCTCCCATAGCTCCCCTCCACCAGGTTCCTACCCCACCCTCTTCCCTTACCTCCCCCCACTGTCTTCATTCTTAGATGTACGCTTTTTTCCCAATCTCTCCCCGCACCCCCACACCCCTTTTCCCCGAGAACTGTCAATGCCCCTGATTCTATTATGTTCACCAGTTAATACTGTTCATCAGATTTTTTATTCCCTTGGTTTTTAGATTCACTTGTTGATAGATACATATTTGTTGGTCATAATTTTTATCTTTATCATTTTTTTCTTCTCCCTCTTCTTAAAGATTACCTTTCAGCATTTCATATAATTCTGGTTTGGTGATGATGAACTCCTTTAGGTTTTTATTATCTGTGAAGCTCTTTATCTGCCCTTCAATTCTGAATGATAGCTTTGCTGGGTAGAGTAATCTTGGTTGTAGGTTCTTGCTATTCATCACTTTGAATATTTCTTGCCATTCCCATCTGGCCTGCATAGTTTCTGTTGAGAAATCAGCTGATAATTGTATGGGTGCTCCCTTGTAGGTAACTGTTTTTCTCTTGCTGCTTTTAATATTCTCTCTTTGTCTTTTGCTCTTGGCATTTTAATTATGATGTGTCTTGGTGTGGTCTTCTTTGGATTCCTTTTGTTTGCGGTTTTCTGCGCTTCTCTGACTTGTAAGTCTATTTCTTTCACCAGGTGGGGGAAGTTTTTGATCACTATTTCTTCAAATAGATTTTCAGTATCTTGCTCTCTCTATTCTTCTGGGACCCCCATAATTTTGATGTTGGTATGCTTAAAGTTGTCCCAGAGGCTCCTTACACTATCTTCATATTTTTGGATTCTTTTTGCTTTTTGCTTTTCCGGTTGAGTGTTTTTTGCTTTTTTGTATTCCAAATCTTTGACTTGATTCTTACGATCCTCTAGTCTGCTTTTAGGTCTCTGTATAATATTTTTTATTTCAGTCAGTGTATGCTTAATTTCTAGTTGATCCTTTTGTCTCGTTAAATTTATTGGCCTTTTCTAGGAAATTCTTGAAAAACCTTATAACCATGGTTTTGAACTCTATATCCAGTCATTTGCTTTCCTCCATTTCCTTCATTTGTGACCTGCCTCTTTGTCTCCCCATTTTAGCTGCTTCCCTGAGTTGATGGAATGGCTTTGTGTGCTAGGTGTCCTAGCAGGGCCCAGTGGCTAAGGCTCCCCAGTTACCTGAGGTGGACACTCTTGGTGTGCCCCTTTGTGGGCTATGTGTGCAGTCTTGTTGTAGTTAAGCCTAGATTGTTGTTAGTATCACTGGGGGGAGTTAACCTCCAGGCCAATTGGCTGTGAGGATCAGCTGTTTCTCCTCTGGGAGAGCTTCTGTGCTCAGCTTGGATGGGGCGGAGTCTCAGGGTGGAGCAGACAGCCTTGGTTTCCTGTCAGTCCTGCCCTAAGAGGCCCCTGTGTCTCAGTGTCCCACAGCAATGGCTGCACTCACCTCTGAGAGAAGGCTGCTCTCAAGTTTCGCCCACTGCCAGACAGTCCAGTTTCTCCTGGAATGAGTCTGGGTACCCAAAGGTCTCACCTGGAACTGGAGTTCAGTGCAGTTGGTAGGTTTTGTTTCCCTCCCAAACGAGAAAGCTAGCCATGCACTTGCTGCCCACCCTCTCCATGCACCATAAGTAAGCCAGCTGCATATTCAGCCGCCCACCCTTTCTGCTCGCGGGTCTCCGCACCTCTGTCCTCCACAGTTGCTCTGAGTCTCAGTGTCCTTTTCTCTTTCCTTCTAGTTGTAGAATTTCCACTCAGCCAGCTTTCTGGTGGTTCTGGATGATGTCCGCTCTGTCTTCCAGTTGCAGTTTTGAAATTGTTGTGCGAGGCAGCAGTATAGGTGTTTACCTATGCTTCCATCTTGTTTTCTCCTTTATTTCTTTCTTGATTTCATTAGTAGCCCATGCATCCTATATAATAAAGAGGTAATATGCAAATTGGCCCTCATGCCCTCACACAAGATGGCCACCCCCATGTGGTCAAAGATGGCTGCCATAAGACAGCCAGCAGGGGAGGGTAGTTGTGGGAAATCAGGCCAGCAGAGGAGGGCAGTTAGGGGTGACCAGGCCAGCATAGGAGGGCAGTTGTTGGGGAGGGACCAGGCCTGCAGGGAAGGGCAGTTGGGGGCTGCCAGGCCTTCAGGGGTGGGCAGTTGGGAGTGACCAGGCCAGCAAGGGAGGGCAGTTGGGGGCGACCAGGCCTGCAGGGCTGGGCATTTGGGGGTAACCAGGCCAGCAGGGGAGGACAGTTGGGGGAAACTAGGCCTGCAGGGGAGGGCATTTGGGGGTGAACAGGCTATCTTGTATCTACATGAGGGCAGGATCTTTGACCAAATGGGGGCAGCCATCTTGTGTGTTGGAGTGATGGTCAATCTGCATATTACTCTTTTATTAGATAGGATAGAGGCCTGGTTCACGAGAGGGGGCCGGCTGGTTTGCCCTGAAGGGTGTCTTGGATCAAGGTGGGGTTCTCTTGGGGCGTGGGGTGGCCTGGGCGAGTAGCGTATGGTGGTTTGCAGGCCGGCCACAACCCCCGGCGACCCAAGCGGAGGCCCTGGTATCTGGGGTTTATTTATCTTCTATAATTGAAACTTTGTAGCCTGGAGCGGAGCCAAGCCTTCTACTTGCTCAATGGTGGCAGCCATTTCTGTTGGGACTTATGTATCTTCTATAATTGAAACTTTGTAGCCTTAAGCAGAGGCCTGGGCTGACCAGGGTGTGTGGAAAGCTTGGCTTCCTCCATTGCCAGAGGCAACCCTAGCCTCCTGCTCTTTCCAGCTCTGTAGCTGCCGCCATTTCTGTTTGGATTTATGTATCTTCTATCATTGAAACTTTGTAGCCTTAAGTGGAGGCTAGGCCAGCAAGGGCAGGTGGAAAGCTTGGCTTCCTCCATTGCCAGGGAAACCCAAGCCTCCCTCTTTCTCTCTGTGACCGTAGCCATCTTGGTTGGGTTTATTTGCATATTCGCTCCTGATTGGCTGGTGGGTGTGGCTTGTGGGCATGTCTAGTGGGTGTAGCGGAGTGATGGTTAACTTGCATATTACTCTTATTAGGTAGAATATACTCTCCATTTCACTTCCTCTGCTCATGCCACTCTAAATGCCATCAGGTTTATTTCACTCACATTACATGATTAGTGTCAGTAATCTTGAGTTTACTAGATTGAGAATAGGTTTTGGTATTTAAAACACAAAATTCATTTTAAGATTGTGCACTTAATAACTATGTTAACTTTTAAAATATTCATCATCTCTGTGAGCTCTATTTCCCACATCTGCTAATTGGGAATAAAATACTTTCTAGAATCTTCATGAGGGTTAAGTGAGTGAATATTTGAAAAGCCCTTATTATACTACCTAGCATATAATAACTATTTAGTAAGCTTAAAATTATTATACATTTGTATTCAATATAAATTTTAGCATGTGAAATTTTAAATAAGGTTAAATAAACCTGAAAGCAGCAAATGAACAAACAAGAAAAACAAACAAAAACTCATAGACACAGACAACAGTATGGTTGAGGGAAGGGGAGTGGGGAATGGTAAAAGGTAAAGTGGGTTAAATATATGGTGACAGAATATTTGACTTTGGGTGGTGGGCACACAATGAAATACACATATGTTGTATCATAGAAGTGTATACCGCATATGTTGTATCATAGAATTGTATACTTGAAACCTATATAATCTTATTAACATTTGCCACTCAAATAAATTTAATTTTAAAAGTTTAAAATAAATATTAAATTATTATAAGTTAAAGTGAAGTCCTGGAGAGGGTGGGAGCAAGGTGGAAGTGAGCAAAGTGGGGGGATATGGAAGACTTTTGTAATACTTTCAACAATCAAAATAAATAAATAAAACAGATGACAACAGAAGACCTTTCCTGCAATTCAGAAAGACAGGAGGAGTCACTTGGATATGGTCCATTGTCCATTCTATCTGAAAAGGCATCCATGGCTCATCCCTTAGTCCCCATTTATTCTGTCACCCTGAGGATGCCATAAGTGCCTGCCTGATGGAAAATAATAATTCTAATGTAGTTTCCTGAATCTTTTGATAGTTATGATCTAGTAATTCATTTATTGTGGCAGTTGTATCAACATAATTATGTTTCATCCTGCTGACTAAAGCTGAAGGTAAAAACAGTGTGTATGTGTGTACATGTGTGTGAAAGTGTATTTGTGCACATTTGTATGCTTGTGTATATGTATGTATAGCTGAGTATATGTGTGTATGTGCATTTGTGCCTGTCTGTATTGGAGACAGGGGGAGAGAGAAAGAGAAGACATGATTGGTCCTTCCATTAAAATATACAGATCTTATAACACAGAAACCCACACCTAAAACCTATATGTTCATATTGACCAATGTCAACCCAATCAATTTAATAGATAAGTGTTTTTAAATACATTCTCTTATTTGTTTATGCATGTCAGTCATTTCAAATTTAGGAGCCAACAAAACCTTCAAAAATTATTCCAATTAATAATTGAGTAATGTTTGTTTTGTTACTGTATACAAATTGAAGTTTTATTTTTACCCATTTAACCTTCCAACCTCCCATAACATACTTTGTTCTATCTATAAAAATCCTATTCACTCTCTAAACCACAAATACATTCCAGTTTTAAATTTTTAGCAAAGTTTCCTATCCAAATGAGACTCTGCTACTGTCTATGTAGTTTATAACCCCAGGTTCATAAACTTGGCAGGTACCATGAGATAGTGAATAGATATAAATGCTTGTGTTTTTTTTAAGGTAAAATATCTCTAATTAATTAAATGTAAATGGATTTTATTTCAAACAAAATGTTAATTATAAATCAAGTAATATGGAAATCTATTATTATTCCAGTTAACAATGAAGCAGCCTCAGAACTTCCAGATGTAGCAGAAAATCTTCTAGCAATGAACCCATCAATAAGTGACCTAATACTTCAATTAGATTTAAACAAAGTCACAGGTAAGTAGACATAATATTTTGGCATAGTAGAACACTGTGTAAAAGTTAAAGTACTTCAAATGTATAGTTCTTTCTAAAAGAAACCAAGAAATTTGAATATAGGGCAGTACCAACTTAATTCAAACTACCATAATTAGAATATACACAAAACAAAAAGATCTAAAATATGACATTAGAGATATAAAGCATGCAGGGGGGTAAAGTGTAGTTCTTTTAGAATTTATTCAAACTTAAACTCTTCTCATCTTAAAATAGACTGCTATAGATAAAAATGATATATGTAAACCTTATGATAACCACAAACCAAAACCCTATCAAAGATTACACAAAAAAATAAAGAGAAAGGAACCAAGAGAAAAAGAGAGAACAAATAAATAAAATCATAGTAATGTTTGTTTTGTTACTGTATACAAATTGAAGTTTTATTTTTACCCATTTAACCTTCCAACCTCCCATAACATACTTTGTTCTATCTATAAAAATCCTATTCACTCTCTAAACCACAAATACATTCCATTTTTAAATTTTAAGCAAAGTTTCCTATCCAAAATAAAACCAGAGAAGATATAACTGACACTACAGAAATACAAAGAACTATTAAAAGATACCATGAACAATTATATGCCTAAAATTTCAATAATCTGGAAAAAATAGCTAACTTTCTAAAAGCATACTACCGAGGACTCTGTCCCCTCCCCAAGTGGTAGTCTGTGCTGTGAGATTCTTTCCCCTTCCCCATGTGGGAGTCTGTACTTGTTCTTCAATAAGTCCCCACCTTTGCTATACCATCTCCATCTTTTGGCCTGGATTCATTCTTTGACTCCTACAGACAAAGAATCCAGGGAATCATCCTGCCCAGGGGAATACCACCTGTTCCAGTCCAAAAATCTTGTATTAACAACAACTAAAATTAACTGAAGATGGCCTTTTGCTGTACTTGTTGGTGAGGTTGGGAGAGGAGATTAGAAAGAGGAGAAAGTCTGAGGAGGACTGCTGGTATTCTGCAACATACAGAAATGCTCACTGCCCAGGACAACTGGGCTTCCCCATTCTGAGACAAGACCCATCTCTACCAGACCCCAATGACCCAGGTGCTCTGTCTATTCCAAATTAACAACTGGGGACCCAGTGCAATGGTGAGTCCAGCTGCTGATTTTGTGTTCCAGACCTGTCTATGGGTAGTACAGGAGACAACATGGCTGGGCAATAGACAGACATGACCCGAGCCTTGTTCTGGAGCAGATAGAATGAACAGGTGAAACAAATAACATCCAACCTGAATTGGTGAAGGAGACTCAGCGGGTGAGACAGTTTTCAGCCAGGAAGGGCATAGGATCCCTGGAAAAAGCCCAGGGCACTGCAATCATGTGAGAAGCAGACATGTGAGCAGCCCGCTCCTGTCTAAGGAGAAGCAGCTGTATAAGTAGCCTACTCCCCTGTCCGAGGAGCAGCAATGACGCAAGCAGCCCGCCCCATCTGAGGAGCAGCAGCTGCAAGAGCAGCCGGCCCACAATTGAGGAGCAGCAGCCTCACACAGCCCACCTCCATTTGAGGAGCAGCAGCCGCCAGAGCAGACAACCCACGACTGAGGAGCGGCAGCCCTGCACAGCCTGCACTTGTCTGAGGAGCAGCAGCCACATGCAGCCTGCACCTGTCTGAGGAACAGCAGCTGGGTGAGTGGCCCGCCCCCGTCCAAGGAGCAGCAGCCGCACATACAGCTCACTCCCACCTGAGGAGCAGCAGCCACGCAAGCAGCCTATCCCCCATCTAAGGAGCAGCAGCAGTGTGAGAAGCCCGCACCCATACGAGGAGCAACAGCCCGGTAAGCAACCTGCCACTGTCCAAGAAGCAGCAGCCTCACGACCAACCCACCCCATCTGAGGAACAGCAGCAGCATGCAGCTAGACCCGATCCAAAGAGCAGCAGCCACGTGAGCAGACCATCCCCATCCAAGGAACAGCAGCTGTGTGAGCAGCCTCCCCCATCAGCCAAAGGAGACACCACTGCTGTGAACAGCACCCATCAGAGGGGCTGCTGCCAACTGAGGAGTAGCCACTTCAGCAACCACCTGAGGAGTAACTGTAGCCTGAGGAGCCACTGCCACCCAAGGAGCAGCCCCTGTACGACTCACCATCTAGATCAGAATTGGTAGACAAACCCCCAAAGGAAAGAAAAGAATCACCAGAAAAGCAGCAAAGTGAAACAGAGGAAAACAATATGTCAGAAAAAGAAATCAGAATAAGGGTCATACAGTTCATAAACCAGATGGAGGAAACAAATCAACAACTTATTTAAAAATCAAGAAGAAATGGATGAAAAAAATCAATAACTTATGTAAGAATCAAGAAGAAATGAAGAGTGATATAGCTGCAATAAAAAACACCATGGAAAGTTTCAACTGATTTGTTGCTGATAGCCATTCTGACAGGTGTGAGATGGTACCTCATTGTCGTTTTGATTTACATCTCTTGAATGATTAGTAACTTTGAGCATATTTTCATGTCTCTTGGCCTTCTGCATGTTCACTTTCAAAAAATGTCTATTTAGGTCCTATGCCCATTTTTTATTGGATTATTTATCTTCCTTTTGTTAAGTTGTATTAGTTCCCTATAAATTTTGGAGATTAGGCCCCTGTCGGATATAACAATGGCACATACATTCTCCCATACAGTGGACTTTCTTGTTGTTTTGTTGATAGTTTCTTTTGCCATGAAGAAGCTTTTTTTATTTTGATGTAGTCCCATTTGTTTATTTTCTCTTAGTTTCCATTTTCTTAGGAGCTGGATTGGTAAAGATATTGCTATGATATATGTCTGATATTTTGCTTCCTGTGGATTCCTCTAAGATTTTTATGGTTTCCCATCTTATATTTAAGTTCTTTATCCACTTGAAATTTATTTATTTTTTGAACCTTTCTTTTTATTTTTTTTTAAATTTCTTTATTGATTAAGGTATCACATATTTGTCCTCATCCCCCCATTCCCATCCCAAACCCTTCCCCATGCATGCCCCCACCCCTTTGTTGTCCGTGACCACTGGTTAGGCTCATATGCATGCACACAAGTCCTTTGGTTGATCTCTCCCCCTTATCCCCACCCTCCCCTACCTTCCCTCTGAGGTCTGACAGTCTGATCGATGCTTCCCTGTCTCTGGGTCTGTTCTTATTCATCAGTCTATGTTGTTCATCATTTCCCCTAGACGAGTGAGCTCATCTGATACTAAAAATACACTTATAAGAACCGAAAATGAGACAAACAATAATGGTTATGCTGAAAGGCAAATGAATCAGTCTGTAGTGAGTTTCTTTCTGGGCCAACAGTTCTTTTGAATCCCAATTTCTATGTCAAACAGTTCCTTATGTGGACATGTCAGCAATGATATTTCAGTTCTGGATGGTGGACAAATGGTGGTAATGCAAGTCTGACCCTCTCTGGTTTGGTCCTGGGCAATCTGCAGTGACGCACAGCTGCTGACTGCTAGTATGGCAAGGCATCGTCAGCATCTTCCATCTCTGGACTGTATCTCTTCTGTCTTCATGGCTGGAGCAGTCCTGTCAATTCCTCTCTGTTGCAGGAATCCACATGGTCTCAGAGTTGTTTTCTGAAAATATACAAACATATTCTTGACCAAAAGTTAATAAAGGAATCTTTTCTATAAATTTGACTTGCGATCCTTTTTCATTTTTTGCCCAAACGATTTTCCTTTGGCTTGTTTTGACACCATGTATGTTTTACATGGGTGTCTTGTTGTTAGCATTACAAATGAAAGTTAATTTTATAAAGTAAAAATTTTCGAGATATAATTTACTTACAGGATATTTTTCCTTACATGATATTCTTCTACTATCCCCCCCTTTTTTATTTAAATATTAGGAGGCTTTTGGAAATTCTATAATGTAGTCTTGATAGCTTTTAAATTTTACTTTCTTGCACTAAAATATGACTGCTTTAGGTTCATTACATGTTATTTAGCACAGAATGTATAAACATGTGATTTGTGACATCAATATCAAAAAGAGAGGGATGGATTTTAACCTCTATGTTCATAGGGATATTGGCCTATAATTTTCTTTGTAGTGTCATTATCTGGTTTTGGAATTACCATAATGCTGGTGTCATAAACTGGTCTTGGGGTTTTTTCCTTCTTTTGAATTTTTTGATAGTTTGTGAGGATCAATGTTAGTTCTTCTTTCAATGTTTGGTATAATTTTATATGTAGAATCTAATGAAAAAATATACTGAAGAACAAAATATAAACAGAGGCATTCATAAATGGAACAGACTTATAGCTATAAGAGGGGAGAGAGAATAGAGGACTAGATGAAAGAAGGTGAAGGGTTTAGGCATAACCCATAGACACAGACAATAGTATAGTACTAGTAATAGCCAGAGGGAACAGGGTGGCAGTGAAGGTTGGCAAAGGGAGAGGGAAATAGGACATATCTAATAGTGTTAACAATAAAAAAAAATAGTTGAATGGAGCTATATAGGAGTACAGATTTTGGATGTGATTGAAATAAAATTGATATCAATTTAAATTAGAATGTTATAACTTTAAGATGTTATATGTAGCCCCTTGGTAACCAAAAAGAAAATATCTATAGCATATACATAAAGGAAATGAGAAAGAAAACAAAAGAAGTCCCTTAAAAATTCAACTGAAACCAAAATAATACAGTATTAGAGGAAATGAAGAACAAAAATGTATAAGAAATACATAACATAACTAACAAAATGCACAAAAACCGTCTTTTCTTATCAGTATTTACTTTAAACATAAATGGATTAACTCTCCAAACAAAAGGCAGAGATTAGCAGAATGGATTAAAAATATCCATTGTGTGCTGTGACTCACATTAGGTCAACAAAATTGACAAAACTTTAGCTAGGTTGATAAGGTAAAAAGAAAGAAGACACAAATTACTACAATCAGAATAGGGACATTACTATCCTTTTACAGAAATAAAAATAATCATAGGAGAAATTTACCACATTAGTTGAATAAAGAAAAAATATATAATTCAATATAATGCTTTTCATAAAATTATTTGAAATTTGTATCTTTCAAAATGCAATATACTTTAAGCAATTTAATAGTAAAATATTTTTCTTTAATATGGAGAAATATACCAACATTATTATAATTTTGAACAAAGGCCTACCTTTAAGGAAAACTACTTTACTGATATTGGATGAGGGAAATTCCAAACTTTAGTTTCTTCAGCTTTCAGCATTGGGTAAGGGAGACATCTAAGTCCAACTCCCTTTATCCTTTATGTCTCACTCAATTGGGAGAGAGGGAGTGAGCTGAGAAGCAGTTATTAAAGTCTCAGCCCAGGAAAACAGGTCCACTAAAAAAAGTGAGACATAAAAGGCGAAAGACTTATACACTCTAAAAAGAAGGAATTCTTACCATTTGCAGCAGCCTGTATGGAACTGGAGAGCATTATGCTAAGCAAAATAAGCTAGTCAGAGAAAGATAAATATCACATGATCTCACTCATTTATGGAATATAATGAACATCATAAACTAATGAACAGAAATAGATACAGAGACAAAGAAGCATTGAACAGACTGTCAAACTACAGGGGGAAGGCAGGGGAGGGTTGTATGTGGGGGATAAGAGATCAACTGAAGGACTTGTATGCATGCATATAAGGATAACCAATGGATACAGACTTGCGGGGGTGTGCAGGGGTGGGGATGGCATGTGCCAGGAGTGTGTAGGGGAGGCCGGGGGAGTCAATGGGTGGAAAAGGAGACACATGTACTACTATTTGTAATACTTTAAACAAACAAACAAAAAACTGAGACATAAACATAAGATTATTGATTGCTTTTCTTCTCACACCTAACCACCACACCAGCAATGTTCCTGGGTAATAACAAGGAGTTAGAAAAAACATTGTGCAATTCTCAGCTTTTGTTTAAGAAGGATTTTCAAAGAAGAGCCAAAAAACAGGGGACCAAAAAAGAAAAAGAAAGTTTTTATGTCTGACACTAGGTGCAAAACACAGAAAACACAATCTAACTTCTCTTCAGATGAACATAAAACATAATAAAGACATATTATACTTCAGTATTCCCAATAGATTATGTCTAGCTATTGGGTCTGAGCTCCTCAGCCAGGGACTTGACCTCTTTGGATGCTTGGAATTGGAAAAAGATACAAGCAGTCATAGGGATGGGTCATGTTTTATTGCAAACAAAGCAGCCAACAACTGGCTGGTCAGTAGCACCTTATATACGCGCTCAAACTAAAGAGGCCTCATGCCAATTAGTGGCATCTTTGCTACGTTAATATAAGTAGACTATATAAGGGTGCACCTGCATAATGATACTGCTGAGTCATGGCCTTCTTGCATTCGTATGGCGAATGGGCCTTTAACTTAGTGATACTGCTGTGTCAGTGCCCTTGCACATGCATATGGCAAATGGGCCTTTAATATCCAGTGTACGCTGATCAGGGCCCCACACTCCACCCCTTATGCTGGATGATTTCTACAGGGTACCCTGGCCCATATGCCAGCTCCTTGAACACAGAGTCCACAACAACAATACAAACTGCGAAGTGTTATGACCAGTACTTCGGCCCTAATAGCAAAACTCAAGAATGTCCATCGCCATGCTCCTGACAGTATATCCCACCAATCTCAGAGGGTATCCTGGAAGAGGGCTAGTATGACTTACACTTCCTTGACTATCTCTTGCAGGGCACTGGTTACATTTTGTTGATTATCAGACACATATGTATAGCATTCTACATATAGGACAGCACAAGTTCCTCTTATGTGGCGGTTAATAGATCTAGTGCCATTCTATTTTGCAGTACCGCTTTGAACATTTGTGTGGTTTCATCTATCATTAGGTTAAGGGCTTATGGGTCTGATTCAAGGCTTTAGCTGTATGCTTCAGTAAGGCTATAGCTTCTAATTCTACCTTAATTGCTCCTCCTGCAGGAAGGAATACAACTAATGGGTAAAACCACCAGGGAGCTCATTTAACTCAATGGCAATGGTGGTATATTGAGTCCCAGTTATGGAGAATCTCTTTTAAATCCTTAAGGATTTCCCCAAGGATATAGGGATTACCCCAGGTATACTGTCCCATCCAATGCACTGGGAGGTAGGGCCAGCCATCCTTCCACACACCCATAAGTATCCTGGGGTCATCATATGTACAGTATAACACTTACCATTCCATCACTTTTAGACCTCAATATTAGTGGTTATGCTATGGCACAACTCTGGAGGAAGCCAGCTGACAATGTGATTCCCATCTGATGAAATTGAAGCAGTAATTTAAAAACTTCTAGCAAACAAAAGTTCTTTGATCAGATGGATTTACAGGTGAATTTTACTGACCATTCAAAGGAGAACTAACACTTATCCTCCTCAAATTACTTCAAAAAATTCAAGAGGAAGGAACTCTTCCAAGCTCTTTTTACAAAGCCATCATTATCTTAATTCCAAAACCAGATAAATCCACTACAAAGAAAGATAATTATAGTCCAATATCCCTGATGAACACAGATGCTGAAATCCTCAACAAAATTTTAGCAAATTACATCCAACAATATATTAAAAAGATCATACACCATGATCAAGTGGGATTTATTCTGGGGATGAAAGGCTGGTATAATATTTGCAAATCAATAAATGTGATATATCACATAAACAAACTGAAAGATAAAAACCACATGATCATATCAATTGATGCAGACAAAGCATTTGACAAAATCCAAAACCCTTTTTTTGATAAAAGCTCTCAGTAAAGTGGGAATAGAGGGATCATACCTCAACATGATAAAGGCCATATATGACAAACCTATAGCCAACAAAATGCTCAATGGGCAAAAACTAAAAGTGTTTACCTTCAGAAAAGGAACAAGATAAGGATGCTTGCTTTCACCACTCTTATTCAACATAGTACTGTGTTAGGGCCACTGAAAAAGAAACACACAAGGCCGAAAGGGGTAAAGCATTATGAATTTATTAGGTCATCTGGAAACCCAGATGGACTGAGCCCCAAAATGGTGCCAGCACCCATTGGATTCCATGGTGTGCAATATAATCTGTGGGGCAGTGGAGTTATGTTTCACATCACTGGGTATCCTACAGTATGATTATTATTTTTAATGGAAATTTGAAGGTTATATTATCATAAACTCTTCAGGATATTTTAATTTAGCATAAGAGATAGCATTATATAGGAAAAGTACTGGTGAAGAACTATGAGGTTTAAGATTGTGTATCAATTTTATTATTATCTGGATAAAAAGTCTTGGTGAAATCATTAATATCTCTAAGCCTCAGTATATGGAGGTTTAATGATTGTTAACGGCCTCTCCAATTCTATGGTTTAGTGATTTCTGCAATCTAGACATTTCATTATAATGACTATTTATTAATAACAAGACAAATTAAGATGGTACTATATACATACATATACATACACTTGCATGTTAGAGTTACTATGCAAAGTGTATTAATACGTGTTTATTTCTATAGAGACAGATATAGAACACTTGAGAGATTCTATTGAAAGACGAATGTTAACAGGGGAAATGAAGATACAGTCAAAAAGTCTCCTTGGTAAGAATAAGAATTTTGCAAGTCTAATATTTCTAGTATATTTATCTTCTTTGGAGTTTAAGTATGAATAATTAGTGACAAGTACCTTAATATTATTCATATATGGCTAACTTTCTCATTGTTAGGTGTACTCTGGCATTTACTAGAAATGAAAAAAAGCCAGAAATTATGAGTTTTAGAATCACCCATTTAGAAATTAAAACATAAAAATTAAATGCTATAGTGACCATACAGTATGCTTGGTACAAGTATGTTCAATGCTATTCTACTCACTTTCTAAGATAGAAAGTTGCTTTAATATTGCAAAAGGATAAAAGCTACCTAATTAATGTAATACTGTGAAAGCAAGAAGACTATAACAGTTAATTTATTCCTTACTATTTTCCTCTATCTTATGGAAATGTCAGGTATATTTATATCTCAGTTGAAGTTAGAGTCCATTCGTTGTGTTATATACCTCAGAGATTATACTACTGCCTTTATTCTTGTAACAATAATGGACACTCCAGTCCAGCTGGTGTTGCTCAGTGGTTGAGTGTCAACTAATGAACCAAAAGGTCATTAGTTCATTTCCTGGTCAGGGTACATGCCTAGGTTGCAAGTTCGATCCCCAGCAGAGGCTTGCAGGAGGCAGCTAATCAATGTTGATTTCTCTCTCTCATTGATGTTTCTATTTCTCTCTCCCTCTACTATCCCCTCTCTCTATTTTGTGATGAAAGATTATTTTATTTTGGGTGGTGGGTACACAGTATACAGATCATGTGTTATAAAATTGTAGATTTGAAACCTATATGATCTTATTAACTAGTGTCACCCCAATTAATTTAATTTTAAAATAACCATTCTTAGAAGAAAAATAAGACATAATGTGAATATTTGATTAAATAGGGGATGTGTATAAATAGACAGATATTATTTTGAAAAGGACTAAATCCAGGAGTTGCTGTAGAATGACTGAAATAAAAAAAATCACTGGAGGGCTCAGTAGATGTACACTGTTAGAAAAAGGATCAGCAAACTTTAGAAGATTCAAATAATACAAGGAGGGATTAAAGGGTAAAATACATAATTTAAAATAATTGCTGAAAAAAGAACCAGATATTATAAAACATCCTATCTAATAAAAGAGTAATATGCAGATTAACTATCACTCCGCTACACCCACAAGCCACGCCCACCAGCCAATCAGGAGCGGGTATGCAAATTAACCCCAACCAAGATGGCTGTGGCCACTGAGTGAGCAGGAGGGAGGCTTGGGTTTCCCTGGTGATGGAGGAAGCCAAGCTTTCCACATACCCTGGCAGGCCCATGCCTCCACTCAAAGCTACAAAGTTTCAATTATAGAAGATAAATAAATCCCAACAAAAACGATGGCAGCCACGGAGCTGGAGAGAGCAGGAGGCTAGGGTTGCTCCGGGCGATGGAGGAAGCCAAATTTCTGCAGCCCTGGCCTGCCTTGGTCTCCACTCAAGGCTACAAAGTTTCAATTATAGAAGATACGTAAGTCCCAACAGAAATGGCTGCCACCATGGAGTGAGCAGGAGGCTTGGCTCCGCTCCAGGCTACAAAGTTTCAATTGTAAGATAAATAAACCCCAGAATCCAGGGCCACCTCTTGGGTTGCAGGGGTGTGTGTCCGGCCTGCAAACCACCACAGGCCCCTCACATAGGCCGCCCCATGCACCAAAGGCACCCCCACCCTGGTCTGGGACACCCTTCAGGGCAAACCAGCTGGCCCCCACCCATGAACCAGGCATCTATCCTATCTAATAAAAGAGTAATATGCAGATTGACCATCACTCCAACACACAAGATGGCTGTCCCCAAGTGGTCAAAAATCCTGCCCCCATGTGGACACAAGATGGCCGCCAAAAGTTGGCCAGCAGGGAAGGGAAAATGGGAGGGACCAGGCCTGCAAGGGAGGGTAGTTGTGGGTGATCAGGCCAGCAGGGGAGGGCAGTTGGGAGGGACCAGGCCTGCAAGGGAGGGCAGTTGGGGGCGATCAAGCCTGTGGTGGAGGGCAGTCAGTGGTGACCAGGCCAGCAGAGGAAGGAAGTTGGGGGTGACCGGGCCTGCAGGGAAGGGCAGTTGGGGGGAACCCAGGCCTGCAGTGGAGAGCAGTTGGGGGGGACCAGTCCTACAGGGGAGGGCAGTTAGGGGTGACCAGGCCTGCAGGGGAGGGCAGCTAAGGGCAAACAGGCTGGCAGGGGAGCAGTTAGGCATCAATCAGGCTGGCAGGGGAGTGGTTAGAGGCTGATCAGGCTGGCAGGCAGAAGCGGTTAGGGGCAATCAGGAAGGCAGGCAGGCGAGCAGTTGGGAGCCAGCAGTCCTGGATTGTGAGAGTGATGTCCGACTGCCCATTTAGGCATCCCAGATTGGAGAGGTTGCAGGCTTGGCTGAGGGGCATCCCCCGCCCGTGCATGAATTTCATGCACCGGGCCTCTAGTCCTAACAGTGTCACAGTCATGACCTGGTGGGCGGGGACAAGTTTGCTGACAGGCAGCTCCCCTGGCAGAAGTGCATGTAGGCCTGCAGCACTGCCTGGCTTGGAGAGGAGTCATCAGGATGGGGGCGGGGCCTCGGCAGAGAGCTCTCAGCACTCCTGCACTGGGGTCTGAAGGCACAAAGGGATAGCGCATAGGCAGTTAGAGGGTTTAGGCCAGGAGGGGAGAGCAGATAGGCAGTTAGGGGGATTAGGCTAGGAATGGAGTGCAGATGGGCAGTTAGGGGGGTTCAGACAAGGAGTGGAGAGCAGTTAGACAGTTAGGGGGATCAGGCCAGGAGGGGAGAGCAGTTAGGGCCATCAGGCCAGCAGGGGAGCAGTTAGGGGCATCAGGCAGTCAGGTGAGTACTTAGGAGCCAGTGGTTCTGGATTGTGAGAGGGATTCCAGATTGGAGAGGGTGCAGGCCAGGCTGAGGGACCCCTCCCCCTGTGCATGAATTTCGTGCACCAGGCCACTAGTGATTAATATAACAAACCAATACACTCTCATTTTCTGTATTGGTAAAAAGTTATGTAAAATATTTTTTAAAGCAAACATAATAAATTAAGTTATATTTATAATATGTGTAACAAGAGTGAAAACTAAGAAAAGAGTATACTAATTTAGGGCTTTATATAAGAGTATAACATATAGAATATTTAAAACTTATATACAGGGTGGGGCAAAAGTAGGTATAGTTTTGAGTACTTGAAGCAGAGTTTATTTTTATATTATTATTTATCAATTATTGTATTATTTTTCATACAAAAATTATAAACCTACTTTTACCCTACCCTGTAAATAAAAGTAACATACATCAAATATAAGAAAAGTAGCAGTAATAAAATAATTGTAATTTAATTAAAATCTGAAGTGAATCTAAATTGATTGTGCTGATTGTTACACAATTCTAAAAATATATTAATAACCAATTATCAGACATTAAAAATGGGAAAATATATAGAATATTATTTTAATTGCTTGGGAAAGATCAAGATAAGAGTATTTAAAAAGACTTAAATGCAATGGAAGAATATATTTTCATTTTCTAAAGACTTTGTTTTTTTAAAGCAGTTTTAGATTCACAGAAAAATTAAGAGGAAGATACAGATATTTTTGATATTTCCATTTCTCACACATATAGAGTCCCCTCCAATTATAAATACCCACCAGATTAATACATTTGTTACATTAGATAAGCCTACACTTACACATACTATTATACACAATTTTTGCTCCTTAAGTCAAATGAATCAATTCTTCTAATTGTATTTGTTGGAGGAAGACCAAGGAATAACATGTCTGTGAAGGTTGTCTTGTCATGTGTTGCTATAATTAAGGTTACTTTCACTAATGTCGTAACTTACTGTGACAAAGTTGTTCTGCCCAATCCAGTGTGTCTTTGGCTTTGCTAATGATGCCCCTTCTGGAATTCACCTCTGCTTAGATTGCCAGGGTGATATGTTGGTACTGCCATGGTGATATTCATGGGCTCAGTCATTTCACCAATGAAGGCTTCCAGTCTATTATGACTGCATCATGGCAAGTTTCTGTCTAAGTTCCATTCTGTATTTGAACCATTTTCTTTTTTTTTTTTTTTGGTCTAGAAAACATTACCCAGTAAACGATCCAGAGTAACCATCAAATTGGCCTATTAAGAAGATGGAATTTTTTTCAGTTGGGTCATTTATTTTTATTGAATGCATTTGGGAGACACTGGTTAACAAAATTACACAGGTTACAGGTGTAAAAATAATACAACACATTACCTGTAAACTGCATTGTGTCTTGACCACACCAAGTCAAGTCTACATCCATCACCATTTATTACCCTTTATAATCCACCTATATATCCCCGCATGGCCCCACCACCAGAAAATACCACACTGTGTCATAAATCATTAAATTACATTATACTTCTGCTGTCATTGGCCCTAAAGAGTAGTTTCCAAAGCCAACAAAAGGTGATCAACTAAAGATTCAAATGGAAAGGGACACAATACCAATGCTCACACTATTGTAAATTATCCACTTCCCCTCCCCAACTAGAAGATCTACATGCTTATAAAACTTGAAAGGACATAAGTTTTACCTCTGTCAATAAATTACCTGTTACCTTCAAAGCAAGCTAATGACTAATTATTTTACACATACATAACAATACAAGGGCAAGGATATGGATTTAATCATGGACAAGACTAAGAATTTCTGCCTCATAGTTGGGTTCTGTAACTATTATGACCATAGATTGCAATTTGACCTGAGGAAAATTGTTTGGACTCATACCACCAGGTATATCCTTCCAATATAAATGTGTGTTGTTGTTTTTTTACACATGAAAATTATGTTGATAAGAAAAGCGCTCTGGATGATTTAAATTTGCAAAATAATTATGAGACATCAGTTTGTGATTAAAATTTGTAATTAGCTGGATATGCCACCTTGGTCAAATCATGTAACATGTATAAACCTCAGTACAATGAGACTTATCTGATGGCTAATGACTCTAACAATTCTAAGGTGTTTATTTCATAAATACATATATTTAAGTATAATCTTTTAACTGTGATTGCTAATACTAGGAATACTAGACACAAACACACTTACACATGGAAACCAACACACACACACAAACACACATATGTTAATGTTTACATTACAAAACTGATTTAAAACTACTTATTTCTATAGAGACTGATACAGAACACTTACCAGGTGCTTTTGGAAGAGGAATAATAAAGGGCGGAGCCAAGGCACAATCAATGCACTTTGCTGGTAAGAACAAGAATATTTCAAGTCTATTTATGGTTTATTTATCTTCTCAGAGGTTTATTTAAGTTTAGATCTTCAATGACCAAAGTACCTATATGCTATTTTACATAATAAAACATCCCCATAATTTCTTCTTAGAGTAAGTAGAACTCTAGCAGTTACCATCAATGGGTAATAAGATTATCATACATGTTTTAGAACTCATCTCTTTAAAGTGAATCCACAAAAATCCATTGCTATTGAAAGCTTGGAATATGCTTGATGGAAGCCATTAAAATGTCATTTTACTCACTTTATTTTTCAGACTTAACTTATTAGTTGCTTTATATTTGCAAATGCAGAAAAGCTACCATTAGAAAGGGATTAGAAGAGGAATTTAGAAAATAGACATTGCATTGTTTATTAATACCCTCTATGTGATTACAATACCAGGAAAATTTCTAATATCTTAGGTCAGTGGTCGGCAAACTCATTAGTCAACAGAGCCAAATATCAACAGTACAATGATTGAAATTTCTTTTGAGAGCCAAATTTTTTAAAGTTAAACTATATAGGTAGGTACATTGTTGTTAACTTAATTCGGGTACTCCTAAACTGGCCTTTGCTAAAAACTCAAGGGGCCAAAGAGCCGCATGTGGCTCGCGAGCTGCAGTTTGCCAATCACTGTCTTAGGTGATGGTGCAACCTGAGTTTTTTCCTTTTTAGTACAGGTTAGAGTGTAAATTACTGCTGCTTGTTCTGGCAGATTAGTGGCCAACACACTTTGTCTCCATTTTTGATATGGTAGCAAAGGAAATAGGCAGCTTAAGAGAGCAATTATGGAAGGAGATGGTAAAAAGGAGTCTTTCAAAACACCAGTCAGCCAAAGGTGATGGAGTTAATGCCCCAAGTTCATGCCCTCACAGGAACAACACTAGAAGTTGGCACGCATGAAAGGACACTTCAGTAAAATATTATATAGCCCAACCTAATCACTCATTAAATGACCAAGCACACAATGACAAAAGGGCTTCAAATGAGGTTGTGAGGGGGGCCGGTACCAAGATTAGCTACAACACATTGCCCAGAATGCACAGGTTTTACCACAAAACACATGAGACATGCAAAAAAATATCAAATATGAACTCTAGACAGGATAAAAGCAGACACCAAAAAATCTTTGTGTCTATTGCCCTTATAGTTTGTTCTATAAATTATAAATATTTTAAGCAACAAAACCCATGCTTAAAACAGAAGAGAAATAGATGTCATATTCTCATGGATTAAAAATATCAACAAAGAGATGGAATGATATCCTATCTAATAAAAGAGTAATGCAAATTGACCGTCACTCCAACACACAAGATGGTCTCCCTGATGTGGTTAAAGATGGCTGCCCCCATGTGGACACAAGATGGCCGCCACAAGATGGCCAGGAGGGGAGGGCAGTTGGGAGGGACCAGGCCTGCAAGGGAGGGCAGTTGCGGGCAATCATGCCTGCACGGGAGGGCAGTTAGGGGTGGCCAGACCTGCAGGGGAGGGCAGTCAGGGGTGCCCAGACCTGCAGGGGAGGGCAGTTGGGGTGAACCAGTCCTGCAGGGGAGGGCAGTGGGGGAGACCAGGCCTGCAGGGGAAGGTAGTTGGGAGGGACAAGGCCTGCAGGGGAGGTCAGTTGGAGGAGACCAGGCCTGCAGGGGAGGGCAGTTGGGGGCAACCAGGCTGGCAGGGGAGGGCATTTAGGGGTTACTAGGCTGGCAAGGGAGGGCAGTTAGGGCAATTGGGCGGGCAGGGGAGGGCAGTTAGGGGTGACCAGGCTTGTCAGGGAGGGAAGTTAGGGGTGACTGGGCTAGCAGAGGAGGACAGTTAGGGGTAACCAGGCCTGCAAGGGAGGACAGTTAGGGGCAACCAGGCCTGCAGGGGAGGGCTGTTGGGGGTTACCAGGCCAGCAAGGGAGGGCAGTTAGGGGTGGCCAGGCTGGCAAGGGAGGGCAGTTAGGGGTGACTGGGCCAGCAGGGGATGGCAGTTGGGGTGACCAAGCCTTCAAGGGAGGACAGTTAGTGGTGACCAGGCTGGCAGGGGAGGGCAGTTAGGGGCAATTGGGCTGGCAGGGGAGCAGTTAGATGGTGATCAGGCTGGCCAGAGAGTGATTAGGGGGTGATCAGGCTGGCAGGCAGAAGCAGTTAGGGGCAATCAGGCAGGCAGGCCAGCAATTGAGAGCCAGCAGTCCTAGATTGTGAGAGGGATCTCTGACTGCCCGTTTAGGGGTCCCAGATTGGAGAGGGTGCAGGCTGGGCTGAGGGACACCCCCCAATGCACAAATTTCATGCGCCAGGCCTCTAGTATGAAAATAAAAACACTGACAATTTTGGCATTGAAATTCCAATAACTGTAAGGTTAAATGCAATAGAGAACTCAGGAATATATTGGAAATCTCAGAAGAAAGAATCTCTATACCTAACATAATGGGAAATGTAAAAGTAGAGCATGGAGAAAAGAGGCAGGGAAAGCATTAAAAGAAATAATGGTTTAGTAATTTCAAACATATTCAATGATAAATATCAATCTGCACATCCAGCTCAATGAAATCTAAGTAGAATGAGTACAATTAAATATAAAAGACCCATCTTGGTAAAATTTATGAAAGATAGACAAAATAATAAAACACACAAAGGGCAAACAACACATCATAGAAAAGAGAAACCTGGTATGATGAAGAGCTGACTTGACATCACAAACTGCAGAGGCCTAAAGGCATAGTCAGAGTGCTACTAGAAAAAAAAATGTCACTATGATTCTTATATCTAGCCAAACTATCTTTCAGAGTGAAGGTTAGAAAAAGAGATTCCAAATTTTCAAAAAAAAAAAAAAAAGAAAAAAGGAAGAAAGAAGAAGAAAGAAAGAAAGAAAGAAAGAAAGAAAGAAAGAAAGAAAGAAAGAAAGAAAGAAAGAAAGAAAGAAAGAAAGAAAAAGAAAGGGGGATCTGTTTGTTAGCAGATCTGCCTTAACAGTAAAGAAAGTTTTTTTATGTTGAAAGCAAGAGACTTCTGGCAGTAATTTGAATCCCTCTTCTAAAGGAGCATGAATTCAAGGAATTATGTAATTCATAAAGACAGTAGGAATGCATGTTTTTTTTCTCGGTAGTTGATTCAAAAGGCAATTACATAATCGATATGTGTATCATTGTATTGTGGTGCCTATACAATGTGTAAAAAGAATACATTCCACTGTAGCAGCACAGAGGAGATGTGTGGGGTCCCAAACGATTTCAGTAAGATGATACAGAACATGATAATTCATTTTCAAGAGCAAATGAAGATTGCCCGGAGTTATAAATAAGAAGGCTAATATAAAAGAAAGTTTCAAATATATACTTTTTTCTTCTTTCTTAGCTTATTCAGAGGGCACAGTTATATAAAAATAAGTATAACTTTATATCCTAGGTGCATTCAGTGCCATCATCCCTATTGTCTGTAGTTTTAATATGTGCAGGTTCTGTTCTTCATGGTCAATCAGGAATGGAATATATCAAATGGAAAATAACAGGGATAAATAATTCATAAGTTTTAAATTATTCACTATTCTGTGGAGCATGGTGAATCTCATGCCATTCTCCTCTGTCCTACCCAGGACATCAATAATCCCTTTGTCCAGCCTAGTCACTCTGATAACGCTACCTGCCCTTTTGTCACTCAGTAGCCTTCTCAGTTATCACATGGGTAAGCCCTGTCATGGTATTGCACTGCTTATGTTCAAGTAAACCTGATTTTAATTCATACTGGTCCCAACATGCAAGAGTAGAGATGCTGGAAGTTTGGATATACCAAAGAGAAGCCAACATTTTTATCAGAGGTAAGTTTATATAGGAAAGCTCATAATATATTTAGGGTTTGGTACAATCCACAGTTTCAAGCATCCATCCACTGGGGGATCTTGGAATGGATCCCTCATTGATAAGGTGGGCCTGCTGTGAAATAGTAGCACAAAAAGGGGAAAGAAGTAAGATAATTATATGGGACTAGAGGCCTGGTGCATGAAATTTGTGCATGGAGGGGGGTTGTCCCTCAGCCCAGCCTGTACCTCTCCAATATGGGACCCCTCAAGGGATGTCCGACTGCCAATTTAGGCCCGATCCCGGGGGATCGGGCCTAAACAGGCAGTTGGACATCTCTCTCACAATCCAGGACTGCTGGCTCCCAACTGCTTGCCTGCCTGCCTTCCTGATTGCCCCTAACCACTTCTGCCTGCCAGCCTGATCACCCCCTAACCACTCTGCTGCCAGCCTGTTTGCCCCCAACTTCCCTCCTCTGCCAGCTTGGTGACCCCTAACTGCCCTCTCCTGCAGGGTTGATCACCTCCAACTGCCCTCCCTTGCAGGCCTGGTCCTTCTCAACTGCCCTCCCTTGCAGGCTGGGTGCCTCCCAACTGCCCTCTCCTGCTGGCCATCTTGTGGTTGCCATCTTGTGTCCACATGGGGGCAGGATCTTTGACCACATGGGGGCAGCTATATTGTGTGTTGCAGTGATGATCAATCTGTATATTACTCTTTTATTAGATAGGATAGAGGCCTGGTACGGGGTGGGGGCCAGCTGGTTTGCCCTGAAGGGGGTGTCCCTGATCAGATGGGGGTTCCCTTGGGGTGTAGGGCGGCCAGGGCGAGGGGTTTGTGGTGGTTTGCAGGCCGGCCACGCCCACTGGCAACCCAAGCGGAGGCCCTGGTATCTGGAATTTATTTTCCTTCTACAATTGAAACTTTGTAGCCTGGAGCGGAGCCAAGCCTGGGGCTCCCTCCGAGGCTGGCAGCCATTTGTGTTGGGGTTATAATTGAAACTTTGTTGCCTTAAGCGGGTGGGCCCGGCCAGGGTGTGCAAAAAGCTTTGCTTCCCCTGTTGCCGGCGGCAACCCTGGCCTGCTCTCTCAAGCTCCATTCTGCCGCCATTTGTTTGAATTTGTTTACCTTCTATAATTGAAACTTTGTAGCTTGAGTGGAGGCTTAGGCCTGGCAAGGGCAGGTGGAAAGCTTGGCTTCCTCTGTTACCTAGAAAACCTTGCTCTCTGTGGCTGTAGCCATCTTGGTTTGGGTTAGTTTGCATGCTCGCTCTGATTGGATGGTGGGCGTGGCTTGTGGGCGTGGCTTGTGGGTGTGTCGGAGGTATGGTCAATTTGCATATTTGTCTATTATTAGGTAGGATTAGCATTTCTAGATCTCCCTGGTATTTATTTAGTATCAATCTGAACTAGATTCTAAAATGATCAATGTTGGTAGTTTTATAGAACTCTGAATATAGATTTTAAAAACCCATTAAATTTCACAGTTTATATGGGCAAAATGTATTGTATGCCTAAATAATTGCTAAAAATTGCTCTCTGAACTACAAATAGTAAGAGATTTAGGAAGGTTTAAAGCAATGGGAAGATATTTATGGTAAGAAAATTGTGATTCTTCTCATAAGTTACTCCAACATTTCTCCCCTCAAAGCCGATTCTGATTGCCTCCCACTTATCTTAGTATACTTTTCATACTTGATTCTTCTGACGAGGTGTTTTTTACTTATACCTAATGGAGAAAAACCAGAGAAGCTGGAATATATTGGCTAATGTTACCCAGTGTTGTGTTGCTCTATCTCATGTATCTTTCACAAAATGTTTCTACTCAATAATGAACTTTTTTTCTTTTGCCCAATATGGGCCTGCTGTGTAATAATACCACAGCTTCCCAGCTGTGGGAAAGAAGGTGTTATGGTACTTGTTGGCCTGCAGAGTCTTAGTGCAACCTTTTATATTTTGTCATGGGCTCAGGCATTACTTCAAAGCAAGAGGTCTGCTGTGCAGTGTCAGGACCATGAGATGTTTCCAACTAGACTTGCAGGGTCACTAGAACTGACTTCCACTCCATACATTGTTGGCCCCCAAGTCCACGTTAGCTCCTGAATCCAATTTATCCCTGTCACAATGCTAATTTCTCTTTAATAACTTTCACTCATTTTTTTATGTCACTGGACCAAATTATTAGTTGGAAATTATAGGAAAAACATTGAACCATATGAAAACTCTGCTGGAATTGGAACCAACCAGGATCCTGGTACTGCTGAAAACAACAATTTCCTCCTCACATGTCACAAGGTCTCCATGCAAATAAATCTTACAAGGCAGTTTTTCTCAATTCTATCGATGTCTTTATTCTATTACTCATTGATAACTATATGCTTTATAGTTACAAAATCTAAAGGGGAATTAAAATGTTCCCTGGTGAATCAATGCATTTCTGGTTAATGGGAAGTTTCTGTGACTATACCATCCATGGTGTGACACTTGTCTGGTGGTGAAAAACAAACAAACAAACAATGAAACAAACAGTGATGCTCTATTTCATGAGGTACATCCCTACAGAAAGAGTGTGCATTTAATGTAAGCCTGCAAGTAATTTTATGATCATAAATTCACTAGGATGATTTCAATTTGCATGATAAAGAATTTATATGAGATAAGCAGTGTTTAAGGAACTATGAGACATAGCTCCTAAAATGTATATCAATTTTACCATTTCCTGGTTATTTAGTTTTGGAGAAATCACTAAATGTCTCTGAACATCAGCATAATGTGGCTGATAGATTTATTCTATCTGTTCCAATATATGGTTTTGTAAATCTGCAATTCAGATATTTCAATAAAACTTTTATATGCTAGATACAACCAGCATATATGCACACTCATGGAAACATATATATTCCTATGTAAATTATTTGTCCATAAATGATCACAATGATGTGCTTTCAAATCTGTAAGGGCTAATGTAGAACACGCAACAGATGAAACTGCAGGTGGCATAATAAAGGGTCAACTGAAGATACAATCAATGGAACTCCTTGATAAGAAGAAGAATTTAAAAAATAAAATATTTTAGGTTTGTTCATCTTTTTGGAGTTGAATTAAGTGTGGAACTTAAAGAACAAAAGTACTTGTAGGTTACTATTACATGGAGAAAAGTTTTGATGAATATTCTTCTTTAATTAGTTAAATTCTTGCCTTAAGTGCAGGCATACCATGGAGAAACTTTGGGTTTTTTTTTTCCAGAGTATTGCAATAGAGTGAATATCACAAAACACAAGGCACATGATATTTGGGGTTTCGCAAAGTGTATAAAATGATGATTACACTATACTGAATTCTATTCTGTGTACAGTAGCATTTTATCTACAAAGAAAATAATATATGTATTTAATTGAAAATACTTTATGTCTAGAAACTGAAAATAACCATTTGAAACAACTGAGTTGTAATAATTTTGTATATGTAGGGTCTTATCTCAATGTTGATGGCTGATGTTGGTTCAGACTGGTGGTTGTTTGAAGACGGGGTAGCTGTGGAAATTTGTTAAAATAAGACAACAATAGAGTTTGCCATATCAACTTACTCTTTGCTCTTGGATGAGTTCTCTGTAGCATGCGCAGCTGTTTCATTATACCCACAGTAGGCCTTGTTTTAAATTGGAGCTGTACTCTCAAAACCTGCCACTTCTTCATCAGCTAAGTTTAGGTAAATTTCTAAAACTTTGCTGTTAATTTATCAATCTTCTCTGCATCTTTTCTAAGAGTAGATTCCATCTCAACAAACCACTTTCTTTGATCATACCACATAAGAAGGTACTCCTCATGTATTAAAGTTGTATCATGAGATCACAGCAGAAGTCCAGGCTACACTTCTTCAGGCTCCACATATTATTCTAGTTCTCTTGATATTTCCTTCACCTCACCAGTTATTTCCATGATGGAAAATTTAAAATTTTCATGGTCATTTACGGGGGCCTGAATCAACTTCTTTGAAACTCATGCTGCTATTAGTATTTTGACCTCTCCCATGAATCACAGGTTTTGTTAATAGCATAGATAAAAGTGGGTCTGAATAATTTACAACTTACTGAATTTTCTGAATGTTTACAACTTACTTTGACCAGATCCATTGGGGCCATTATTATGTATGGTAGCTATAGCATTTTGAAATGTGCTTCTCATATAATAAGACTTGAAATTACTCAGAATTACTCATCTTCACCCATGTGCTTCAGAAGGGATGTAGTGTTGGCTGGTGTGAAACACCATTAATCTCATTGCTCTTCCCTCAGAAGTCTTGGGTGACCAGGTGTCTTGTCAATTTGCAGGAATATATTGAAAAGATTCTCTTTTATGAATGGTAGGTCTTAACAGTGGGCCAAAATATTTTGAAAATTGTGTTATAAGCAGATGTGCTGTCAACTGGACATTGTTGTTCTCATTATAGAGCACACACAGAGGACATTGAACATTGATGTGAAGGGTCCTAGGATTTTTAGAATGACAATTGAGCACTGGGTTTTAAATAAACTCACCAGTTGAATTAAATCTTCATGGTTTTGTCAGTCTGCTGTTTGAAACCCTGGAGGCAGTCACTGACATTTGCTCCCTGGCTATGCAGGTTCCTGTTGTCGTTTTCTTAAAAAATAGGGCTACTCTGTCACCATTGAAAACCTGTTGTGTGGTGTGGCCATCTTCACTAAGTGTCTTAGAGTCTTTGTACTTTACTGTGGCTTCTCTAGGAGCACCTGCAGCTTCCCCTGTACCTTTATGTTTAAAGAGATAGCTTCCTTTTTCAAACTTCCTGAAACAATCTCTGTGAGCTTCAAACCTTTTCCTGCAACCATCATAGTATTGAATAGAGTTAGGGTCTTGTTCTGAAATTTTTTAGGCTTATGGTAGTGTTCTGGCTGGCTTGATCTTGTATCCAAGCCACTAAACTATTCTTCATGTCAGCAATAAAACTTTTTTGCTATCTTATTGTTCTTAGTTAGCCATGGTTTAACACCTGTAAGAACATATCTGTATTCACAATCTAGCTTACTGCCACAGCTTTCAGCCTATCTTGGCTTTGGCATGCCTTGCTTACTAAACTTAATAATATCTAGCGTTTGATTTAAGGGAGAGGTATGAGAATTGTCCTTTCACTTGAATACTTAGAAACCAATGTGGGGTTATTAATCTGCATAATTTCAATATTGTTGTGTCTATGGGATTAGGGAGAGCTAAGGTAATGGAAAAAGACAGAAATGTTCAATGAGTACATCAATCAGATAATGCACAGCATTTATAGGTTAAGGTTGTCCTTTTTTTGTTATTTAAGGTAGTACATATGTCTCCACCCCCAAACCCCCATTTTATGTGGGCATGGAATTCTTAACAGAGAATCAAATGCCTATATCAATAATGAGAGATAGGTTTTTGGGATATTGCTGAAATAACAATTATATGAAGCTCCAGGGGAGAATGTGATGTGGTAACATTTTTTATTATTGTGTATTTACATTACTCATGTTGTAAAGTTCCATGCCCCTTAACCCAGTCCTGAAAGAGGAGCCTCTGGGGTTTCAGCAAAGCCAAAAGTAAGGCCAGAGTGCAGAGCCTCCCTAATTTAAGTTCATTATCCCATTGTGTGGAGTACTTCTCCTGCTACAGGACAGCAAGGAACCAGGTGCATGAGAGAGCGAGAGCGAGAGCGAGAGCGAGACAGAGCGTGATCCTTGGTTTAAATGTTTAAATATTCAGGTTTCATGTCCTTGCAATAGACATGCCCATTCTCGCCAATTACCTGTTTCCAAGGGTGATAGATGGGAAAGCACTTTCCCATGTCACTCAGACCTTACTGGGCATGCTCCAAAATGCCTTTGTCCAGTCCCTAACCTCACTGATCAGTGGGGTACAGAGTTGGAGAATGTTAAATTTAGCTTTTTGGCCAACCTGTATAAATGGCATACCTATATTATCTGGTTTCTTCTTTTATTATTTTCCTGTTAAGTAATACCCTGTTATTACAATGGCATCATTCTCCCTCAGAGAAATAGAACCTTTTTATAATTGTCTGAAGGGGAAATGGACAAAAGTCTCTGTCTTCTATATCTACTTCCTGCTGTCAAGAGGGAGTAGATCTGCCTATCTATAGGTTTTGGGTTTCTCTCTGTCTGACATTGGAAGGGGGAAGCAACAGTGGAAAAAGAGTCTTTATGCAGGGAAGAGGAATTCTGCAAAGTCAAGGTCAGTCTGGTGTCCCTGGGAGATGACTCATGCAATGTCCAGATGGATGACATGTTGGAAAACCTGACATCCTTCATGTATTTGGGAAATGACAAACTTGACAAGAAGCTTAAAAGGCAAAACTCAAAAGTGAGAAAACTTATTACAACTAAGGCTTTAGTGAGAGGCAGAAACCTATGTGACAAAGGAAAGACTATCAGTGTCCCCAATTGGGTTGTAGGATAGGCTTCTCTGAAGGCAGATGTGTCTCACCTGTCTGAAGCCCTTTTGTCCACCACACTGAATCTAAATTAAGCTAAGGGAAATAGTCTAAGATTTTCCCTGTGAGACACTCTGGGCCTTTTCTGACAGACCAGTAGTAAAGGGTTAGAATGTTAGTGCTGATCTGGCATCCTTGGATTGAACTTAGTTATCTCCACACAGAAGATTCTTTTTGCCTCTGATCTTATTGGAAGCTTTCATAGAACTTAGAATCTGCATTCCAACAGATGACTCAGACAAGACTTTTTGAAGACTGGGCACTAGCACTAGAAAGGCAGTTAAAGGCACACAGTTTTCTTTGAAAAACCCAGAATAAAATTCCATGCCAGCATGGGGCACTCTCCCAGAATGGAAATTGTATAATTGTTGATTTTGAGGAAAAAACAAACAAACAAAAAGCTGAGTGCAGGGTGATGCCCTTCTTTGCTCAGGAGCCCACAGGTGGGATGGACATGCACCTGAAGTCCAACAAGGCTGCTTGGGTCCCTTAGCATAGAAGAGAGAGGTTGGGGCCACTGCAATCAGCAAAAACAGTTAAGCAGCTTTTCTTAATGCATCCAATGGGGTGCCCTTCTCCCCCTATTCTCTAGCAAGAGCACCAGGAGGTCAGAGCCCTGCATTCCTCAAATCTACAAGGTGCGGGGGTGGCGGCAGGTTGGGGAGGGTGAGGGGAATTTCAGGTGTCATTTTGGAAGGAGGTGTCTCTGCCACCTGTAAACACATCATCTTTCGCGCTGATGGAGAGAAAGAAAAGTTATATTTATTCTACACATCACAGTCAGGGTGGGTGCATGGTTGTTAGCACCAGGCTGAAAGAAACTTGGACAGGGGGTTTCTGGGAAAGTAGCCCTTAGACTCCAATCCCCAACCATCCAGGGGCCCAGAGCTTAGCACCTTCTATAAGTGGTCCCCAGCTCTAGGGACACTGTTAACATGCATTCAGAGTGGAGATGAGGTGCTGTAAAGTCAGCATTACTCTGTATGCCTGGGAAGCTTCTCAAATCTCCTAGGCCAGACACAGAGCCTATTAAACTGGAATTCAGTGTGTGTCCCATGAGGGTTCCCAGACCTGAATACTATGGTAGTGGCACTGAGGAAGCACCCAATCCATTTGCAGGGGCTAGGGTAGCTACAGCTGTGGAGGCTTCTGTGCCAGCCATACCTCCAGCTGGATACACAGCTGGATGCCAGACTCCCATGAGGTTGGCCTTGAGTCTGAAGCAGCAAAAAACAGAAAGTGAATTGCCCATAAAGGAATTAGAATATGGGAGAAAGAGAGATTCCCAGAATAGGGAAGCTAAATTCCATTTCTTACTAGGCTCCCCAGGTTCTTGAACAGTCTTCACCTTCTTTGCTGCTTCATCCTCTGAGTCCTGGAATGGAGTAATTTTTCCCTTGCATTTCACAGGTCCACTCTCCTGCTTATTATACTCCTGGATTTTAAACTGGACAACCAATGGGTCCAGGCTGCCTATTACTACTTGAACCAATTAATCAGAGACAGGGTTGAATCATATATGAGCATCTATTCCAATAATGTGGCCAGTATGGAAGAGCAGCAGGTCTTCCACAAAAATCTGCTCTGTAAGCCCCGTTCTCCCCATAAGCCAGCTGCTTACATTGGGTAGGAGAAATATTATATTGTAAAGTAGCCAAACAGAATAAAAATGTGTATAATGGTGACAGCTTACATGCAATGCAGGCTGTCAGTGGGCACCTCTGGGATTCTATTATTTGGATAACAAGGTTGTTAATTTTTCCATGATAATAGATAGTTCTTCACTCCCAGGTCCCAGCCAGTTCAGAATGAGCAAAAAAATCATGGTTAACAGAGCTTGATTAATATTTCTTATCATATTAGCTGATCACCAATATTCTATTTCTGACCCTAACATTCCCCACTGTTATATCTATCATATCATATCGTCAAAGGTCTCATCCTGCAGGACTTCATTTGCTTCTGCCTTGAAAGCAGTTCCTGGGAATTGAATATAGCAAATGCAGGATCTAAAAAGATATTGAATACAGCAGCATACAATCAGAATACAAGAAAAACACACACACACAAAAAAAAAAAAACAAAAGCAAAAAAGATTCCCATAATCCAGACAGGCTGGATATCTAAGAGGTTTACTTGGATTAGCCAAATTAAAAAAAAAAAGTCATCCTCATTGTTTTATCTTGGAGATGGTTTCTCTAATTTGTTGAATGTTGTTTTTTTATCAATTAAGATTTGTCAGTAGGATTCAAACAGCATATTCCTTTGAAGTTCCACAACAGATTGTTAATGTCACTTAAGGAGGAATTCATGAGGCTTAACATGGTAAGGGATTATGAATTTATTAGGTGATCTGGATACCAGATGGTTGAGCCCCAAAATGGCATTAGCTTCATTTTAAAGGACTCTAGGCAGGCTTTATCAGCTGGCGAGTCTGGGTAAGGCTGGATCCTGGGAAAGTGCAGATGGGAAAGATAATGGTCTTAGCAAGTAGAATGTAGACTTAGGAAATAGAATGTTGTCTAAGCAAAAAGGAATGTCACTTGTAAAATGGACTAATGATTAGTGCCATGGGAGGAGGTGTTGATTCAATTATTTGATCAGACTTAACATTCCAGCCTTTTTTTTTTTTTTTTTTTTGGAGTAAGGGCAGAGATCATATTTTCCATTGTTACTCCTGCTGAAGGGGGACATCGAGATCATAGGGGGATGGACTTTGATTGCAGTTGACTGGAACACTTGTTGGAGTGAGGGGTGCAGCAACATGATTTCCCTGAGAGACTGGTTGCTGAAGGCTCAAAAGCAGTCATAAAGGAAAGGTGAGAAATGGCGCAGAATACATGGGCCAAAAATTAGGATGAGGAATAGGAATGTTAAGGGTCCTATGAAGGGAAGGAGCCACATTCTTTATATTCTTTAGCCTGTAGCCCCATGGTTTTGATTGATGTTCTCTCATCTTTGGGGCCCTTTCTGTTAAATTTTGGGCAGCACCCCTAACTAGGTCAGACAGATTGACATAAAAACAGCATTTTTCTTCCAGAAAAAAGGCCTAGAACCCCTTTCTAGGAGGTCTAGTCCTCTCTGAACTTGGAGGGTGACAGCCACTAATGAAACTATCTAGTTCTGAATTTGAAATAAAATTTAGCAATGTCATCTAAGTTTTCTTAAGGTCCTAAGACAGGATTTCAAAATATGATAGAGCAGTGGTTAAACTCCATATGCCAGTCTCAACATATGCTGTCATACCAAGGGTTATGAGGAGATGGATTACCTGGACTACTCTTTTGTGTCGGATATGATGGGTTATGGGGATAGGTATATCTGATATTTGGGGGCTACATTTACATTGGAAGGGAGATAAACAGGAGTACAGGTTCCTGTCCAGTTGGTCAGGAGGCACATGTGTGTGTTTTCCCAACAGAGGAAGAAAAATCTCTTATGGAAACAAGCTGGAAGGTGTAGAGAGAAGAGAAGGATTAATGGAAATGGGGTTCCTTTTCCCAGTTCTGTGCTCCAAACAAAGAGGGTAGTTGTCATAGTACTACTGATTAGAGGTGGCAGATGAGTGATTGAAATTCTATTGCATTGAAAGTGTGCTGGAACACTACACTGGACTGTTATCCAAGGAAAAG
The DNA here is from genome assembly GCF_951640355.1 of Cnephaeus nilssonii. NCBI lineage: Eukaryota > Metazoa > Chordata > Mammalia > Chiroptera > Vespertilionidae > Cnephaeus > Cnephaeus nilssonii. Next base: position 10,028,483 of record NC_137075.1, on the reverse strand, counting down.
TGAAACAGAAGGAAAGGAAGCCTCTGGCCTTGATGTTCGCATAACAAGAATAATGGACCAGCTCTAGGAAACAACCATTGGCTTCTGGGGAAACCTGGTAGTCAACCCTTTGGGACCAATGGCCATTCAGTATTTCTAGGTAAACAGGAGTATTGCAAGCAGATGATTGAAGATGTCCTATTGTTGCATTGCCTGTGACTTTGTAAAGCATAAAGGGTCTTGTGTGATTAGTTGGGTGTGTAGAGTAATAAGATCTGGGACTGGGATGGAGGAAGGAGCTATGTTAGTAAGAGATTTAATATAAATACAGAAAAGAAGGGAGGCTTGATTTGCCTGGGCAGTAGGATATCTTTGAGAAATATAGTTCCATTTTCCTTTTTATAAGCTATAGTGAGTTTTGCCTGATTTCATCTCTTAATTAGTATAGGGATAGTGGTATATGCTGAAGAGGAAAAGGAAAGGCAGAGCCAGATATTCCTGGCTAAGGTTAGATTGATCTGATTTAGGAGGGAATGGGTAAGGTTAAGGGTTCTTTTGTGATGAGTGGAGATGAGAAAGTTCATTATGGTTTTAGGAGAGGAGGGTTGGAATAGGTTGAGAAGGAGAGCTAATCCTCAATTCCAGGGTCAGGATTATCCTAAGGGGGAGAGGGAGAGTATATTTGGGATCTAGAAGGAAGGAAATCTTGTTGCATGGGTAATCTAAGTCCCCTTCTAGAAGGGAGTCCCATAGAAAAGGGAGAATCCTGATACAAAGGGAGAGGTGGCAATATATAGGACCTGGAGGATTTGTATTAGGAGAGGAAGTGGGGTTTTCAGGGAAGTCAGGTTTGTTAAGGTTATTACATAGTGGGTAAGTACAGGAGTGCTCACTCATCCATCCTCTTCTGGGATGCAGGTAAGGTGGATCTGGTGGGCCTGATCTGGTGGCTGTGATACTTAGGGGACTCCTGCTCATGCAATGGTGGTATGCCAAGATGAGTTTTAATTTGGAAAGCTGGAACAATGGGGTATGCCGTGATAGTTTAGCTGCAGTTAGTGTAGTTAGGAGTACCCGATAAGGGCCTTGCCAATGGGGCTGTAAATTATTTGATGGATAGATTTTCTTTAGGAGGACCCAGTTCCCTGGCTGTAGAGGAGTAGGGGGATGTCTCTTATAAAAGGTTAAGGGAGAACCAGCATGATCAGCATGTTCTCTTTTTTTTTGGGGGGGGGGGTGGGATTTAAATATTTGAAAAATGTATTTTTACTAAAGTATTATTAACATTTAATGTTATAATGTAACATTTGATACATGCAAAAAAGAGTGTATGTACTGTATGTCTCACACATGTAAATTTAAGCCATCTCTGTACTTCCTTCCCATCTCCTGGCCTCTCCGCCAGGAATGACTACTATTCTGAATTTTGTGTTTATGCTTTTAAAAAACTTTTTTGAATTAAAGCATAACATGCATACCTGTAAAATGCACAAATCTTAAGTGTGCAGCTTGATTAATTTTTATAAAGTATATACTTATGCAACTGCATATGGATTAAGATCTGTGATATTAATATTCCAGAAGCTTCCCTCACACCACTTCCAAGTCAACTCTTCCCCCACTCCCACTGCAGGGAATCCACTGTTCTGACTTTTATTACCATAGGTTAGTTTTGGAATTATTAAGTGTGTATTCTTGTGTCTGCCTTCTTTCAGTCAGCATTATATTTGTGAGATTCACCAGTGTTGTTATGTGAATTAGTAGTCCTTTTTTTCATGGCTGAGTGGTATAACATTGACTGAATAAATCACACAATTTATTCATTCCTTCTACTGTTAATGTACATTTATATTGTGTCCATATTTGACTTGTGTCAATAAAGTTGCCGTGAATTTTCCTGTACATGTCTTTTTGTGCACGTATACAATCATATCTGTTGGGTATAATAGGAGTGTCATGGTATGCACATGTTATATGGATAGTTCAAAACAATTTTCCAAAGTTATTACACCTATTTACATATATACCAGTAGTGTGTGAAAGTTTTAGCTGCTCCACATTCTTGCCAACACTTGATGTTGTTAGTTGATTTTTTTGAAAACCATCCTGGGTATTTCTTTTTGTCATCAAATAATTGTTCATGTGTTATTTTTATTGCCATTCAGTTCATATTATTTCCATATGTATTGCAAATATCTCCTCCCATTCTGTGACTTGTTTTTTTGTTTTGTTTTTTTGTTGTTTGTTTGTTTGTTTGTTTTGCCTTTATTCATGGGCTTTTTTGTTGTTGGCCAGAAGCTTGATATTTTATTTTATTTTTTAAAAATGTTATTTTATTGTTTAAGTATTACATATAGTAATACATCTATCTCCTTTTTCCCCCATTGACTTTCCCCCAGCCTCTCCTACCCCTAGTTGCATGCCCTCATCCCACACTCCCAGTGTCTTGTGTCCATTGGTTGTGCTTATATGCAAGTCCTTCAGTTGATCTCTTTCCCCCCTTCTCCAACACTCCCCAGCATTCCCACTGTAATTTGACAGTCTCTTCGATGCTTTACTGCCTCTGTATCTATCTTTTTGTTCATCAGGTTATAATGTTCTTTATTTTCCATAAAAGAGTGAGATCATGTGGTATTTTTCTTGCATTGCCTGGCTTATTTCACTTAGCATAATGTTCTCCAATTCCATCCAGGTTGCTGCAAATGGTAAGAATTCCCTCTTTTTTATGGCAGCATAATATTCCATTGTGTAGATGTACCACAGTTTTCTAATCCAGTCATCTGCTGACGGGCACCTCGGCTGTTTCCAAATCTTAGCTATGGTGAATTGTGCTGCAATGAACATAGGGTTGCATATATCCTTTCTGATTGGTGTTTCTAGTTTCTTGGAATATAGCCTAGAAGTGGGATTACAGGGTCGAATGGGAGTTCCATTTTTAGATTTTTGAGGAAACTCCATATTGTTCTCCACAGTGGCTGCACCAGTCTGCATTCGCACCAGCAGTGAAGGAGGGTTCCTTTTTCTCCACATCCTTGCCAGCACTTGTCGTTTGTTGATTTGTTGATGATAGCCATTCTGACAGGTGTGAGATGGTACCGCATTGTCGTTTTGATTTGCATCTCTCGGATAATTAGTGACTTTGAGCATGTTTTCATATGTATCTTAGCCTTCCTTCTGTCTTCTTTCGAAAAGTTTCTATTTAGGTTCGTTGCCCATTTTTATATTGGATCATTTATCTTTTTTTTTTTTTTAAGTTGTATGAGTTCCCTGTAAATGTTGGAGATTAAACCTTTATCAGTGATAACATTTGCAAATATGTTCTCCCACACAGTGGGCTTTCTTTTTGTTTTGTTGATGGTTTCTTTTGCTGTGCAAAAGCTTTTTATTTTGATGATGTAGTCCCATTTCTTTATTTTCTCTTTCATTTCCATTGCCCTAGGAGCGGTATCGGTGAAGAAATTGCTTCAGCATATGTCTGAGATTTCTCTGCCTATGGATTCCTCTAGTATTTTTATTGTTTCCTGTCTTATGTTTAAGTTCTTTATCCATTTTGAGTTTATTTTTGCGTATGGTGTAAGTTGGTGGTCTATTTTCATTTTTTTGCATGTATCTGTCCAATTTTCCCAACAACATTTATTGAAGAGACTGTTTTGACTCCATTGTATGTTCATGCCTCTTTATCAAATATTAATTGAGCATAGAGTGGTTTGGGTCGATAGCTGGGTTCTCTATTCTATTCCATTTGTTTATATGTCTGTTCTTGTGCCAGTAGCAGGCTCTTTTGAGAACAGTGGCTTTGTAATACAGCTTGAAATCTGGTATTGAGATCCCACTTACTTTGTTCTTTCTCAGGATTGCTGCAGATATTCAGGATCTTTTTTTTCCAGATGAATTTTTGGAGAGTTCTTTCTAGTTCTGTGAAATATGCCATTGGTATTTTAATGGGGAGTGCATTGAAAATATAGATTACTTTGGGTAGTATGGACATTTTATGTTGATTCTACCAATCCATGAACATGGTATGTTCTTCCATCTGTTTATGTCTTCCTCTTTCTATTTTTTCAGTGTCGTGTAGTTTTCCGCGTTAGGTCCTTTACCACCTTAGTTAAGTTCATTCACAGGTATCCTAACTTTTTTGGTGCGATGGTAAATGGGATTGCTTTTTTAGTCTCTGTTTCTGATAGTTAACTATTGGTGTATAGAAATGCTATAGATTTCTTGGCGTTAATTTTGTATCCTGCTAACTTTCCAAATTCATTTATTAAGTCTAATGATTTTTGATGGAGTCTTTAGGGACTTTTATGTACGATATCATGTCATCTGCGAATAGGACAGTTTTACTTCTTTTTTTTCCAATTTGGATGACATTTATTTCTTCTTCTTGTCTAATCACAATGGCTAGTACTTCCAGTACTATGTCAAACAGGAGTGGTGAAAGTGGGCATCCTTGTCTTGTTCCTGTTCTTAAGGGAAATGGTTTATTTTGTGCCCATTGAGTATGATGTTGGCTATGGGTTTGTCATATATGGCTTTTATATGTTGAGGTATGATCCTTTGATTCCAACCTTGCTGAGAGTTTTTATCAAGAAAGGGTGTTGGATTTTGTCAAATGCTTTTTCTGTGTCAATTGATATGACTATGTGATTTTTATCTCTCAATTTGTTTATGTGATGTATCACATTTATTGATTTGTGGATATTGTACCATCCTTGCATCCCTGGGATAAATCCTACTTGGTCATGGTGTATGATCTTTCTGATGTACTGCAGGATTTGATTTGCTCAAATTTTGTTGAGGATTTTGGCATCTATGTTCATTAAAGATACTGGCCTGTAATTCTCTTTCATTGTGTTGTCTTTATCTGGTTTTGGTATTAGGGTGATGCTGGATTCATAGAATGAGCTTGGAAGTGTTCCTTCCTCTTGAATTTTTTTGGAATAGTCTGAGGAAGATAGATTTTATTTCTTCCTTGAATGTTTGTTAAAACTCCCCTGTGAAGCCGTCTGGCCCAGGGCTTTTGTTTGCTGGAAGCTTTTTTTTTTTTTTTTTTAAAGATAAAGTTTATTTTTATTTTTTTTATATTTTATTGATTTTTTACAGAGAGGAAGAGAGAGGGATAGAGAGTTAGAAACATCGATGAGAAACATTGATCAGCTGCCTCTTGCACACCTCCTACTGGGGATGTGCCCGCAACCAAGGTACATGCCCTTGACCGGAATCGAACCTGGGACCCTTGAGTCCGCAGGCCGACGCTCTATCCACTGAGCCAAACCGGTTTCGGCTGCTGGAAGCTTTTTGATGACTGCTTCAATTTCTTCCATAGTTATTGGCCTATTTAGATGTTTAGATTCTTCCTGATTGAATATTGGAAGGTTTTATTTTTCTAGGAATATGTCCATTTCCTCCAGGTTGCCAGTTTATTGGAATAGAGTTGTTCATAGTATTTTTTAACAATCCTTTGTATTTCGGTGGGATCTGTTGTTATTTCTCCTCTTTCATTTCTGATTTTGTCTATTTGGGTCCTCTCTCTTTGCTTCTTATTGAGCCTGGCTAGAGGTTCATCAATCTTGTTTATCCTTTCAAAGAACCAGCTCTTGGTTTTGTTGATCTTTTGTGTGTGTGTGTGTGTGTGTGTGTGTGTGTGTGTGTGTGTGTGTGTTTTGGTCTCTATGTTGTTTATTTCTGCTCTGATCTTTATTATTTCCTTCCTTCTGTTTACACTAGACTTTTCTTGTTGCTATCTTTCTAACTCTTTGAGTTGTAGGGTTTGGTAATTTATTACCATTCTTTCTTGTTTTTTGCAATAGGCTTGTAGAGCTATGAACTTCCCTCTCAAGACTGCTTTCACTGTGTCTCATAGATTTTTGGATTGTTGTGTTTTCATTGTTATTTGTTGCCATGATGTTTTTTAATTTCTTCTTTGATCTCTCTGGTAACCTAGTCATTGTTTAATAGCATGCTATTTATTCTCCAAGTGTTCGAATTTTTTATTGTTGTTTATTCCTAATATGCATTGTTGACTGAGAAGATGCTTGATATGATTTCAATCTTATTGAATTTGTAGAGACTTTGCCTGTGACCCAGTATGTGGTCTATCTTTGAAAATGTCCCATGTGCACTTGAGAAGAAAGTATATTCTGTAGCATTGGGGTGAAATATTCTGAAGATGTCAATTAAATCCATCTTATCTAGTGAGTCATGTAGGATTGCTGCTTCTTTGCTGATTTTTTTGTTTAGAGGATTTGTACAGTGATATAATTGGGGTATTAAAGTCCCCTACTATGATTGTATTGCTGTCAATCTCTCCCTTGATATCCTCCAGAATTTTTTTTTAAATGTATTTGTGTGCTTCTGTATTGGGTGCGTATATGTTTACCAGAGTTTCTTCTTGTTGTTGGATTGCTCCCTTTAGTATTATGAAGTGGTCTTCCTTATCTGTTTTTATGTCCTTCACTTTGAGATCTAATTTGTCAGATATTATTATTCCTCCTCATGTGTTTTTTTTTTATTTCATTTCCATTTGCCTGAGAAACCTTTTACCATCCCTTCACCATCAGTCTGTGTGCGTCTCTTGTTCTGAGATAGATTTCCTGTAGACAGCAGATATAAGGGTTATGTTTTCTTATCTACTCAGTTACTCTATGTCTTTTGATTGGGGAATTTAATCCATTTACATTTAAAGTTATTATTGATAGGTACTTGTTTGTAGCCATTTATGTTATTGGTGCCTATGTTCCTTCTTTCCTTTCTTCTTCTTTTTACAGCAGTTCCTTTAGCATTTCTTGCATTTCTGGCTTGATAGTGATAAATTTCCTTAGCCCTTTTTGTCTTTGAAGCTCCTTATTTCCCCTTCAATTTTGAATGATAGCCTTGCTGGATAGAGTATTCTTAGATTCAGTCCCTTGCTTTGCATCACTTTGTAAATTTCCTTCCATTCTTTTCTGGCATGATGTGTTTCTGTTGAGAAATCATTTGATAATCTAATGGGGGATCTTTTGCAGATAACTCTCTGTCTCTCTCTAGCAGCCTTTGAGATTCTCTCTTTGTCCTTAAAGTTTGCCATTGTAATTACAACATGTCTTGGGGTAGGTCTTTTGGGATTCATTTTGTTGGGACTCTCTACTAGTATTCTTGAGTCACTTTTCTTCCCCATATCAGGGAAGTTTTCTGTCATTATTTCTTTAAATAGGTTCTCTAATCCTTTCTGCTCTTCTTGTCCTCTGAACCCCTATTTTACAGATGTTACTTTGTTTCATGTTGTCCCAAAGCTCTCATAGGCTCTCATCCTGCTTTCTACTTTTTTTCTCCAATTGATCTTCAGTTTGGGCTTGTTTCTCTGCCTTGTCTTCTAGCCCACTAATTCGGTCCTCTGCTTCTCTTAGTCTACTGTTGGAGCCTTCCATCATTTTCCTTATTGTAGCTATATCACTTTTGATTTCTTCTTGGTTCTTACATAGGTTGTTGATTTTCTTGTCCATCTGGTTTATGAACTGTGTGACTATTACTCTAAATTGTTTCTCTGGCATATTGCATTCCCCCATTTCATTTGGCTCCTTTTGTTTTTTTTGGGGTGTGTGATTTCTCCTCTTCTTTCCTTTGGGGGTTGCTTTTTTGTCTCCCCATTTCTATTTTGCTGAAGGATCCAGGTGCCCAATTGCACGGGCCCTAAGCTGCAGTGACAGGCTTGGTGGAAGCATCACACCTGCCAACTGTCAGGGGACTGGCTCAGATGCCTGGGAGATGCTGCTGCTGCAGTCCGGGTGGGATCCATGTGCAACAACAGTCAAGGGGCCATCTTGGGCATCTGGGAGATGCAGCCACCATGGTAACATACTATTTAGTGTCTATGCCTTTCAGTAGTCTTCTTCTAATCAATTTAAATTTTTATAGCTTTAGGGTCAGAGAAGATGCTTGATATGATTTCAATCTTCTTAAATTTATTGAGTTGTGTTTTGTATCTTAACATGTGGTCTATTCTATAAAACATTCCATATACACATGAAAAGAATGTATATTTTTCTGCTTTGGGGTGGAATGTTCTAAAGATATCAATTAAATCCATTTGATCTAGTGTGACATTGGAGGCCACTATATCCTTGTTGATTTTCTGACTGGACGATCTATCCATTGATATCAATGGGGTATTAAAATTCCCTTCTATAACTGTATTACTGTCAATACCTCTCTTTATGTCCATTAAGATTTGTTTTACAAAACTAGGTGCTCCTCTGTTGGGTGCATAAATGTTTACAAGGATTATATCCTCTTTTTGGATTGATCCAATTATCATTATGTTGTGTCCTTCTTTGTTAGCCTTGGTTTTAAAGTCTATTTTTTTTCAGATATAATTATTGCTACCCAGGCATTTTTAATTTGCATGATATATCTTTTTCCAGCCATTTACTTTTAGTCTGTATCATTTGTTCTGGGGTAGGTCTCTCAAAGACACATATATATATGTGTGTATACACACACACACACACACACACACACACACACACACATCTTGTTTTCTTATCAATTCAACTACTTTATTTCTTTTGATTGCAGGATTTAAGCCATTAAGATTTAAAGGGATTATTGATTGGTACATATATATTGCCATTTAATTTTTTAAATTATGTTTCTCTGTTTTGTTTACTTTTTCTTCTTCCACTTCTTAAAGCAAGCCCTTTAATATTTCTGGTAATAACTCATTTGGTGATAACAAACTCCTTTAGCTTTTTCTTGTCTGGGAATCTCTTTATTTCTCCTTCAATTTTAAATGATAGTTTTTCCAGTTAAAGTGACCTTGGTTGTAGATTATTGTTTTTCATCACTTTGAATATTTCATGCCAATCTTTTCTTGCATGAAATGTTTCTGTTGAGAAATCAGATGACAGTATTATGAAAGCTCCCTTATAGGTAACTGAATTCCTTCCTCTTGGGTCTCTTAAGATTCTCTTTTTGTCTTCAACTTTTGGCATTGTAATTATAATGTGTCTTAGTGTGTGCCTCTTTGGATCCATCTTGTTTGGTACTCTGTGATTCCTGGACTTGTATGTCTTTTTCTTTTACCAAGTTAAAGAAGTTTTCAGACATTATTTATTCATATAGGTTCTTGATTCCTTGTTTTCTCTTCTCTGTCTCATACCCCAATGATATGGATATTGTTATGCTTCATGTTGTCCCATCTTCATTTTTTAAAGTCTCTTTTCTTTTTGCTGCCCTATTTTGTTGTTGTTTTTTTAAAGTATTTTAAGTTGAATTTTAGAGAAAAAGAGGGAAGGGGAGGGGTAGAGTAATAGAAACATTGATAAGAGAAACATCATTGATCAGCTGTCTCCTGCAGGACCCCTACTGGGAATTGTGCCCACAATCAGGGGATGTACTCTGACTGAGAATTGAACTGGTGACCTCTTGGTTCACAGGTCAATGCTCAACCACTGGGCCACCCTAGCCAGACTTGTTGTATTTTTCTACTTTGTTTTCAAGTCACTGATTCAATCATCTGCTTCATCTAGCCTGCTGTTTATTACTTTCAGTGTGTCTTTTATTTCAAAATGGTATTCTTCATTTCTGACTGGTCCTTTTTATGATTTCTATATATTTTTTTCATGCTGCTGAGCATCCTTATAATCATTACTCTGAATTTCATATCTGATAAGTTGTTTACCTCCACTTCATTTAGCTCTTCTTCTGGAGAATTCTCTTGTTCTTTCATTAGTGGCCTATTTCTTTTTCTCCCCATTTTGGCTGCCTGTCTGTGTTTGTTTCTATGTATTAGGTATACCTGCTATGACTGCCAATCTTTGTAGGGTGGCCTATTATATAGTAGATAATCTGTGGGACCCAGTGGTGCAGTCTCCCTTTTCACCAGAATTGGGTGCTCTAAGAATGTTCCTTATTTACTTTGTGTAGGCCCTCCTGTTGTAATTGAGTGTGGATTGCTATTAGCCTGTTCATGTATGTGGCCCACCCTCATTCTGGCTGACATAAGGCTCAACCCCTAACTTAACGTGCAGGCTGTTGGGCAGGTTCTTATCACAGAAGTGGAATTTGCCTCAACAGAGTTTTGTTCCTGCCAATATGTCCCTGTGGATATGCTGCTTATGAAGCTTATTGGATCCTGCTATGTTGTTGTCTCAAGCCGACCACTGGGTGTATTTGTTCTGGGCCTCTTTGGAGGGTCTTTGGTGCAGGCTAATATCAGACACTGTCTGTGACTGGCCGTGAGCAACCTGTTTGGAGCTCCCAGATATCCACAGCTTGTGGTTCTCTCTGATGGACCTATGTGTATATGGAAAGGACCAAGCTGCATACCAAGGTCTACTTTTAGTAGCCCTGTGCTCAAGAGGAGGTCATGCAAAGACTCAAAGCAGCCAGAGATTCACCTCTGTGTGAAGGCTGTCTGTTAATATTAATCACTCAATGAGCCTCTGGCTATAGTCCTCAATAAGACAAAAGCTTCATATGGTAGGGTGAGACGTGTTCCAATTGGTAGGGCTATTGCTTTTCCTCAGGCTAATGCTGCATGATGGGAATGTTCTGCCTGATAAAAATGGCATAATGACTCTGCATAGGGATCCTGGAAGCTGTCCTCTCAGCTTTCTCCCCACAGCCACCAATCCATACTCTCCTCATGCAGCTCTACACCACTCTGACCTCCCTTTGCCAGAGCCCAAAGTGAGTAGCTGCAAATGAAATTTTGTGTGTTGACTCTGTAAGAAGGAAAATCTTTTTAATAAATTTTATGTGCTATAATACAATTATTTCATTTTTTAAAAGTAGTATGACATTCACCCAGTATTCACATTTAAATTCTTATCAAGTACTATTACTTGCCTAAATATGTTGGTTATTATCCAATAGACTTTATTCTTGATTGTTATATAGTTTTAAGAAGGGAGAAGAAACATTTTTTTTGTCTACTGACACGTTTTATTTTTATATATTTTCTACTAAATGATTGGTAAATTTTTACTTAATTAACTAACCATTTATTTTCTCTGCTTCAAAAATGATTTGAGGAAGAATAGGACATTAGAAAGATTTGAACAAATTTTATTTGGATTTTGACAGTATAATAGATTTCAGTTAGCTTTAATCTTCTTATGGATCAAATAAAACCCCAGTATTTTAGGTTGCTTTGGCTATTTTTTATTTATTTTGAAGTATAGAAAGATATAAGAATTAGAATAATGAGCACTTATGTCTTTGTGTCCCAGTTTAATAAATATATCTTAAATATTGTTGTTCCCCTCTTTGCCTTTTCAGATTGTTACCTCCTTTTATTCTAAACTTGATGTTTACCACTCTCATGTATTACTTTATACTTTTTCTAGAGATGTTTCCACCTGTAAATGATGCAAATTCTATTATTTTTTATGTTTAAATGGTAATGTGCTTTATGATTTTTTTAGCAATTTACTTATTTGGTTCAATATTTGTGATATTAATCATTGTTGAAATTTTTAGCTCTTGTTCATTTATTCTTATTGCTGTATAATGATCTGATTCATGAATATATTTAACTAATTTACTTATTTTCTTGTGGATGGGTATTTATGTGGTTTCTATTAGAAGATGCCTATCTTCTTATTAGAGACAATATAGGGGTTAGGAATAGACTGTTTGTCTTTAAAGCCTGACTCTCTCTCTCTTTTACAATGTAAATTAGTTAATTTCTCCATGCCTATTTTTTCATCTGAAAAATATGGGTAGGGATAAAATCTACCTCATAAGTTTATTGTGGGAATTATATGAAGTGTATAAAACAGGGCCTGTAAAATACTCCATAAAACAAGCATTAAAAACCAATATAATCAACAATCAAGCAAACAACAACAAAAGGACAGAGAGAAAAAAATTTGGATATTGAAGAAAGAAAAGAGAGAAGTGTGTATGGACTTAGAGCAGGGGATTGGAAATTAGATATATAAGTAGGATGAATTTTTAACGGGATAAAAAGAAGGAATAGGGGAAATCCAAAGCAGAAATAGGGTAATAGAAACAATACAACAAAAGGGGAAAAGTGAGGAAGAGAGTGTTGGCATAAAGGTAAAGTTGAGATAGAGTAAAATGATGCTAAAGGGAAGATGAAAATAGAATGTAGAACACTAATCCAAAAATAAAATAAAGAGAAAATAAAATGACACTTAAAAAAAGTTAAAATAGTGGTAGTAATAGTACTGATTAAAAATGAAAAATGTAATAATTAAAAAGGTAAAATCAAGTGAGGAAAAAAGAAAAAAAATTAGTTTCTTAAGTAAAATATGAAAAAAAATACAAAATAAAAATATGCACTAGTGAAGGTCATTCACTTCCTCTACTGTTCTGTGTGGCACACCTGTTTCCTTGTCAGGACAGCATTGAAGTTCCCTGTGTTCCACTGCTCCTCAGTGTTGTAAGCAACAGTCCTGATTTTCAAGCAGGCAGTACTTCTTTGTTTCTTATACTCCTTTATTTGTGTTTACAAAAGAGTCAATTTGTGATTCAAACCCTGGGTGGCAGTATTTCTGTGATGACCTCCAGGTCTATAAGTCCTCTCTAGCTGGTGCTTAGATTTTGTTTTTTCTGTCTCTCTTAATAATGGCTTGGGGGAATGGGCTTCCCCAGAGCTGGTTCTCTAATTGTTATTCCCTGCTCTGATCCCGAGGTTCCACAAAAACAACTTTTCCCTGCAGTCTCTTAGAGTGTCCCTAATTGGGTGATTCCATGTTCTGGCCTTAGTAATCAAAGCAAGGATTTAAAGAAAAAGAAAAAAGAGCCAGAGTAAGTGCAGGACTTTTACCCTCCTGCACTGCACGCAAGTCTGTACAGTCTTTTTCCCCCCTGGCTCTAAGCATCTGGCACACTGTTAAAATTTTTATGCTACCCTTTTGCACCCAGTTCAGCTATGGGTTGCTTTTTAGAGTTCCCTTCTGTTAGCAGCCCTGCGGATCCCCTTCCACATTCGCGGATCACACTAGCCCCAATGGCCACAGATTTTTGGATGGCGCAGATTTCCTCAGATCCTCTACCTCCTGTTGTGCGCGTTTCTCTCTCCTGTTTGGATCACAGACCTCACTTTTTCCTAGGCTAAATCTGACCTTTCTGTGAGAAGGTGCAGAGCTCCTCCGAGTCCACATATTCACATTGCTTGGGATCTGGTGTTCTGGGTACGCAGCTGTTTCCTGGGTAGTGGTGTTGTAGTTTCCTGGTATTTTTAGACTTCCAATAACAGCCACTCTCCCCTCCAAGATGGTGTGGTCTCTGTGTCAGAGCCCATTGCTCTGGGAGGGATTTCAGCAGCAGTGGAGGCTGCCTGGTAAAGTGGACCCTGTCTAGCAATCCCCAACAGTCCCTTGGAGTACAGCTGTCCCTCAACTCACAAACACTCCCTGTGCGACCACATACTCTCCTTTCATTCTTTCCCTCATGCACTATCTTGCAGTCTGCCTTCCTGTCAGCAGCCATATTCTCAATCGCTTTTTTTTTTTTAAGATTTGAGAGGGTATAAGCTTTACCTCTGTCCACAAATTACCTGCTATTCTTTTCCAAAGCTAGACAATGCTAACAGTTTCACACTCACAGAATGAAAAAGAGGGTGAGGACATTGATACATTCATGGACAAGTCTAAGAATTTCTGCCTCATAGGAAGGTTCTGTGACTAGGATGACCATTGATTGCAACCTGACTTGGAGAAAACTGTTTGGACACGCCCAAATAGGTGTATTCTTGCAATAGAAATGTGTGTGTTTTAAGATATGTTATTAAGATAAACGATCTAAGATGATGAAAATTTGTAAAAAACATGTATGTTATGAGAAAAGACCCTATAAAGAATTATGAGACATCAGTTTGTGATTGAATTTTGTCATTAGTTGGATATGACACCTAGTTCAAATTACTTAACATGTATAAGCCTCTGTGCAAAATGAGGGTTATGTGATGGTTAATGTCTGTAAAGATTTTAAGGTATTCATTGCAGAAACATAGATATTTCAGTACAATCTATTTCCAGTGATAAAAATGCTAATAAGGGGAGCACTACTCACAAACACATTTATACACAGAAACCAACACACACATATGTTAATGTTTGCCTTACAAAACTGATTTTAAACTGTTTATTCTATAGAGAATGATAAAGAATACTTACCAGATGACTTTGAAAGAGGAATAATCAAGGGGGAAGGCAGGAAACAATCAATGCATCATGCTGGTAAGAATAAGGAAATTGCAAGTCTATTTATGGTTCATTTGTCTTCTCAGGAGTTCATTTAAGTTTACACCTTCAATGACGACAGTTTTTATGTGCTATCCTGTCTAATAAAAGAGTAATATACAAACTGACAGTACCTCTGCTACACCCACAAGCCATGCCCACCAGCCAATCAGGAACGAATATGCAAATAAACCAAACCAAGATGGCTACAGCCACAGAGAGCAGGAGGGAGGTTTGGGTTTCCCCAGCAATGGAGGAAGTCAAGCTTTCTGCCTTCCCTTGCCGGCCTAGGCCTCCACTCAATGCTACAAAGTTTTAATGATAGAAGATACATAAATCCAAACAGAAATGGTGGCAGCCATGGTCCTGGAGAGAGCAGGAGGCTAGGGTTGCCATGGTTATGGAGGAAGCCAAGCTTCTGCAGCCCTGGAAAGCCTAGACCTACACTCCAGGCTACAAAGTTTCAATTATAGAAGATAAATAAATTCCAACAGAAATGGCTGCTGCCATGGAGCGAGCAGAAGGCTTGGTTCCACTCCAGGCTACAAAGTTTCAGTTGTAGAAGATAAATAAATCCCAGATACCAGGACCTGCGCTTGTGTCACCTGGGGGCATGACCAGCCTGCAAACCACCACAGGCCCCTCGCCCAGGCTGCCCCACGTCCCAAGGGAACCCCCACCCTGATACAGGACACGCTTCAGGGCAAACCAGCTGGCCCCCACCCATGCACCAGGCCTCTATCCTATCTACTAAAAGAGTAATATGCAGATTGACCATCACTCCAACACACAAGATGGCTGCCCCCATGTGGACAAAAGATGACCACCACAAGATGGCCAGTGGGGGAGGGCAGTTGGGAGGGACCAGGCCTGCAAGGGAGGGCAGTTGGGGGCAATAAAGCCTGCAATGGAGGGCAGTTAGGAGTGACCAGGCTGGCAGAGAAGGGAAGTTGGGGGTGACCAGGCCTGCAGGGAACGGCAGTTAGGGGTGAGCAGGCCTGCAGGGGAGGGCAGTTAGGGGCAAACAGGCTGGCAGGGGAGCAGTTAGGCATCAATCAGGCTGGCAGGGGAGTGGTTAGGGGGTGATCAGGCTGGCAGGCAGAAGCAGTTAGGGGCAATCAGGAAGGCAGGTGAGCAGTTGGGAGCAAGCAGTCCTGGATTGTGAGAGGGATCCCAGATTGGAGAGGGTGCAGGCTGGGCTGAGGGACACCCCCTTCCCCATGCACAAATTTCATGTACCAGGCCTCTAGTTGTACATAATAAAACTTTTCCATAATTTATTCCTTTAATTATTAGAACTCTAGCAGTTACCATCAATGGGTACTTAGATACATAATTTCTGTTTTAAGAATCATCTCCTTAAAGTCATCCATTAAAATCCATTGCTTATTGTGAGCTTGAAATATGCTTGATGGAAGCCTTTCAAATGCTACGTTACTCACTTTGTTTTTCAGACCAAATTCATGAATTGCTTTGTCTTTGAAAATGCAGAAAAATTACCATAAGAAAGGGATTAGAAGAAGAATTGAGAAAATAGACATTGCATTGCTTATTAATCTCCTCTGTGTGATTTGAATACCAAGAACATTTCTAATATCTCAGCTATTGTTCAGCCTGTGATTTTCTTTTTAATAAACTGTAGGGTATATACTACTGCTACTTGTTCTGACAGAGCAGTGGCTAACACACAGTCACCATCTTTGGCATGGTAGAAAAAGAAATAGGCAGGTTAAGGGAGCAATCAGGGAAAAAGACACTGAAAGAGAGGCTTTCAAAACACAGTCATCAAAAGGTGATGGTGCTAATGCCCCAAGTTCATGCCCACACAAGAAAAACACTAGAAGCTTCACAATGCAGGGAAGGACACTTCAGTAAAATCTGAAATAGCACAGCCTCATAACTTAGTAAATGACCAGGCACAAAATAATAACCCCCCAAATGCAGTAAGAGTACCCCAATTTGCTACAACACATTGCTTAAAATGTGCAGGTTTTACCACAAAATATATGACACATGTAAAGGAATGGCAAGTGTGAACTCTACATAGGAGGAAAGCAGACCAGAACAAATCCAGTTGTAGGATTTCCTAAAATTTATAAATATTTAAATCAAGAACCCCATGTATAAAAGAGAAAGGACCATAGGTGCCTGGTTCTCATCAAATAAAAATGTTAACAGAGAGACAGGATGATACAGGAAAAGAAAAACACTGATAATTTTGGTATTGAAATTCTAATAGCCGTTAGGTAAAATGCATCATATGAGCACAGGAATAGATTGGAATTGTCATAAGAAAGAATCTCTACACTTGAAATAATGGAAGAGTGAAAGTAGAGCAGAGAGGAAGGGGGCAGGAAAAGCATTGATAGAAATAATGGTTGAATATTTTTAAACATATTGAATGAAAAATATCAGTCTGCACATCCAAGCGCAATGAAATCTAAGTAGAATAGGTACAATGAAATATACAATCAGACCCATCTTGGTAAAAGTTATGAAGGACAAAGAAACTACTAAAACCCAAAGAGGGCACAAAACTCATCATAGAAAAGATAAACCTGATAAGATGAAGAGATGACTTTACCTCATAAAATTCTCCAGGACTATAGGCAGTGGGATGGCATAGTCAGAGTGCTAATAGAAAAAAAATGTCACTATGATTCATATATCTAGCCAAACTATCTTTCAGAGAGAAGGTTAGAAAAAGGGATTCCAGTTTTCAAAAAGGAAGAAAGAAAAAAGAAAGAAAGGAACTTTCTTTCAAGTGTGAACTCTACATAGGAGGAAAGCAGACCAGAAGGAAGGAAGGAAGGAAGGAAGGAAGGAAGGAAGGAAGGAAGGAAGGAGGGAGGGAGGGAGGGAGGGAGGGAGGGAGGGAGGGAAGGAAGGAAGGAAGGAAGGAAGGAAGGAAGGAAGGAAGGAAGGAAGGAAGGAAGGAAGGAAGGAAGAAACAAAGAAACAAAGAAAGAAAGAAAGAAAGAAAGAAAGAGAGACCCATTTAAAATTATGAGACATTAGTTTGTGATTGAAATTTGTCTTTAGTTAGAAATGATACCTACGTCAAATCACTTGACATGTATAATCCTCTGTGCATTGAGGGTTATGTGATGGCTAATATCTGTAACAATTTTAAGGTATTTATATCAGAAACACAGACATTTAGTATAATCCATTTCTAGTGATAAACATGCTAATTAGGGGACCACTAGTGACAAATACATTTATACAGAGAAAACAATAGACATACACAAACACACGCACACAACACACACGTGTTAATATTTGCCTTACAAAACTGATTTAAGTCGAAACTGGTTTGGCTCAGTGGATAGAGCGTCGGCCTGCGGACTGAAAGGTCCCAGATTCGATTCCGGTCAAGGGCATGTACCTTGGTTGCGGGCACATCCCCAGTAGGGGGTGTGCAAGAGGTAGCTGATCAATGTTTCTCTCTCATCGATGTTTCTAACTCTCTATCCCTCTCTCTTCCTCTCTGTAAAAAATCAGTAAAAATATATTTTTTTAAAAAAACTGATTTAAAACTGCTCATTTCTATAGAGACTGATGCAGAATACTTACCAGGTGAATTTGGAAGAGGTATAATCAACGGGGAAGCCAAGAAACAATCAATGCACCATGCTGGTAAGAACAAGAATATTTCAAGTCTATTTATGGCTCATTTATCTTCTCACAAATTTATTTAAGCTTACAGTTTCAATTACCAGAATATCTATATGCTATGTGCTATTTTACATAACCAAACTTCTCCATAATTTCTTCCTATAATTAGTAGAACTCTAGCAGTTACCATCAATGGGTACTTAGAAACATAATTTCTATTTTAAGACTCATCTCCTTAAAGTCACCCATGAAAATCCAGTGAGCTAGGAATATGTGTGATGGAAACTATTAAAATGCCCCTTTAGTCACTTTCTCTTTCAGACCCAATTCATTACTTGCTTTGTTTTTGCAAATGCAGAAAAGTTACCTAAAGAAAGGGATTAGAAGCAGAATTTAGAAAATAGACATTGCATTGCTTATTAATTCCCTCCTTGTGATTACAATACCAAGAACATTTCCAATATCTCGCTGATGGTACAACCTGAGTATTTCTTTTTAATACAATTTATGAAATAAATTACTGCTTCTTATTCTGGCAGATCAGTGGCTAACAGACTTTTTCACCATTTTTGACATGGTAGCAAAGGAAATAGGCAGGTTAAGGGAACAAGCAGAGAAGGAGACACTGAAAGAGAAGCTTTCAAAACACGAGTCATCCAAAGGTGATGGTGCTCATTCCCAAGTTCATGCCTTCACAGGAACAACACTAGAAGCTTCATGCTACAGGGAAGGACACTTCAGTAAAATGTTAAATAGCACAGCCTCATCACTCAGTAAATGACCAGGTACACAATGACAACAAGCCTCCAAGTGCAGTGGGAGGAACACAGTATCAGATTTGCTACAATACATTGCCTAAAATGCTCAGGTTTCCACTCAATATATGAGACATGTAAAGGAATAGCAAGTGTGAACTCTACATAGGAGGAAAGCATATCAGAACAAATCTTTGTGTGTGTTCCTGTTGTAGGTTTTCCTATAATTTATAAATACTTTGAATAAAGAACCCCATTTTTAAAAGAGAAAAGACCATAGGTGGCTAGTTGTAATCAAATAAAAATGTCAACAGAGAGAAAGGATGATATAGGAAAATAAAACCTGATGATTTTGATATTGAAATTCTAATAACTGTTAGGTAAAATGCATCATATAGTCAAAAGAATAGATTGGAATTGTCATAAGAAAGAATCTTTACACTTGAAATAATAGAAAGAGTGAAAGTAGAGCAGGGAAGAAGGAGGCAGGAAAAGTATTGGAAGAAATAATGGTTGAATATTTTTAAATATATTCAATGAAAAATATCAACTTGCACATCCAAGCTCAATGAAATCTAAATAGAATAGGTACAATGAAATATACAAGGAGACACATATTGGTAAAAGTTATGAAGGGCAGAGAAAATAATAAACCCACAAAGGGTAAACAACTCATTATAAGAAAGATAAAGCTGGTAAGATGAACAGCTGACTTGACATCACAAACTGTCCAGGACCACAGGGAGTGTGGTGACATATTCAGAGTGTTAATAGAAAAAAATATCCCTATGATTGCTTTATCTAGCCAAACTATCTCTCAGAGTGAAGGTTATAAAAATGGATTCCAATTTTCAGAAAGAAGAAAGAAAGAAAAGGAGAAAGAAAGAAAGAAAGAAAGAAAGAAAGAAAGAAAGAAAGAAAGAAAGAAAGAAAGAAAGAAAGAAAAATAAAAGATACCTTAAAGAATTATAAGACATCAGTTTGTGATTGAATTTTGTCATTAGTTGGATATGACACCTTGTTCAAATCACTGAACATGTATAATCCTCTGTGCATTGAGGGTTATGTGATGGCTAATGTCTGTAATGATATTAAGGTATTTATTTCAGAAACACAGACAATTTAGTATAGTCCATTTCCAGTGATAAAAATGCTAATAAGGGGAGCACTAGACACAAACACAGTTATACACCAAAACCAATAGACACACACACAAACTCACACACACACCACACACGTGTTAATATTTGCCTTACAAAACTGATTTTAAACTGATCATTTCTACAGAGACTGATACAGAATACTTACCCGGTGACATTGAAAGAGGCATTATCAAGGAGGAAGCCAAGAAACAATCAATGCACCATGCTGGTAAGATCAAGAATATTTCAAGTCTATTTATGGTTCAGCTATCTTCTCACAAGTATATTTAACTTTACACCTTCAATTACCACAGTACCTATATGCTATTTTACATAATAAACCTTCTCCATAATTTCTTCCTATAATAAGTAGAACTTTAGCAGTTACCATCAATGGGTACTTAGATACATAATTTCTATTTTATAACTCATCTCCTTAAAGTCATCCACAAAAATTCAGTGAGCTAGGAATATGCTTGATGGAAGCCTTTGTAATGCCACTTTACTCACTTTCTCTTTCAGACCCAATTCATTAGTTGCTTTGTATTTTCAAATGCAGAAAAGTTACCTAAAGAAAGGGATTAGAACAGGAATTTAGAAAATAGACCTTGCTTTGCTTATTAATTCCCTCCATGTGACTACAATACCAGGAAATTTCCTATATCTCAGGTGATTATGCAACCTGAGTTTTTTCCATTTTAATACAGTTTAATGTATAAAGTACTGCTGCTTGTTCTGGCAGATCAGTGCCTAACACACAGTCACCATCTTTGACATGGTAGCAAAGGAAACAGGCAGGTTAAGGAAGCAATCTGGAAAGGAGACACTGAAAGAGCAGCTTTCAAAACACTAGTCATTCAAAGGTGATAGTGCTCATGCCCAAGTTTATGCCCTCAAAGGAATAACACCAGAAGCTTCACACTGCAGGGAAGAACATTTCAGTAAAATATGAAATAGCACAGTCTCATCACTCAGTATATGACCAGGTACAAAATGACAACAAGCCTCCAAATGTGGTAAGAGGAACTGAGGACCCAGATTTGCTACAATACATTGCCTAAAATGCTCAGGTTTCCACACAATATATAGCACATGTAAAGGAACAGCAAGTGTGAAGTCTACATAGGAGAAAAGCAGACCAGAACAAATCTTTGTGTGTGTTCCAGTTGTGTTTCCTAAAATTTATAAATATTTTAATCAAGAACCCCATGTTTAAAAGGGAAAAGACCAAAAATGGCTAGTTCTCATAAACTGAAAATGTCAACAGAGAGACAGAATGAGATATGAAAAGAAAACACTGATGAATTTGGTAATGAAATTCTAATAACTGTTAGGTAAAATGCATTATAGGGGCATTTTACCTAACAGTGTAGAGAAAGAATCTCTACACTTGAAATAATGGGATGAATGAAAGTAGAACAGAGGAGGAAGGGGGCAGGAAAAGCATTGGAAGAAAGAATGGTTGTATATTTCCAAACATATTCCATGAAAAATATCAATCTGCACATCCAAGCTCAATGAAATCTGAGTAAAATAGGTACAATGAAATGTACAATCAGACCCATCTTGGTAAAAGTTATGAAGGACAGAGAAAATAAAACCACAAAGGGCAAACAACTCATCATAGAAAAGAGAAACATGGTATGATGAAGAGCTGACTTGAGCCTACAAACTCTCCAGGACTACAGGCAGTGGGATAGAATAGTCAGAGTACTAATGGGAAAAAAAAAGTTACTATGATTCGTATATCTAGCCAAACTATCTTCCAGAGTGCTTAGAAAAAGGGCTTCCAATTTTCAAAAAGGAAGAAATAGAGAGAGAGAGAGAGAGAAGAAAGAAAGAAAAAGAAAGAAAGAGAAAGAAAGAGGAAGGAAGGAAGGAAGGAAGGAAGGAAGGAAGGAAGGAAGGAAGGAAGGAAGGAAGGAAGGAAGGAAGGAAGGAAGAAAGGAAGGAAGGAAGGAAGGAAGAGAAAGAAAGGAAAGAAAGAAAGAAAGAAAGAAAGAAAGAAAGAAAGAAAGAAAGAAAGAAAGAAAGAAAGAAAGAAAGAAAGAAGAAAGAGAAAGGAAGGATGTAAGGAAGGAAAGGAAGGAAGAAGGAAAGGAAGAAAAGAACTGTTAACGAATTATAAGAAGAGAAGGGAAGATGGCTGCCGACCAGATGGCAGACTGCAAGATAGTGTGTGAGTAAGAGAACAAAGGGAGAGTGTATGGTCTCACTGGGAGTGTTTGTTGGTGAGTGAGGGACAGCTATACTCCAGGAGACTGTGGGGGACAGCTGGTCAGGGTTCCTCTGATCAGGCAGCCACCACTGCTGCTGGGTTCCCACCCGGAGTGACCAGCTCTGACACAGAGACCACGCCATCTTGAAGGGGAAAGTGGATGTTAGCGGAAGCCTGAAAATCTACAAATACGGCATTCAGCGAACAGCGGCGAAACCCAAGAACACTGGTTCCTATGTGGCGTGAGCACAGAGATTCAGAGGAGCTCTGCACCCCCTCACGAAAGGTCAGATTTCGCCTGGGATAAGGTGAGGTCTGTGGTCCGGGCAGGAGAGAGAAACACACACTGCAGGAACGGGAGGACCTGGGGAAGTCTGCCACCAAAAAAATCAATGGCCATTGGGGCTGGCGTGATCCACAAATGTGGAAGCGGGTCCACAGGGCTGCTAACAGAAGGGAACTCTAAAAAGCAACCCATAGCTGAACTGGGCACAAAAGTACAGCCTAAAAATTTTAAAAGTGTGCCGGCTGTTTAGACCCAAGGGAAAAAAAGACTGCACAGACTTGCACGCAGCGACAGAGTTCACGCACTTACTCTGGCTCTTTTTTCTCTCGCTCTTTTTTTTGTTTTGTTTTGTTTATATCATTGCTTTTGTTTACTAAGCCCAATACATAGGATCACCCAATTGGGGACACTCTAAGAGACTGCAGGGGAAAGTTGTTTTTGTGGAACCTCGGGATCAGAGCAGGGAATAACGATCAGAGAACCAGCTCTGGGGCAACCCATTCCCCCAAACCAGTATTAAGTGCGACAGGGAAAACAAAACCTAAACACTAGCTAGAGAGGACCTATAGATCCGGAGGTCAATCCAGAAACACTGCCACCCAGGGATTGAATCACAAATTGACTCTTGTGTAAACACAAATAAAGAAGTCTAAGAAACAAAGAAGTACTGCCTGCTTGAAAATCAGGATTGTGGCCTACAACACTGAAGAGCAATGGAACGCAGGGAACTTCAATACTGTCCTGACTAGGAAACAGGTGTGCCACACAGAACAGTAGAGGAAGTGAATGACCTTCACTACTGCACTTTTTTTTTCCTTTTACTTAAGAAACTATTTTTTTCTTTTTTCCTCACTTGATTTCATCTTTATAATTATTATATTTTTATTTTCAATCAGTATTATTACTACTACTATTTTACCTTATTTTAAAAAGTGTCATTTTATTTTCTCTTTATTTTACTTTGGGATTAGTGTTCTACATTCTAGTTTCATCTTTCCTTTAGAATTATTTTACTCTATCTCAACTTTACCTTTATGTCAACACTCTCTTCCTCATTTTTCCCCTTTTGTTGTGCTGTTCTCTTACCCTATTCCTGCTTTAGATTTTCTCTATTACATTTTTTATGCCCTGTTAAAATTTCACCCTACTTATATATCTAATTTCCATTCCCCTGCTCCAAGTCCATACACATCTCTCTCTTCTTTCTTCATTATCCAAAATTTTCTCTCTCTCTGTCCTTTTGTTGTTGTTTGCTTGATTGTTGATTATATCGATTTTTTATGCTTGTTTGTGAGATTGATTTGCTTTTTCTTTTTGTTTCTTTGTTTTGTTTTTGTTTGTTTTTTTGCTTCTGTTTTCCCTTGCCTCACTTGATATTAGTTCTTGTTTGTAGTTTGCATTCATCTGTAGGTATTTTCTCCCCATATAAATAGTTTTCTTCCTCTTCTCTCTTATTCTCTTTCTTTTCTCTCCTACTATTTTTTCCAATCCTAAATGACTCACAAGACCAGATGGAATTAATTGATATCTTCAAAACATTTCACCCCAAAGCCACAGAATATACATTCTTCTCAAGTGCACATGGGTCATTTTCAAAGATAGATCATACATTGGGTCAGAGGTAAAGTCTCTACAAATTCAAAAAGAGAGAAATCATATCAAGCATCTTCTCAGATCACAATGGCATAAAACTGGAAAATAACTACAATAAAAACAATCCAAAAAAAATCAAACACATGGAGACTAAATAGCATGCTATTAAACAATGACTAGGTTACCAGAGAGATGAAAGAAGAAATAAAAAACATCAAGGCAAAAAAACGACAATAAAAACACAACTATCCAAAATCTATAGGACACAGTGAAAGCAGTCTTGAGAGGAAAGTATAGCTCCACAAGAATACTGCAAAAAAACAAGAAAGAATGGTAATAAATTACCAAACCCTACAACTCAAAGAGTTAGAAAGAGTTACAACAAGCCCAGTGTAAACAGAAGGAAGAAAATAATAAAGATCAGAGTAGAGATAAACGACCTAGAGACCAAAACAAACAAACAAACAAACAATAAAAATGATCAACAAAACCAAGAGCTGGTTCTTTGAAAAAATAAACAAGATTGATGAATCTCTAGCCAGGCTAACCAAGAAGCAAAGAGAGAGGACCCAAATAAACAAAATCAGAAATGAAAGAGGAGAAATAACAACAGACCCCACTGAATTACAAAGGATTGTTAAAAAATACCATGAACAACTCTATACCAATAAACTGGACAACATGGAGGAAATGGACATATTCCTAGAAAAATGAAACCTTCCAAAATTCAATCAGGAAGAATCTAAACATCTAAATAGGACAATAACTGTGCAAGAAATTGAAGCAGTCATCAAAAAGCTTCCAGCAAACAAAAGCCCGGAGCCAGATGACTTCACAGGGGAGTTTTAACAAACATTAAAGGAAGAAGTAAAACCTATCCTCCTCAGACTATTCCAAAAATTTCATAGGAAGGAACACTTCCAAGCTCATTCTATGAAGCCAGCATCACCCTAATACCAAAACCAGATAAAGACAACACAATGAAAGAGAATTACAGGCCAGTATCCTTCATGAATATAGATACAAAAATCCTCAACAAAATTTTAGCAAGTCAGATCCAGCAGTACATCAGAAAGATCATACACCATGACCAAGTAGGATTTATCCTGGAGATAAAAGGATGGTACAATATCCGCAAATCAATAAATGTGATACATCACATAAACAAATTGTGAGATAAAAAATCATATAGTCATATCAATTGATGCAGAAAAAGCATTTGACAAAATCCAACACCCTTTCTTAATAAAAACTTTCAGCAAGGTGGGAATAGAAGGATCATACCTCAACAAAATAAAAGCCATATATGATAAATCCACAGCAAACATCACACTCAATGGGCAAAAAATAAAACCATTCCCCCTAAGAACAGAAACAAGACAGGGATGCCCACTCTCACCACTCCTGTTCAATGTAGTACTGGAAGTATTAGCCATTGCGATTAGACAAGAAGAAGGAATAAAAGGCATCCAAATAGGGATAAAAAAAGTAAAACTGTCCTTATTTGCAGATGACATGATATTGTACATAATAATCCTGAAAGACTCCATCAAAAAACTAATAGACTTAATAAATGAATTCGGCAATGTAGCAGGATACAAAATTAATGCCAAAAACTATGGCATTTCTATACACCAATAGGGAACTTACAGAAACAGAGACTAAAAAAGCAATCCCATTTACCATTGCACCAAAAAAATTAAGATATCTAGTAATAAACTTAAGTAAGGAGGTAAAAGACCTATATGCAGAAAACTACAGGACACTGAAAAAAGAGTTAGAGGGAGACATAAACAGATGGAAGAACATACCATGTTCATGGATTGGTAGAATCAACATCATGAAAATGTCCATACTACCCAAAGCAATCTATATTTTCAATGCCCTCCCCATTGAAATACCAATGGCATATTTCACAGACCTAGAAAGAACTCTCCAAAAATTCATCTGGAATAAAAAAAAGACCCCAAATAGCTATAGCAATCCTGAGAAAGAAGAACAAAGTAAGTGGGATCTCAATACCAGATTTCAAGCTGTATTGCAAAGCCATTGTTCTCAAAAGAGCCTGGTACTGGCACAAGAACAGACATATAGACCAATGGAAAAGAATAGAGAACCCAGATATCTACCCAAACCACTATGCTCAATTAATATTTGACAAAGGAGGCAAGAGCATACAATGGAGTCAAAACAGTCTCTTCAATAAATGTTGTTGGGAAAATTGGACAGATAAATGCAAAAAATGAAACTAGACCACCAACTTACACCATAAACAAAAAATAAACACAAAATGGATAAAGGACTTAAACATAAGACGGGAAACCATAAAAATACTAGTGGAATCCACAGGCAGCAAAATCTCAGACATATGCTGAAGCAATTTCTTCACTGATACCACTCCTAGGGTAATTGGAAGGAAAGAGAAAATAAAGAAATGGGACTACATCAAAATAAAAGCTTTTGCACACCAAAAGAAGCCATCAACAAAACAATAAGAAAGCCCACTATATGGGAGAACATATTTGCATATGTTGCCACTGATAAAGGTTTAATCTCCAACATCTACAGGCAGCTTATACAACTTAATAAAAGGAAGATAAATGATCCAATAAAAAAATGGGCAATGGACCTAAATAGAAACTTTTCGAAAGAAGACAGAAGAAAGGCCAAGAGACATATGAAAACATGCTCAAAGTCACTAATTATCCGAGCAATGCAAAGCAAAACACCAATGCGGTACCTTCTCACACTTGTCAGAATGGCTATCATCAACAAATCAACAAATGACAAATGCTGGTGAGGATATGGAGAAAAAGGAACCCTCATGCACTGCTGGGGGGAATGCAGACTGGTGCAGCCACTTTGGAGAACAGTATGGAGTTTCCTCAAATAACTAAAAATGGAACTCCCATTTGACCCAGTAATCTCACTTCTATGAATATATCCCAAGAAACTAGAAACACCAATCAGAAAGGATATATGCACCTGTATGTTCATAGCAGCACAATTCACCATAGCTAAGATTTGGAAATAGCCTAAATGCCCTTCAGCAGATGAGTGGATTAGAAAACTATGGTACATCTACACATTGGAATACTACGCTGCTATAAAAAAGAAGGAATTCTTACCATTGGCTGTAGCATGGATGGACCTGGAGAGCATTACGTTAAGTGAAATAAGCCAGGCAATGAAAGAAAAATACCACATGATCTCACTCATTTATGGAAAATAAAGAACATTATAACCTGATGAATAAAAAGATAGATACAGAGGCAGTAAAGCACTGAACAGACTGTCAAATTACAGCCGGAAGGCTGGGGAGTGATGTGGAGGGGGGCAAATAGATCAATCAAAGGTATTGTATGCATGCATATAAGCACAACCAAAGGACACAAGACACGAGCCGGGGGCGGGGGGTATGAGGGCATGCAACAGAGGGTAAGGGTGGCTGGGGGAATGTCAATGGGGCAAAAAGGATATATATGTACTACTATATGTAATACTTTAAACAATTTAAAAATAAAAGAAGCTTATTTAAAAGAAAAAAATGAATTATAAGACATCAGTTTGTGATTGAATTTTGTCATTAGTTGGATATGACACCTTTGTCAAATCATTGAACATGTATAATAAGCCTGTGTGCATTTAGGGTTATATGGTGGATAATTTCTGTAATGATTTTAAGTTATTTATTCCAGAAACACAGATAGTTTAGTACAATCCATTTCTAGAGATAAAAATGCTAATATGCGGAGCACCAGTCACAAACACACTTATACTGAGAAACAAATAGACACACACACACACACACACACACACACACACACACACACACAACACACACACGTGTTAATATTTGCCTTACAAAACTGATTTTAAACTGCTCATTTATATAGAGACTGATTCAGAACACTTACCAGGTGCCTTTGGAAGAGGTATCATCAATGGAGAAGCCAAGAAACAATCAATGCAACAAGCTGGTAAGAACAAGAATATTTCAAATCTATTTATGGCTCATTTATCCTCTCACAAATTTATTTAAGCTTACAGTTTCAATTACCAGAGTATCTATATGCTATGTGCTATTTTACATAACCAAACTTCTCCATAATTTCTTCCTATAATTAGTAGAACTCTAGCAGTTACCATCAATGGGTACTTAGAAACATAATTTCTACTTTAGGACTCATATGCAGAAAAGTGACCTAAAGAAAGGGATTAGAAGCAGAATTTAGAAAATAGACATTGCATTGCTTATTAATTCCGTCCTCGTGATTACAATACCAAGAACATTTCCAATATATCAGCTATGGGGCAACCTAAGTTTCTTTCTTTTTAATATAGTTTAGGTTATAAATTACTGCTTCTCATTTTGGCAGATCAATGGCTAACAGACTTTTTCACCATCTTTGACATGGTAGCAAAGGAAATAGGCAGGTTAAGGGAGCAATCAGAGAAGGAGACACTGAAAGAGAGGCTTTCAAAACATGAGTCATCTAAATGTGATGGTGCTCATGCCCCAAGTTCATGTGCTCAGAGAAACAACACCAGAAGCTTCACACTGCAGCATAGGACACTTCAGTAAAATATGAAATAGCACAGCCTCATCACTCAGTAAATAACCAGGCTCACAATGACAACAAGTCTCCAAATATAGCAAGTGGAAGCGAGTACCCAGATTTGCTACAATACATTGCCTAAAATGCACAGGTTTTACCACACAATATATGAGACATGTAAAGAAACAGCAAGTGTGAACTCTACATAGGAGGAAAGCAGACCAGAACAAATCTATGTGTGTGTTGCAATTGTAGGATTTCCTATCTATACTAATAAAAGGGTAATATGCTAATTAGGGCAGATGTCCTCCAGATGCCCATCAGAACAAAGCTGCAGCGGCTGCCTGAGGCTCAGGCAAGCCACGGATGGTGGCTGCCACTGCCCAGGCCACCAGTGGCAGCAGCAGCAGCGGGGTGATGGGGGCAGTGCCTTCCCCTGATCTGCCAGGTCACCTCTGGCACAGGGAGGCCAGACTGCGGCTTAGGCTAGGGGCCGAGGCAGAGGCTGTTAGGGGTGATTAGGCTGGCAGGGGCAAGGTAGGAGCAATCAGGCCGGCAGGGGGGCAAAGTAGGGGCGATCAGGCTGGCAGGGGGCAAGGTAGGGGCGATCAGGCTGGCAGGGGGGGCAGTTAGGGGCGATCAGGCAGGCAGGCAGAGGGGTTAGGGGCAATCCAGCAGGCAGATCGGCAGAGGAGTTAGGGGAGATCAGGCAGGCAGAGGGGTAAGTGGCGATCAAGCAGAGGGGTGAGGGTCGATCAGGCAGGCAGGCAGGTGAGCAGTTAGGAGCCAGTGGTCCCGCATTGTGAGAGGGATGCCCGACTGCCGGTTTAGGCCAGAATCCTGTGGGATCAGGCCTAAACTGGCAGGGATCGGGCCTAAACCAGCAGTCAGATATCCCCTATGGGGTCCTAGATTAGAGAGGGTGCAGGCCGGACTGAGGGGACCCCCCCTCCCGTGCACAAATTTCATGCACTGGGCCTCTAGTAGTTTATAAATATTTTAAATAAATAACCCCTTGTTTGAAAGGGAGCAGATCATAGGTGGCTAGTTCTCATCAAGTGAAAATGTTAACAGAGAGAATGATGTATGAAAAGAAAATCACTGATGATTTTGGTAATGAAATTCTAATAACTGTTAGGTAAAATTAATTATAGGAGCACAGGAATAGATTGGAATTGTCATAACAAAGAATCTCTACACTTGAAATAATGGGAAGAGTGAAAGTAGAGCAGGGAGGAAGGGGACAGGAAAAGCATTGGTAGAAATAATGGTTGAATATTTTTAAACATATTCAATGAAAAATATCATTCTGCACATCCAAGCACAATGAAATCTAGGTAGAATAGGTACAATGAAATATACAATCAGACCCATCTTGGTAAAAGTTATAAAGGACAGAGAAAATAATAAAACCCACAAAAGGCAAACAACTCATAATAGAAAAGAGAAACCTGGTAAGATGAAGAGCTGACTTGACATCACAAACTCTCCAGGACTATAGGCAGTAGGATGGCATAGTCAGAGTGCTAATAGAACAAATGTCACTAAGATTCCTATATCTAGCCCAACTATCTATCTGAATGAAGTTTAGAAAATGGGATTCCAATTTTTAAAAAAACAAAGAAAAAAGGAAGAAGGAAGGAAGGAAGGAAGGAAGGAAGGAAGGAAGGAAGGAAGGAAGGAAGGAAGGAAGGAAGGAGGAAAGGAAGGAAGGAGGGAAGGAAGGAAGGAGGGAAGGAAGGAAGGAAGGAAGGAAGGAAGGAAGGAAGGAAGGAAGGAAGGAAGGAAGGAAGGAGAAAGAAAGGAAGGAAGGAAGAAGGAAAGAAAAAAGAGAAGACCCATTAAACAATTATGAAACATCAGTTTGTGATTGCATTTTGTCATTAGTTGGATATGACATCTTGGTCAAATCACTGAACTTGTATAAGCCTCTGTGTATTGAGGGTTATGTGACGGCTAATGTCTGTAACCATTTTAAAGTATTTATTTTAGAAACACAGATACTTTAGTATATTCAATTTCCATTGATAAAAATGCTAATAAGGGTGGAGAAGTCACACACTTATACTGAGAAACCAATATACACACACACCCAGACATAGACACACTCACACACAACACACACATGTGTTAATATTTGCCTTACAAAACTGATTTTAAACTGATCATTTCTATAGAGACTGATAAAGTATACTCACCAGGCGACTTTGGAAGAGGTGTAATAATGGGGAAAGCCAAGAAACTATCAATGCACCATGCTGGTAAGAACAAGAATATTTAAAGTCTGTTTATGGTTCATTTGTCTTCTCAGGAGTTTAAGTTTACACCTTCAATGACCACAGTACCTATATGCTATTTTATGTAATAAAACTTCTCCATAATTTCTTCCAATAATTAATAGAACTCTAGCAGTTACAATCAATGGGTACTTAGAAACATAATTTCTATTTTAGGACTCATCTCCTTAAAGTCATCCAGGAAAATCCAGTGAGCTAGGAATATGCTTGATGGCAACCTTTGCAATGCCAGTTTACTCACTTTCTCTTCCAGACCAAATTCATTAATTACTTGGTATTTGGAAATGCAGAAAAGTGACCTTAAGAAAGGAATTAGAAGAGGAATTTATAAAATAGACATTGCATTGTTTATGAATTCCCTCTGTGTGATTACATTACCAAGAAAATTTCTAATATCTCAGCTGATGATACAACCTGAGTTTTTTCCTTATTAATACAGTTTAGGGTATAAATTACTGCTTCTTGTTCTGGCAGATCAATGGCTAATGGACTTTTTCACCATCTTTGCCATGGTAGCAAACGAAATAGACAGGTTAAGGGAACAATCTGGGAAGGAGACACTGAAAGACAGGCTTTCAAAACACTAATCATCCAAAGGTGATAGTGTTCATACCCCAAGTTCATGCCATAACAAGAACAACACCAGAAGCTTCACACTGCAGGGAAGGACACTTCAGTAAAATATGAAATAGTACAGCCTCATCACTCAGTAAATGACCAGGCTCACAAGAAAAACAAGCCTCCAAATGCAGTAAGAGTAAGTGCGTACCCAGATTTGCTACAATATATAGTCTAAAAAGCTCAGATTTTACCTCACAATATATGAGACATGTAAAGGAATAGCAAGTGTGAAGTCTACATAGGAGGAAAGCAGACCAGAACAAATCTGTGTGTGTGTTCCAGTTCTATGTTTTCCTATAATTAATAAATATTTTAAATAAAGAACCCCAGTTTAAAAGAGAAAACTAGTGGCTAGTTCACATCAAATAAAATGTCAACAGAGATCCAGGACAATATAGGAAAAGGAAAACACTGATGACTTTGCTATTGAAATTCTAATAGCACTTAGGTAAACTGCATCATATGGGCACAGGAATAGATTAGAATTGTCATAAGAAAGAATCTCTACACTTGAAAAAATGGGAATAGTGAAAGTAGAGCATGGAGGAAGAGGGCAGGAAAAGCATTGGAAGAAAGAATGGTTGAATATTTTCAAACATGTTGAATGAAAAATATCAATCTGCACATCCAAGTTCAATGAAATCTAAGTAGAATAGGTACAATGAAATATACAATCAGATCCATATTGGTAAAAGTTATGAAGGACAGAGAAAATATTAAAACCCACAGAGGGCAAACAACTGATCATAAAGAAGAGAAACCTGTAAGATAAGAGCTAACTTGAGCTCACAAACTCTTCAGGACTATAGGTAGTGGGATAGCATAGTCAGAGTGCTAATAGAAAAAATGTCAGTATGATTCCGGTATCTAGCCAAACTATCTTTCAGAGTGAAAGTTAAAAAAAGGGATTCCAATTTTCAAAAAAGAAGGAAAGAAAGAAAAAGAAGGAAGGAAGGAAGGAAGGAAGGAAGGAAGGAAGGAAGGAAGGAAGGAAGGAAGGAAGGAAGGAAAAGAAAAGACCTGTTAGAGAATTATGAGATATCAGTTTGTGATCAAATTTTATCATTAGTTGCATATGACACCTTGGTCAAATTACTGAACATGTATAAGCCTATGTACATTGAGAGTTATGTGATGGTTGATTTCTGTAACAATTTTAAGGTATTTATTTCAGAAACACAGATACTTTAATATACTCCATTTCCTGTGATAAAAATGCTAATAAGGGGAGCACAAGTCATAATCAGTCTTATACTCAGAAATCAATAGATACACACACACATCACACACACACAAACTACACACACATGTGTTAATATTTGCCTTACAAAACTGATTTAAAACTGCTCATTTCTATAGAGACTGATGCAGAACACTTACCAGGTGACTTTGGAAGAGGTATGATCAACGGGGAAGCCAAGAAACAATCAATGCACCATGCTGGTAAGAACAAGAATATTTAAAGTCTATTTATGGTTCATT
Organism: Cnephaeus nilssonii; assembly: GCF_951640355.1. Classification (NCBI taxonomy): domain Eukaryota; kingdom Metazoa; phylum Chordata; class Mammalia; order Chiroptera; family Vespertilionidae; genus Cnephaeus; species Cnephaeus nilssonii. The sequence continues at coordinate 9,995,744 of NC_137075.1, read as the reverse complement.
TGTCTTCTCAAAAGTTTATTTAAGCTTACAGCTTCAATTACCATAGTATCTATATGCTATGTGCTATTTTACTTAACCAAACTTCTCCATAATTTCTTCCTATAATTAGTAGAACTCTAGCAGTTACCATCAATGGGTACTTAGAAACATAATTTCTATTTTAGGACTCATCTCCTTAAAGTCACCCATGAAAATCCAGTGAGCTAGGAATATGCTTGACAGAAACCATTAAAATGCCCCTTTAGTCACTTTTTCTTTCAGACCCAATTCATTACTTGCTTTGGATTTGCAAATGTAGAAAAGTTACCTAAAGAAAGGAATTAGAAGAGGAATTTAGAAAATAGACATTGCATTACTTATAAATTCCCTCCAGTGATACCAATACCAAGAACATTTCCAATATCTCAGTTGTTGGTACAACCTGAGTATGTCTTTTTAATACAATTTACAGAATAAATTACTGCTTCTTGTACTGGCAGACCAGTGGCTAACAGCCTTTTTCACAATTTTTGACATGGTCACAAAGGAAATAGGCAGGTTAAGGGAGCAATGAGGGAAGGAGAGACTGAAAGACAGGATTTCAAAACACAAGTCATCCAAAGGTGAAGGTGCTCATGCCCCAAGTTCATGCCTTCACAGGAACAACACCAGAAGATTCCCACTGCAGGATAGGACACTTTAGTAAAATATGAAATAGCACAGCCTCATCACTCAGTAAATGACCACGCACACAATAACAACAAGCATCCAAGTGCAGTGAGAGGAAGACAGTATCAGATTTGCTAAAATACATTGCCTAAAATGCTCAGATTTACCACAAAGTATATGAGACATGAAAAGGAACAGCAAGTGTGAACTCTACATAGGAGGAAAGCAGACAAGGACAAATCTTTGGGTGTGTTTGAGTTGTAGGTTTTCCTATAATTTATAAGTATTTTAGATAAAGAACCCCATCTTTAAAAGGGAAAAGACCATAGGTGGCTAATTCTCATCAAATGAAAATGTAAACAGAGAGAAAGGATGATATAGGAAAAGAAAACCACTCTTTATTTTGGTATTGAATTTGTAATTGTGTCAAGTAAAATGCATTATAGGGGCACAGGAAAAGATTGGAATTGTCATCAGAATGAATCTCTACACTTGAAATAATGGGAAAAGCAATAATAGAGCAGGGAGGAAGGGGGCTGGAAAAGCATTGGTAGAAATAACGGTTGAATATTTTTATACATATTCAATGAAAAATATCCATCTGCACATCCATGCTCAATGAAATCTACGTAGAATAGGTACAATGAAATATACAATCAGACCTATCTTGGTCAAAGTTATGAAGGATAGAGAAAATAATAAACCTCCAAAAGGCGAACAAGTCATCGTAGAAAAGAGAAACCTGGTACGATGAAGAGCTGACTTGACCTCACAAACTCTCCAGGACTACCGGCAGTGGGATGGCATACTCAGAGTGCTAATAGAAAAAATGTCAATATGATTTTTATATGTAGCCAAACTATCTTTCAGAGTGAAGGTTAGCAAAAGGGATTCCGATTTTCAAAAAAAGAACGAAGGATGGAAGGAAGGAAGGAAAAAAGGAAGGAAGGATGGAAGGAAGGAAGGAAGGAAGGAAGGAAGGAAGGAAGGAAGGAAGGAAGGAAAGGAGGAAGGAAGGAAGAAAAGAAAGGAAGGACCTGTTAAAGAATTATGAGCAATCAGTTGTGATTGAATTTTGTCATTAATTGTAAATGAAACCTTGTTCAAATCACTGAACATGTATAAACCTCTGTGCAATGAAGGGTATGTGATGGCTAATGTCTATAATTATTTTAAAGTACTTATTTCAGAAACACAGATACTTTAGTATAGTCCATTTTCAGTGATAAAAATGTTAATAAGGCGAGTAATAGTCACAATCACTCTAATACATGGAAACCAACACACACACACATACACACTACACACACATGTGTGAATATTTGTGTTACAAAACTGATTTGAACTGCTCATTTCTACAGAGACTGATTCAGAACACTTACCTGGTGACCTTGGAAGAGGTATCATCAAGGGGGAAGCCAAGAAACTATCAATGCAGCATGCGGGTAAGAACAAGAATATTTTAAGTCTATTTATAGTTCTTTTATCTTCTCAGAAATTCATTTAAATTTACACCTTCAATTACCACAGTACCTATGTGCTATTTTATATAATAAAACTTCTCCATAATTAGTTTCTATAATTAGAACTCTAGCAGTTACCATCAATGGATACGTAGATACATAATTTCTGATTTAGAACTCATCTCCTTAAAGTCACTCATGAAAATCCAGTGAGCTAGGAATATGTCTGATGGAAGCCTTTAAAATGGTACATTACTCACTTTCTCTTTCAGACCCAATTCATTAATTGCTTTGTATTTGCAAATGCAGAAAAGTTACCTTAAGAAAGGGATTAGAAGCAGAATTTAGAAAATAAACATTGCATTGCTTAATAATTCCCTTCTTGTGATTATAAAACCAGGAAAATTTTATTATCTCAGGGGACTGTGCTATCTGAATTTGTTTCCTTTTTAATACACTTTATGGAATAAATTACTGCTTCTTGTTCTGGCAGATCAGTGGCTAATGGATTTTTCACCATCTTTGACATGGTAGCAAAGAAATAGGAAGGTTGAGGGAGCAATCAGAGAAGGAGACACTGAAAGAGAGTCTTCAAAACATGAGTCATCCAAAGGTGCTGGTGCCCATGCCCCAAGTTCATGCCCTCAGAGAAGCAACACCAGAAGCTTCACACTGCAGGATAGGACACTTCAGTAAAATATGAAATAGCACAGGCTCATCACTCAGTAAATGACCACGCACACAATGACAACACGCTTCCAGGTGCAGTGGTAGGAACACAACACCAGTTTTGCTACAATACATTGCCTAAAATGCTCAGATTTACCACAAAGTATATGAGACATGAAAAGGAATAGCAAGTGTGAACACTACATAGGAGGAAAGCAGACCAGAACAAATCCTTGTGTGTGTTTCAGTTGTGTTTCCTAAAATTTATAAATATTTTAAATAAAGACTCCCATCTTTAAAAGGGAAAAGACCATAGGTGGCTACTTCTCATCAAATGAAAATGACAACAGAGAGAATGATGTATGAAAAGAAAATCACTGATGATTTTGGTATTGAATTTGTAATTGTGTCAAGTAAAATGCATTATAGGGGCACAAGAAAAGATTGGAATTGTCATCAGAATGAATCTCTACACTTGATATAATGGGGAAAGCAATAGTAGAGCAGGGGGGAAGGGGGCTGGAAAAGCATTGGTAGAAATAATGGTTGAATATTTTTAAACATATTCTATGAAAAATATCATAATGCACATCCAAGCTCAATGAAATCTAAGTAGAATAGGTACAATGAAATATATAATCAGACCTATCTTGGTCAAAGTTATGAAGGATAGAGAAAATAATCAACCCCCAAAAGGCAAACAAGTCATCGTAGAAAAGAGAAACCTGGTACTATGAAGAGCTGACTTGACCTCACAAACTCTCCAGGACTACCTGCAGTGGGATGGCATAGTCAGAGTGCTAATAGAAAAAAATGTCAATATGATTTTTATATGTAGCCAAACTATCTTTCAGAGTGAAGGTTAGCAAAAAGAATTCCGATTTTCAAAAAAAGAACGAAGGATGGAAAGAAGGAAGGAAGGAAGGAAGGAAAGAAGGAAGGAAGAAAAGAAGGAAGGAAGAAAAGAAGAAAGGAAGGAAGGATGGAAGGAAGGAAGGAAGGAAGGAAGGAAGGAAGGAAGGAAGGAAGGAAGGAAGGGAAGAAGGAAGAAAGGAAGGAAGGAAGGAAGAAAGGAAAGGAGGAAGGAAGGAAGGAAGGAAGGAAGGAAGGAAGGAAGGAAGGAAGGAATGAAGGAAGGAAGGAAGAAAAGAAAGAAGGACCTGTTAAAGAATTATGAGCAATCAGTTGTGATTGAATTTTGTCATTAATTGTAAATGAAACCTTGTTCAAATTACTGAACATGTATAAACCTCTGTGCAATGAAGGGTATGTGATGGCTAATGTCTATAATTATTTTAAAGTACTTATTTCAGAAACACAGATACTTCAGTATAGTCCATTTTCAGTGATAAAAATGTTAATAAGGCGAGTAATAGTCACAATCACTCTAATACATGGAAACCAACACACACACACATACACACTACACACACATGTGTGAATATTTGTATTACAAAACTGATTTGAACTGTTCATTTCTACAGAGACTGATTCAGAACACTTACCTGGTGACCTTGGAAGAGGTATCATCAAGGGGGAAGCCAAGAAACTATCAATGCAGCATGCGGGTAAGAACAAGAATATTTTAAGTCTATTTATAGTTCTTTTATCTTCTCAGAAATTCATTTAAATTTACACCTTCAATTACCACAGTACCTATGTGCTATTTTATATAATAAAACTTCTCCATAATTAGTTTCTATAATTAGAATTCTAGTAGTTACCATCAATGGGTACGTAGATACATAATTTCTGTTTTAGAACTCATTTCCTTAAAGTCACTCATGAAATTCCACTGAGCTAGGAATATGTTTGATGGAAGCCTTTAAAATGGTACATTACTCACTTTCTCTTTCAGACCCAATTCATTAATTGCTTTGTATTTGCAAATGCAGAAAAGTTACCTTAAGAAAGGGATTAGAAGCGGAATTTAGAAAATAAACATTGCATTGCTTAATAATTCCCTTCTTGTGATTATAAAACCAGGAAATTTTTATTATCTCAGGGGACTAAGCTATCTGAATTTGTTTCCTTTTTAATACACTTTATGGAATAAATTACTGCTTCTTGTTCTGGCAGATCAGTGGCTAATGGACTTTTTCACCATCTTTGACATGGTAGCAAAGAAATAGGCAGATTAAGGGAGCAATCAGAGAAGGAGACACTGAAAGAGAGGCTTCAAAACATGAGTCATCCAAAGGTGCTGGTGCCCATGCCCCAAGTTCACGCCCTCACAGAAACAACACCAGAAGCTTCACACTGCAGGATAGGACACTTCAGTAAAATATGAAATAGCACAGGCTCATCACTCAGTAAATGACCACGCACACAATGACAACAAGCTTCCAGGTGCAATGGGAGGAACACAGTACCAGATTTGCTACAATACATTGCCTAAAATGCTCAGATTTACCACAAAGTATATGAGACATGAAAAGGAATAGCAAGTGTGAACTCTACATAGGAGGAAAGCAGACCAGAACAACTCTTTGTGTGTGTTCCAGTTGTGTTTCCTAAAATTTATAACTATTTTAAATAAAGAACCCCATCTTTAAAAGGGAAAAGACCATAGGTGGCTAGATCTCATCAAATGAAAATGTCAACAGAGAGAATGATGTATGAAAAGAAAATCACTGATGATTTTGGTATTGAATTTGTAATTGTGTCAAGTATAATGCATTATAGGGGCACAGGAAAAGATTGGAATTCTCATAAGAACGAATCTCTACACTTGAAATAATGGGAAAAGCAATAGTACAGCATGGAGGAAGGGGGCTGGAAAAGCATTGGTAGAAATAATGGTTGAATATTTTTAAACATATTCTATGAAAAATATCATTTTGCACATCCAAGCTCAATTAAATCTTAGTAGAATAGGTACAGTGAAATATACAATCAGACCTATCTTGGTCAAAGTTATGAAGGATAGAGAAAATAATAAACCCCCAAAAGGCAAACAACTCATCATAAAAAAGAGAAACCTGGAACGATGAATAGCTGACTTGACCTCACAAACTCTCCAGGACTACCTGCAGTGGGATGGCATAGTCAGAGTGCTAATAGAAAAAAATGTCAATATGATTTTTATATGTAGCGAAACTATCTTTCAGAGAGAAGGTTAGCAAAAGGGATTCCAATTTTCAAAAAAAGAACGAAGGATGGAAAGAAGGAAGGAAGGAAGGAAGGAAAGAAGGAAGGAAGAAAAGAAGGAAGGAAGAAAAGAAGGAAGGAAGGAAAGATGGAAGGAAGGAAGGAAGGAAGGAAGGAAGGAAGGAAGGAAGGAAGGAAGGGAGGGAGGGAGGGAGGGAGGAAGGAAGGAAGGAAGGAAGGGAGGGAGGAAGGAAGGAAAGGAGGAAGGAAGGAAGGAAGGAAGGAAGGAAGGAAGGAAGGAAGGAAAGAAAGTAAGGAAAAAAATGTTAAAGACTTATCAGCAATCAGATTGTAATTGAATTTTGTCATTAATTATAAATGAAACCGTGTTCAAATCACTGAACATGTATAAGCCTCTGTGCAATGAAGGGTATGTGATGGCTATTGTGTGTAATTATTTTAAAGTACTTATTTCAGAAACACAGATACTTTAGTATAGTCCATTTTCAGTGATAAAAATGTTAATAAGGGGAGCAATAGTCACAATCACTCTAATACATGGAAACCAACACACGCACACACACTATACACAAATGTGTTAATATTTGTGTTACCAAACTGATTTGAACTGCTCATTTCTACAGAGACTGATTCAGAATACTTACCTGGTGACCTTGGAAGAGGTATCATCAAGGGGGAAGCCAAGAAACTATCAATGCAGCATGCGGGTAAGAACAAGAATATTTCAAGTCTATTTATATTTCTTTTATCTTCTCAGAAGTTCATTTAAGTTTACACCTTCAATTACCACAGTACCTATATGCTATTTTATATAATAAATCTTCTCCATAATTAGTTTCTATAATTAGAACTCTTAACAGTTACCATCAATGAGTACCTAGATACATAATTTCTGTTTTAGAACTCATCTCCTTAAAGTCACTCATGAAAATCCGAGTGAGCTAGGAATATGTTTGATGGAAGCCTTTAAAATGGCACATTACTCACTTTCTCTTTCAGATCCAATTCATTAATTGCTTTGTATTTGCAAATGAAGAAAAGTTACCTTAAGAAAGGGATTAGAAGTGGAATTTAGAAAATAGACATTGCATTGCTTAATAATTCCCTTCTTGTGATTTTAATACCAGGAAAATTTTATTATCTCAGGGGACTATGCTATCTGAATTTGTTTCCTTTTTAATACACTTTATGGAATAAATTACTGCTTCTTGATATGGCAGATCAGCGGCTAGTTGATTTTTCACCATCTTTGACATGGTAGCAAAGAAATAGGCAGGTTAAGGGAGCAATCAGAGAAGGAGAGACTGAAAGAGAGGCTTCAAAACATGAGTCATCCAAAGGTGCTGGTGCCCATGCCCCAAGTTCATGCCCTCAGAGAAGCAACACCAGAAGCTTCACACTGCAGGATAGGACACTTCAGTAAAATATGAAATAGCACAGGCTCATCACTCAGTAAATGACCACGCACACAATGACAACAAGCATCCAAGTGTAGTGGGAGGAACACAGTACCAGTTTTGCTACAATACATTGCCTATAATTCTCAGATTTACCACAAAGTATATGAGACATGAAAAGGAATAGCAAGTGTGAACACTACATAGGAGGAAAGCAGACCAGAACAAATCTTTGTGTGCGTTTCAGTGGTGTTTCTTAAAATTTATAAATATTTTAAATAAAGAACCCCATCTTTAAAAGGGAAAAGACCATAGGTGGCTAGATCTCATCAAATGAAAATGTCAACAGAGAGAATGATGTATGAAAAGAAAATCACTGATGATTTTGGTATTGAATTTGTAATTGTGTCAAGTAAAATGCATTAGAGGGGCACAGGAAAATATTGGAATTGTCATCAGAATGAATCTCTACACTTGAAATAATGGGGAAAGCAATAGTAGAGCAGGGAGGAAGGGGGCTGGAAAAGCATTGGTAGAAATAACGGTTGAATATTTTTAAACATATTCAATGAAAAATATCAATCTGCACATCCAAGCACAATGAAATCTAAGTAGAATAGGTGCAATGAAATATATAATCAGACCTATCTTGGTAAAAGTTATGAAGGATAGAGAAAATAATAAACCCCCAAAAGGCAAACAACTAACTCATCGTAGAAAAGAGAAACCTGGTACAATGATGATCTGTCTTGACCTCACAAACTCTCCAGGACTACCGGCAGTGGAATGGCATAGTCAGAGTACTAAGAGAAAAAACACCAATATTATTTTTATATGTAGCTAAACTATCTTTCAGAGTAAAGGTTAGCAAAAGGGATTCCAATTTTCAAAAAAAGAACGAAAGATGAAATAAAGGAAGGAAGGAAGGGAGGAAGGAAGGAGGGAAGGAAGGAAGGAAGGAAGGAAGGAAGGAAGGAAGGAAGGAAGGAAGGCAGGAAGAAAAGAAAGGAAGGAAGGTCCTGTTAAAGAATTTGAGCAATCAGTTTGTGATTGAATTTTGTAAATGAAACCTTGTTCAAATTGTAAATAAAACCTTGTTCAAATCACTGAACATGTATAAGCCTCTGTGCAATGAAGGGTATGTGATGGATAATGTGTGTAATTATTTTAAAGTACTTATTTCAGAAACACAGATACTTTAGTATAGTCCATTTTCAGTGATAAAAATGTTAATAAGGCGAGTAATAGTCACAATCACTCTAATACATGGAAACCAACACACACACACATACACACTACACACACATGTGTGAATATTTGTATTACAAAACTGATTTGAACTGTTCATTTCTACAGAGACTGATTCAGAACACTTACCTGGTGACCTTGGAAGAGGTATCATCAAGGGGGAAGCCAAGAAACTATCAATGCAGCATGCGGGTAAGAACAAGAATATTTTAAGTCTATTTATAGTTCTTTTATCTTCTCAGAAATTCATTTACATTTACACCTTCAATTACCACAGTACCTATGTGCTATTTTATATAATAAAACTTCTCCATAATTAGTTTCTATAATTAGAATTCTAGTAGTTACCATCAATGAGTACCTAGATACATAATTTCTGTTTTAGTACTCATCTCCTTAAAGTCACTCATGAAAATCCGAGTGAGCTAGGAATATGTTTGATGGAAGCCTTTAAAATGGCACATTACTCACTTTCTCTTTCAGACCCAATTCATTAATTGCTCTGTAATTGCAAATGCAGAAAAGTTACCTTAAGAAAGGGATTAGAAGTGGAATTTAGAAAATAGACATTGCATTGCTTAATAATTCCCTTCTTGTGATTTTAATACCAGGGAACTTTTATTATCTCAGGGCCTGTGCTATCTGAATTTGTTTCCTTTCTAATACACTTTATGGAATAAATTACTGCTTCTTGTTCTGGCAGATCAGTGGCTAATGGACTTTTTCACCATCTTTGACATGGTAGCAAAGAAATAGGCAGGTTGAGGGAGCATTCAGAGAAGGAGACACTGAAAGAGAGACTTCAAAACATGAGTCATCCAAGGTGCTGGTGCCCATGCCCCAAGTTCATGCCCTCAGAGAAGCAACACCAGAAGCTTCACACTGCAGGATAGGACACTTCAGTAAAATATGAAATAGCACAGGCTCATCACTCAGTAAATGACCACACACACAATGACAACAAGCCTCCAGGTGCAGTGGGAGGAACACAGTACCAGATTTGCTACAATACATTGCCTAAAATGCTCAGATTTACCACAAAGTATATGAGACATGAAAAGGAATAGCAAGTGTGAACTCTACGTAGGAGGAAAGCAGACCAGAACAAATCTTTGTGTGCGTTTCAGTTGTGTTTCTTAAAATTTATAAATATTTTAAATAAAGAACCCCATCTTTAAAAGGGAAAAGACCATAGGTGGCTAGATCTCATCAAATGAAAATGTCAACAGAGGGAATGATGTATGAAAAGAAAATCACTGATGATTTTGGTATTGAATTTGTAATTGTGTCAAGTAAAATGCATTATAGGGGCACAGGAAAAGATTTTAATTGTTATCAGAATGAATCTCTACACTTGATATAATGGGGAAAGCAATAGTAGAGCAGGGGGGAAGGGAGATGGAAAAGCATTGGTAGAAATAATGGTTGAATATTTTTAAACATATTCAATGAAAAATATCAATCTGCACATCCAAGCTCAATGAAATCTAAGTAGAATAGGTATAATGTAATATACAATCAGACCTAACTTGTTAAAAGTTATGAAGGATAGAGAAAATAATAAACCCCCAAAAGGCAAACACCTCATCGTAGAAAAGAGAAACCTGGTATGATGAAGAGCTCACTTGACCTCACAAACTCTCCAGGACTACCGGGTTTGGATGGCATAGTCAGAGTGTTAATAGAAAGAATATCAATATGATTTTTATATGTAGCCAAACTATCTTTCAGAGTGAAGGTTAGCAAAAGGGATTCCAATTTTCAAAAAGAGAATGAAGGATGGAAGGAAGGAAGGAGGGAAAAAGGAAGGAAGAAAAGAAGGAAGGAAGGAAGGAAGGAAGGAAGGAAGGAAGGAAGGAAGGAAGGAAGGAAGGAAGGAAGGAAGGGAAGGAAGGAAAGAAGGAAGGAAGGAAGGAAGGAAGGAAGGAAGGAAGGAAAGGAGGAAGGAAGGAAGGAAGGACGGAAGGAAGGAAGGAAGGAAGGAAGGAAGGAAGGAAGGAAGGACCTGTAAAATAATTATCAGCAAGCAGTTTGTGATTAAATTTTGTCATTAATTGTAAATGAAACCTTGTTCAAATCACTGAACATGTTTAATCCTCTGTGCAGTGAAGGGTATGTGATGGCTAATGTGTGTAATTATTTTAAAGAACTTATTTCAGAAACACAATTACTTTAGTATAGTCCATTTTCAGTGATAAAAATGTTAATAAGGGGAGCAATAGTCATAATCACTCTAACACATGGAAACCAACACATACACGCGCACACACACACACACACACACACACACACACACACACTATACACACATGTGTTAATATTTGTGTTACAAAACTGATTTGAACTGCTCATTTCTACAGAGACTGATTCAGAACACTTACCTGGTGACCTTGGAAGAGGTTTCATCAAGGGGGAAGCCAAGAAACTATCAATGCAGCATGTGGGTAAGAACAAGAATATTTCAAGTCTATTTATGGTTCTTTTATCTTCTCAGAAGTTCATTTAAGTTTACACATTCAATTACCACAGTACCTATATGCTATTTTAAATAATAAATCTCCATAATTCGTTTATATAATTAGAACTCTAGCAGTTACCATCAATGGGTACTTAGATACATAATTTCTGTTTTAGAACTCATCTCCTTAAAGTCACCCAAGAAAATCCAGTGAGCTAGGAATATGTTTGATGGAAGCCTTTATAATGGCACATTACTCACTTTCTCTTTCAGACCCAATTCATTAATTGCTTTGTATTTTCAAACGAAGAAAAGTTACCTTAAGAAAGGGATTAGAAGCGGAATTTAGAAAATAGACATTGCATTGCTTAATAATTCCCTTCTTGTGATTATAATAGCAAGAAAATTTTATTATCTCAGGGGACTGTGCTCTCTGAATTTGTTTCCTTTGTAATACACTTTATGGAATAAATTACTGCTTCTTGTTCTGGCAGATCAGTGGCTAATGGACTTTTTCACCATCTTTGACATGGTAGCAAAGAAATAGGCAGGTTAAGGGAGCAATCAAAGAAGGAGACACTGAAAGAGAGTCTTCAAAACATGAGTCATCCAAAGGTGCTGGTGCCCATGCCCAAGTTCATGCCCTCAGAGAAGCAACACCAGAAGCTTCACACTGCAGGTTAGAACACTTCAGTAAAATATGAAATAGCACAGCCTCATCACTCAGTAAATGACCACGCACACAATGACAACAAGCTTCCAGGTGCAGTGGGAGGAACACAGTAACTGATTTGTTACAATACATTGCCTAAAATGCTCAGATTTACCACAAAGTATATGAGACATGAAAAGGAATAGCAAGTGTGAAATCTACATAGGAGGAAAGCAGACCAGAACAAATCTTTGTGTGTGTTCCAGTTGTGTTTCCTAAAATTTATAAATATTTTAAATAAAGACTCCCATCTTTAAAAGGGAAAAAACCATAGGTGGCTACTTCTCATCAAATGAAAATGTCAACAGAGAGAATGATGTATGAAAAGAAAATCACTGATGATTTTGGTATTGAATTTGTAATTGTGTCAAGTATAATGCATTATAGGGGCACATGAAAAGATTGGAATTGTCAACAGAATGAATCTCTACACTTGAAATAATGGGAAAAGCAATAGTAGAGCAGGGAGGAAGGGGGCCGGAAAAGCATTGGCAGTAAAAATGGTTGAATATTTTTAAACATATTCAATGAAAAATATCATTCTGCACATCCAAGCTCAATGAAATCGAATTAGAATAGGTACAGTGAAATATACAATCAGACCTATCTTGGTAAAAGTTATGAAGGATAGAGAAAATAATAAACCCTCAAAAGGCAAACAAGTCATCGTAGAAAAGAGAAATCTGGTACGATGAAGAGCTGACGTGACCTCACGAACTCTCCAGGACTACCGGCAGTGGGAAGGCACAGTCAGAGGGTTAATAGGAAATATATCAATACTAGAGGCCCAGTGCATGATTGAATCATGCACATGTAGGGTCCCCTACACACTTTCACTTTTCGCGGTGGAGCCTGGTGCTGGAGCAGACAGGCACCCAGCTCCCCCACTTTTGATGGTCTGTGGCCGCTGAGGGGGGCTACCCTGCTGTTGAGAGGCGCAGGGGGCGGGACTCCGGCCCCCTGGGCCTCTCAAGGGCCACTGAGGGGGGCTGCCGCGGACACCTGGCTACCCTGCCGTTGAGAGGCGCAGCTGGGTGTCCGCGGCAGGCCCCCTCAGCGGCCGCGGATCTGGCCGTTGAGAGGCGCAGGGGGCAGGAGTCCCGCCCCCTGCACCTCTCAACAGCAGGGTAGCGCCCCTCAGTGGCAGCAGATCCGTGCCTCTCAATGGCCGGATAGGCCACCCCGAGTCCCGCCCCCCAGCCTACTGCCGCCCAATCGTGGGCGTAGCGGAGTGATGGTAATTTACATGTTACTCTATTATTAGATAGGATGATTTTTATATGTAGCCAAACTATCTTTCAGAGTGAAGTTTAGCAAAAGGGATTCCAATTTTCAAAAAGAGAATGAAAGATGGAAGGAAGGAAGGAAGAAAGGAAGGAAGGAAGGAAGGAAGGAAGGAAGGAAGGAAGGAAGGAAGGAAGGAAGGAAGGAAGGAAGGAAGGAAAGTAGGAATGATGGAAGGAAGAAAAGAAAGGAAGGAAGGAAGGACCTGTTAAAGAATTATCAGCAAGCAGTTTGTGATTGAATTTTGTCATTAATTGTAAATGAAACCTTGTTCAAGTCACTGAACATGTATAAGCCTCTGTGCAGTGAAGGGTATGTGATGGCTAATGTGTGTAATTATTTTAAAGTACTTATTTCAGAAACACAATTACTTTAGTATAGTCCATTTTCAGTGATAAAAATGTTAATAAAGGGAGAAATAGTCACAATCACTCTAATACATGGAAACCAACACACACACACACACACACACACACACACACACACACACACTATACACACATGTGTTAATATTTGCATTACAAAACTGATTTGAACTGCTCATTTCTACAGAGACTGATTCAGAACACTTACCTGGTGACCTTGGAAGAGGTATCATCAAGGGGGAAGCCAAGAAACTATCAATGCAGCATGCGGGTAAGAACAAGAATATTTCAAGTCTATTTATAGTTCTTTTATCTTCTCAGAAGTTCATTTAAGTTTACACATTCAATTACCACAGTATCTCTGTGCTATTTTATATAATAAATCTTCTCCATAATTAGTTTCTATAATTAGAACTCTAGCAGTTACCATCAATGGGTACTTAAATACATAATTTCTGTTTTAGAACTCATCTCCTTAAAGTCACCCAAGAAAATCCAGTGAGCTAGGAATATGTTTGATGGAAACCTTTAAAATGGCACATTACTCACTTTCTCTTTCAGACCCAATTCATTAATTGCTCTGTAATTGCAAATGCAAAAAAGTTACCTTAAGAAAGGGATTAGAAGTGGAATTTAGAAAATAGACATTGCATTGCTTAATAATTCCCTTCTTGTGATTTTAATACCAGGGAACTTTTATTATCTTAGGGGACTGTGCTATCTGAATTTGTTTCCTTTGTAATACACTTTATGGAATAAATTACTGCTTCTTGTTCTGGCAGATCAGTGGCTAATGGACTTTTTCACCATCTTTGACATGGTAGCAAAGAAATAGGCAGGTTGAGGGAGCAATCAGAGAAGGAGACACTGAAAGAGAGGCTTCAAAACATGAGTCATCCAAAGGTGCTGGTGCCCATGCCCCAAGTTCATGCCCTCAGAGAAGCAACACCAGAAGCTTCACACTGCAGGATAGAACACTTCAGTAAAATATGAAATAGCACAGCCTCATCACTCAGTAAATGACCATGCACACAATGACAACAAGCCTCCAAGTGCAGTGGGAGGAACACAGTACCAGATTTGCTACAATACATTGCCTAAAATGCTCAGATTTACCACGAAGTATATGAGACATGAAAAGGAATAGCAAGTGTGAACTCTACGTAGGAGGAAAGCAGAGCAGAACAAATCTTTGTGTGTGTTTCAGTTGTGTTTCCTAAAATTTATAAATATCCTCTCTAATAAAATGGTAATATGCAAATTAACCACCACTCCGCTACATAAGCCACGCCCACCAGCCTAGCCACGCCCACCAGCCAATCAGGGCGAGTATGCAAATTAACCCCAATCCAAGATGGCTACAGCCACAGAGAGCAAGGTTTCCCAGGTAACAGAGGAAGCCAAGCTTTCCATAGCCGTTGCAGGCCTAAGCCTCCACTCAAGCTACAAAGTTTCAATTATAGAAGGTAAACAAATTCAAACAAATGGCGGCAGAATGGAGCTTGAGAGAGCAGGTCAGGGTTGCCGGCGGCAACAGGGGAAGCAAAGCTTTCCACACACCCTGGCGGGGCTCACCTGCTTAAGGCTACAAAGTTTCAATTGTAGAAGGTGAATTAACTGCCATGGAAATGGCTGCCACCCCAGGCTACAAAGTTTCAATTGTAGAAGGAAAATAAATTCCAGATACCAGGGCCTCCCCTTGGGTTGCCAGGAGGCGTGGCCGGCCTGAAAACCACCACAGGCACCTCGCTCAGGCCGCCCCACACCCCAAGGGAACCCCCACCCTTATCTGTGACACCCTTCAGGGCAAACCAGCTGGCCCCCACCTGTGCACCAGGCCTCTATCCTATCTAATAAAAGAGTAATATACAGATTGATCATCACTGCAACACACAATATAGCTGCCCCCATGTGGTCAAAGATCCTGCCCCCATGTGGACACAAGATGGCCACTACGAGAGGGCAGTTGGGAGGTACCCGGCCTGCAAGGGAGGGCAGTTGTGAGGGACCAGGCTTGCAAGGGAGGGCAGTTGGAGGTGATCAACCCTGCAGGAGAGGGCAGTTAGGGGTGACCAGGCTGGCAGAGGAGGGAAGTTGTGGGCAAACAGCCTGGCAGGGGAGCAGTTAAGCATCAACCAGGCTGGCAGCGGAGTGGTTAGGGGGTGATCAGGCTGGCAGGCAGAAGCGGTTAGGGGCAATCAGGAAGGCAGGCAGGCAAGAAGTTGGGAGCCAGCAGTCCTGAATTGTGATAGTGATGTCCGACTGCCCGTTTAGGCCCGATCCCACCGGGATCAACATAAACGGGCAGTCGGACATCCCTCCAGGAGTCCCAGATTGGAAATGGTACAGGCTGGGCTGAGGGACAACCCCCCGCCGTGCACGAATTTCGTGCACCGGGCTTCTAGTTTTAAATAAAGAATCCCATCTTTAAAAGGGAAAAAACCATAGGTGGCTAGTTCTCATCAAATGAAAATGTCAACAGAGAGAATGATGTATGAAAAGAAAATCACTGATGATTTTGGTATTGAATTTGTAATTGTGTCAAGTAAAATCCATTATAGGGGCACAGGAAAAGATTGGAATTGTCATCAGAATGAATCTCTACACTTGAAATAATGGGAAAAGCAATAGTAGAGCAGGGAGAAAGGGGGCTGGAAAAGCATTGGTAGAAATAATGGTTGAATATTTTTAAACATATTCAATGAAAAATATCAATCTGCACATCCAAGCTCAATGAAATCTAAGTAGATTAGGTACAATGAAATATACAATCAGACCTGTCTTGGTAAAAGATATGAAGGATAGAGAAAATAATAAACCCCCAAAAGGCAAACAAGTCATCGTAGAAAAGAGAAAACTGGTACGATGAAGAGCTGTCGTGACCTCACAAACGCTCCAGGACTACTGGCAGTGGGATGGCATAGTCAGAGTGTTAATAGGAAATATATCAAAATGATTTTTATATGTAGCCCAACTATCTTTCAGAGTGAAGGTTAGCAAAAGGGATTCCAATTTTCAAGGAGGAAGGAAGGAAGGAAGGAAGGAAGGAAGGAAGGAAGGAAGGAAGGAAGGAAGGAAGGAAGGAAGGAAAGAAGGAAGGAAGGAAGGAAGGAAGGAAGGGAGGAAGGAAGGAAAGAAGGGAGGGAGGGAAGGAGGGAGGGAGGGAGAGAGGGAGGGAGGGAGGGAGGGAGGACCTGTTAAAGAATTATGAGCAATCAGTTTGTGATTGAATTTTGTCATTAATTTTAAATGAAACCTTGTTCAAATCACTGAACATGTATAAACCTCTGTTCAATGAAGGGTATGTGATGGCTAATGTGTGTAATTATTTTAAAGTACTTATTTCAGAAACACAGATACTTTAGTATAGTCCATTTTCAGTGATAAATATGTTAATAAGGGGAGCAATAGTCACAATCACTCTAATTCATGGAAACCAACATACATACACACACACTATACACACATGTGTTAATATTTGCGTTACAAAATTGATTTGAATTGCTCATTTCTACAGAGACTGATTCAGAATACTTACCGGGCGACCTTGGAAGACCTATCATCAAGGGGGAAGCCAAGAAACTATCAATGCAGCATGCGGGTAAGAACAAGAATATTTCAAGTCTATTTATGGTTCTTTTTTCTTCTCAGAAGTTCATTTAAGTTTACACCTTCAATTACCACAGTACCTATATGCTATTTTATATAATAAAACTTCTCCATAATTAGTTCCTATAATTAGAACTCTAGCAATTACCATCAATGGGTACTTAGATACATAATTTCTGTTTTAGAACTCATCTCCTTAAAGTCACTCATGAAAATTCAGTGAGCTAGGAATATGTTTGATGGAAGCCTTTAAAATGGCACATTATTAACTTTCTCTTTCAGACCCAATTCATTAATTGCTTTGTATTTGCAATTGTAGAAAAGTTACCTTAAATAAGGGATTAGAAGCGGAATTTAGAAAATAGACATTGCATTGCTTAATAATTCCCTTCTTGTGATTATAATACCAGGAAATTTTTTATTATCTCATGGGACTGTGCTCTCTGAATTTGTTTCCTTTTTAGTACACTTTATGGAATAAATTACTTCTTCTTGTTCTGGCAGATCAGTGGCTAATGGACTTTTTCACCATCTTTGACATGGTAGCAAAGAAATAGGCAGGTTAAGGGAGCAATCAAAGAAGGAGACACTGAAAGAGAGTCTTCAAAACATGAGTCATCCAAAGGTGATGGTACTCATGCCCAAGTTCATGCCCTCAGAGAAGCAACACCAGAAGCTTCACTCTGAAGCATAGGACACTTCAGTAAAATATGAAATAGCACAGGCTCATCACTCAGTAAATGACCACGCACACAATGACAACACGCTTCCAGGTGCAGTGGGAGTAACGCAGTACCAGATTTGCTACAATACATTGCCTATAATTCTCAGATTTACCACAAAGTATATGAGACATGAAAAGGAATAGCAAGTGTGAACTCTACATAGGAGGAAAGCAGACCAGAACAAATCTTTGTGTGCGTTTCAGTTATGTTTCCTAAAATTTATAAATATTTTAAATAAAGAATCCCATCTTTAAAAGGGAAAAAACCATAGGTGGCTAGTTCTCATCAAATGAAAATGTCAACAGAGAGAATGATGTATGAAAAGAAAATCACTGATGATTTTGGTATTGAATTTGTAATTGTGTCAAGTATAATGCATTATAGGGGCACATGAAAAGATTGGAATTGTCAACAGAATGAATCTCTACACTTGAAATAATGGGAAAAGCAATAGTAGAGCAGGGAGGAAGGGGGCTGGAAAAGCATTGGTAGAAATAATGGTTGAATATTTTTAAACATATTCAATGAAAAATATCAATCTGCACATCCAAGCTCAATGAAATCTAAGTAGATTAGGTACAATGAAATATACAATCAGACCTGTCTTGGTAAAAGATATGAAGTATGGAGAAAATAATAAACCCCCAAAAGGCAAATAAGTCATCGTAGAAGAGAGAAACCTGGTATGATGAAGAGCTGTCGTGACCTCACAAACGCTCCAGGACTACTGGCAGTGGGATGGCATAGTCAGATTGTTAATAGTAAATATATCAAAATGATTTTTATATGTAGCCAAACTATCTTCCATAGTGAAGGTTAGCAAAAGGGATTCCAATTTTCTTGGAGGAAGGAAGGAAGGAAGGAAGGAAGGAAGGAAGGAAGGAAGGAAGGAAGGAAGGGAGGGAGGGAGGGAGGGAGGGAGGGAGGGAGGGAGAGAGGGAGGCAGGGAGGGAGGAATGGAGAGAGGGAGGGAGGGAGGACCTGTTAAAGAATTATGAGCAATCAGTTTGTGATTGAATTTTGTCATTAATTTTAAATGAAACCTTGTTCAAATCACTGAACATGTATAAGCCTCTGTTCAATGAAGGGTATGTGATAGCTAATGTGTGTAATTATTTTAAAGTACTTATTTCAGAAACAAAGATACTTTAGTATAGTCCATTTTCAGTGATAAAAATGTTAATAAGGGGAGCAATAGTCACAATCACTCTAATTCATGGAAACCAACATACATACACACACACTATACACACATGTGTTAATATTTGCGTTACAAAATTGATTTGAATTGCTCATTTCTACAGAGACTGATTCAGAACACTTACCTGGTGACCTTGGAAGAGCTATCATCAAGGGGGAAGCCAAGAAACTATCAATGCAGCATGCGGGTAAGAACAAGAATATTTCAAGTCTATTTATGGTACTTTTATCTTCTCAGAAGTTCATTTAAGTTTACACCTTCAATTACCACAGTACCTATATGCTATTTTATATAATAAAACTTCTCCATAATTAGTTCCTATAATTAGAACTTTAGCAGTTACCATCAATGGGTACTTAGGTACATAATTTCTGTTTTAGAACTCATCTCCTTAAAGTCACTCATGAAAATTCAGTGAGCTAGGAATATGTTTGATGGAAGCCTTTAAAATGGCACATTATTAACTTTCTCTTTCAGACCCAATTCATTAATTGCTTTGTATTTGCAATTGTAGAAAAGTTACCTTAAATAAGGGATTAGAAGCGGAATTTAGAAAATAGACATTGCATTGCTTAATAATTCCCTTCTTGTGATTATAATACCAGGAAATTTTTTATTATCTCAGGGGACTGTGCTCTCTGAATTTGTTTCCTTTTTAATACACTTTATGGAATAAATTACTGCTTCTTGTTCTGGCAGATCAGTGGCTAATGGACTTTTTCACCATCTTTGACATGGTAGCAAAGAAATAGGCAGGTTAAGGGAGCAATCAGAGAAGGAGACACTGAAAGAGAGGCTTCAAAACATGAGTCATCCAAAGGTGATGGTGCCCATGCCCGAGTTCATGCCCTCAGAGAAGCAACACCAGAAGCTTCACACTGCAGGTTAGAACACTTCAGTAAAATATGTAATAGCACAGGCTAATCACTCAGTAAATGTCCACGCACACAATGACAACATGCTTCCAGGTGCAGTGGGAGGAACACAGTACCAGATTTGCTACAATACTTTGCCTAAAATGCTCAGATTTACCACAAAGTATATGAGACATGAAAAGGAATAGCAAGTGTGAACTCTACATAGGAGGAAAGCAGACTAGAACCAATGTTTATGTGTGTGTGTTCGGTTGATGGTTTTCCTCTACTTTATAAATATTTTAAACTAGAGACCCAGTGCATGAAATGCATGCACTCAGGTTGGTGCGAGGGGCCCCTCAGCACTGATTGCGAGAAGGTGCAGGCCAGACCGTGGGATCTCACTGGTTCACCATAGGAGTCAGGGAGGGACACTGAAGTTTGGCCAGCTGTAGAGGGGCTGCATGCATCCTCCAGGGCATATCCTGTCCTTCTCATTCAGTCCTGATCGACCAGACCCCATCCACACGCTAACCTACCCATCAGAGCTTCTACCCCATGTTGGTCAGTGTAGTTTATAGCCACTGGGCAAGAAGTTGATTGTCTGCCCATTGGTGGTTAGTGTACATCATCGGGACTGGTCGACCTGTTGACTTTCTGCCCCCTGGTGGTCAGAGCATGTCATAGTGAGTAGTTGAGCGGTCATTGCAGATCATTAACATACTAGAGGCCCGTTGCAAGATATTCGTGCAAGAATAGGCCTTCCTTCCCCTGGCTTCACTCCCAGCTGCCCGGGAGCCTGGGAGCTGGCAAGTCCCTCTCCTGGCCCGCCCAGGAACCAGCACGTCCCCACTCCCCGGCCTGCCCGGAGCCCGCAAGCCCTTGCTTCTGTCCAGAGCACTGCTCCAATAGCTCCCTCTGCCGCCCCCCCTTCCCCTCATAGCAGGTGTCACCCCCTCCCCTCCACTCTGTGAGCCTGAATATGCAAATTAACCTCCATCTTTGCTGGGTTAATTTGCATACTCACTCTGCTTGGCTGTGGGCGTAGCGGAGTGATGGCTAATTTGCATGTTTCTATTTTATTAGGTAAGATTATGCTTTGATTGGGTGAGTGGCTGACCAGACAACCGGATACTTATCATATTAGACTTTTATTATATAGGATAAAGAACCCCATGTTTAAAAGAGTAAAGAATATAGGTGACTAGTTCTTATCAAATTAAAATGTCAACAGAGAGACAGAATGATATATGAAAAGAAAAACACTGATGATTTTGGCATTGAAATTCTAATAACTGTTAGGTAAAATATATTAGAGGGGTTCAATAATAGATTTGAATTGTCAGAAGAAAGAATCCCTATACTTGAAATTATGGGAAGAGTGAAAGTAGAGCAGAGAGAAAGGGCGTAGGAAAGCATTGGAAGAAAGAATGGTTGAATATTTTCAAACATATTCCATGAAAATTCCCAATCTGCACATCCAAGTTCAATGAAATCTAAGTAGAATAGGTACAATGAAATATACAATCAGACCCATCTTGGTAAAGTTATGAAGGACAGAGAACATAATAAAACCCACAAAGGGAAAACACTCATCATAGAAAAGAGAAACCTGGTAAGATGAAGAGCTGACTTGACATCACAAACTGTTAAGGCCTGAATGCAGTAGGATGGCATATTCAGAGTTCTAATAGAAAAAATGTCACTATGATTCTTATATCTAGCTAAACTATCTTTCAGAGTGAATTTTAGAAAAAGGGATTCCCAATTTAAAAAAAAAATAATAATAAAGAATGTGAGATCTGTTTGTTAGCAGATCTGCCTTAACTGTAAAGAAAATGTTTAGAGCAGATAGGTCAGCTCTGAGGGAGAGAGTGTGAGTGAATGAGACAAAAAAAGGGAGTACATGGACATGTGGGACATGTGTGTATGTGTGAATGAGGGATATTTATATTCCGCAGGACTGTTGGGGACTGGCAGACCAGGCTCCCCTAACTGGGCAACCTATACTATCACTGAAATCTCTCCTGGAGTGGCCAGCTCTGCCACAGAAACTGCACCATCTTGAAGGGGAGAGCAGTTGTGACTGGGAGCCCTCTCACATCTCCATTCAGGGAGACCTCAGACACCACTCAGGACCCTACAGCCACACCAGCCAGGGACCAGCTGTCATGGCTACAAACCCAGGAACACTGAGACTCCAGCCTCCCCATCTGTGGGCTCCTAAAAAGTTTGTCCAGGGGGAGACAAAATGGTGTCCAAATAGGCAGACGGAGTCCGGCACCTTCTCATGGAGCAGATAGAAGAAACAGCTGAATTGAATAACATCCTCATAGAATTGGCAAATTAAACACAGCTGGAGAGACAATCCATTGACAGAAATGTCAGAGGTAGCCAGGAAACTGATGGGATCAGAGATCTAGGCTGGAGGGAGAAACACAAGCAGCCTGTACTAAGCTGAACTAACACTATGTCCCTTGGGGACAAGTGTCATGCTCCACTGTGAAAGGGTGTTCACAGGGCTACTGGCAGTGAGGGCTCTAGATCTAAGTTCACAGCCATGGGAGACTGCATCAAGAAAAGCAGCCTTAAGTTCTGCACTGGCTATGCAGTGCCAGGGGGAGAGAAACTCCCAGCAGCATGGTTGCTCTGTCTTTATAATCTCATTGCTTTTACTCACTAAACCCAGGATCTTTCAATTACATATACTCACTATGGCTGTGGTGCAGGGGAAGGTGGTTTTCTGGAAGCTGGGGAACAAAATTGGGAGAGGCAACCAGAAAGCAGCTCTGGGACAGTCTGATCCCTCCAATCCTGTACAGACTTTTTTCTCCTGAAGGCCAGGCCCCTCCTAGCAGTGCAGCCCCACCCAGCCTTGAGCTTGGCAGGGAAACAAAAATTCGAAATACCCCCATGGAATCCTTGGGGACTGTGTTGAGGGACCATTTGGACCCAGAAACTCATACAGCATCACATTCACATAGAGGCCATGTCAGAAATAGACTGGTGTAAATATGAATGAAAGCAGGCAGACAAACAAATCAGGCAGAGTGGTCCCGTCTAGCTGAAACCAAAGCTGTGGCATCTGACACAGATGAGCAGTGGATCGTTGGGAGCGTCATCATGGTTCTGATTATCTAGCTGAAAGCTGAGACGTGGCAGACAGAACAGTGGAGGGAGTCTTAGACCAGCCCCCAGGGGATACTAAATACTCAGCTGAAGTGAACAAACTTTATAACTTCACTTTTTAAAAAAAATCTTTTACTTATGAAACTAATTTTTTTCTTTATTTTATTTTTATTACTTTTATGTATTATTGTTATTTTTTAACCTTACTTTTTTTGGATTAGTGTTCTACATTTTATTTTTATTTTATTACTAGAGGCCCAGTACCTGAAATTCATGTATGGGGGCACGTGGAATCTCCTCAGCCCAGCCTGCACCCTATCCAATCCAGGACCCTTCAGGGGATGTACAACTGCTGGTTTAGGCCTGATCCTGGCAGGACATCTCTCTCACAATCCTGGACCGCTGGCTCCTAATCGCTCACCTGCATGCCGGCCAGGTCACCCCCAATTGTCCCCTCCCTGCCAGCCTGGTCACCGCCAACTGCCCCCACTGCTGACCTGGTTACCCCCAACTGCACCCCCACCGCTGGCCTGGTTGCCCCTAACTGTCCCCACCCCCACCGGCTTGGTCACCTCTTATTCCCCCCACCTTCCAGCCTGGTCGCTCCCAACTGCCCTCTTCTGCCATCCTGGTCACCCCTAACTGCCCCCCTGCCAGCCTGGTCGCCCCCAAATTCCCCCCCTGCTGGCCTGGTCATCCCTTACGGCCCCCTTCACCAGCCTGGTTGCCCCACACAGCCTGCTTGTTCAGTTGTTTGGTCATCCCTCACTAACCCCCCTGCCGGCCTGGTCATTCCATGCAGCCTGCTTGTTCAGTTGTTTGGTTGTCACTCACTAACCCCCCTGCCGACCTAGTTGCCCCACACAGCCTGCTTGTTCAGTTGTTTGGTCATCCCTCACTAACCTCCCTGCCAGCCTGGTCATCCCATGCAGCCTGCTTGTTCAGTTGTTTGGTTGTCCCTCACTAACCCCCCTGCTGGCTTGGTCATAGGCAACCATCTTGTGAGGATGTGATGGTCACTTTGCATATCACCTCTTTATTATATAGGATTTATCATTACTTTTCTCTAACTCATTTTTTTCCTTTATGCCAAACCTTTCTTCCTTGCTTCCCCCTTTTTCATCCTGTTTCTCTTCTCCTGTTCCTGCTTTAGCTTTCCCCTCTCCTTTCTTTTTACTCCTTGCTAAAAATTGATCTTCTTTATTTGCATTATTGATGCATGACTATTATAGTAGTCTCTATAGGCTTACTCATATATTTAAATTCCTTTCCCCTGCTCCAAGTACATGCACCCTTCTCTTCTCTTTCTTCACTAGCCATTTTTTTCTTATTGTTGTTGCTTGTTTGATATTCTGTTAGTCTGGGTGTTTTTTGTTGTTTTTGTTTTGTTTTTCATTTTATGCTTTTATTTTTCCTCTCCTTGCTTGCTCTTTTATTCTACTAAGAGCTTAATTAGTCTCACAAAACTCAGGCCTATCTTCTGCCTACTCTATTCTCCTCTTCCAAAAATAGATGAATATATAGACATATAGATTAAAGAAAGGGGAAATTTATTGAGTATTTTGTTTTTTACTTTCCTTCTTATACGCTCATTCTCTTTCTACCTCCTCTATACAGAATTATGGACATTCCTCCAATCATTAATTCCGTTACCTTACTTTCTGGAAGCAAGCTCTGCCTTTTCAGATTCATCTCCCTTCCTTTTTTTCTGGGGGTTTGTTGTTTGCATTTTTTGGTTTATTTGTTGGTTTTGTGGAGTTTTCTCCCCATATACATATATATTTTTTTCTCTCTTTCTTTCTTTCCCCTTATTTTTTCTTTCCTCTCTTACCTTCTTTTCTCAATATAATTTTTTGTGCTCTTTTCTTTCCCCTAACACTCTTTTGTCTGATAGTCACCTTACTTTGGGGTTATTGGTGTCATGAATACATTCATGTTTCATTCCCTCTGTGTCATTAATTGTAGAATTATATTGTGTGCCTTTTGGTCAAAGTGTTAGACAGTGAGTCACATAACCAGACACCCTGAGAGGAGTGAAAATGGGAAGACAGAGAAACAGCCCCCATACGAAAGAAAAGGAGGCATAACTGGTAAAGGAGGAAAATGAAATGGAGGCAAGCAATTTTTCAAAGAAAGAATTCAGAGCAATGGTCATGAGGACACTGAAAAGGATGGAACATAAATTCAACAAGAGGAAATGAAGAAGAACCAAGAAGAAATGAAGAATGACATAGTTGCAATAAAGAACACAATAGAAAACATCAACAGTAGACTAGTAGAAGCTGAAGACTGCATCAGTGAGAAAGAAGACACGGTAGGAAAAAACACCCAAGCAGAGCAGAACTGGTAAAAAAAAAAAAAAAAAAAAAAAAAAAAAAAAAAAAAAAAAACAGGAGGAGAACCTAAGAAAGCTTAGGGACAACACCAAATGAAACAACATCTGCATAATAGGGATGCCAGAAGGAGAAGAAACTGAGCAGAAAGAGAAAATTTGTTTGAAGAAATAATGACAGATATGAAAATGGGGGATTCCAAGATGGCAGCGGATTAAGTGGAAGCTACACTGACACTCTCCCAGGACCAAACTGGAATTACAACTAAAATACAGAAAAACTTCCTGAAAAATCAATTGAAGACTAGTTGGAGAGAACCCTGATAACCAAGGACATAAGTGGAGACCACATAGAGACAGCATTGACAGGGGCTGGGTTCCCTCCCGGAGCTGCGGGCTCACCGGGCGCCTCGCCATCTTGCAAGGAAAGGAGGATTTTATTGGAAACCTGATTTTCCGCGACAACTGCAAACACTGAACAGCTGCGAGCACCAGAACACCGGTCCCCTATCGGCTCAAACATTCGGATTCAAAGGAACCCTTCACTGAACCACGGAAAGGTCAGATTTCGCCTGAAATAAGGTGTGGTTTCTAATCCCCGAGGTGGGAGGGAAGCGCGCGAGCCGCGGGACCGGCGGGAACCGGGAGGTCTGTGCCTAGAAAAACCAGCGGCAGTTGGAGCTGCCTTGATCCCTGAATGTGGAAGGGGGTCCTCAGAGCTGCTAACAGAAGTGACCTCTTAAAATCAACTCATTTTAATCTGACGAGGAGGATCAGACTAAGAATTTTCAAAGGAGTGCGGGCTCCTTAGTTTGGCGCACAGACCCACTGTCCACACACTTGGGCTCTTTCCGACTCTGCTTACTAAGCCCAACGCATAGGAAAGCCCAGGTGGAAAAACCCTGAAAGACTGCAGGGGAAGTTGTTTCTTCGGAACCTGGGAACAGAGCTAGGTGTGACCATCGGAGAGGCAGCTGTGAGTCACACACCTCCACAAACCAGTAGTGAGTGCCATAGAGGGGAAAAAAAAAACAAAAAGCTAGAGAGGCCCAGAAGTCAATTCAGAAACACTGCCACCCAGGGGCTGAAACGCTAATTGTCTCTGGTGTAATCAAAAATAAATACGAGAAATTAAGACACGGCCGGCTTAAAAAGCAGGATTGGCTTACAACACGGAGGAGCAGAGGAACGAAGCTGAACTGAAATACCGCCCAGACTGGGAAACAGGCATGCCAAACAGAATAAAAGAGGAAGTGAATGACAGCCGCTACTGCACATTTTAGTCTTCCTATTTTTTAATTTTTAATTCTTTTTTCAATTTTTTGATTCTAATTTTTTTATCTTCATTTTTTGCATCTTTTACTTAAGAAAAAAAAATTTTTTCTTTTTCCTCGATTTTCACCTTTTTAATTATTACATTTTTATTTTCAATCAGCATTATTATTGCTATTATTTTACTTTTTTTTTAATGTCATTAGATTTTCTCTTTCTTTTATTTTGGGATTAGTGTCCTACATTCTATTTGCATCTTTCCCTTACCCTATCTCAACGCTAACATTTTGCCATCACTCTCCTCCTAACCTTTCCCCTTAAAAAATTATTTTTCTCTCTGGCCTTTCATTGTTGTTTGCTTGAATGTTGATTAGATTGAATTTTTATGCTTTTTTTATGAGATTG
The DNA here is from genome assembly GCF_951640355.1 of Cnephaeus nilssonii. NCBI lineage: Eukaryota > Metazoa > Chordata > Mammalia > Chiroptera > Vespertilionidae > Cnephaeus > Cnephaeus nilssonii. Next base: position 9,968,862 of record NC_137075.1, on the reverse strand, counting down.
TTTTGATTATACTTTTTGTTTGTTTGGTTGGTTCTATTGTTTGCTTTGTTTTTGTTATTACTTTTGTTTTCCCTTGCCTCACTTGATATTAGTTGCTGTGGCAGTATGTATTAATCTCCAGGCTTGTGTTGCTGGAATTTGCTGGGATTAGTGGTTGTTCTAGTGGAGTCTACTCCCCATATATATAGTTTGTTCCCCTTTTTTCTCTTAGTATTGTTCTTGCCTCTCTTACTCATTTTTCTTTTCTTTTTTCTCTCTGCTCTTCTCCCAAGTTCAGATTCACACTCTTTTTTTTTTGTTGTTCTTTTTTACTCTCCCTCTTCCACTCCTATTCCCTAATTTGTCTTTCTCTGATGGTTACCTTTATTGGAGGTTATTAATATTGTGAATACAATTCTGTTTAGTGCCTTGTGGGTTGTGCCTGCTTGTGTTGTATTTTGTACCTTTAAATCAACGCCGGAGAGAGAGAACTATATAACCAGACATCCAGAGAAGAGAGACCATGGGGAAACAAAGAATTAGCCCCCCCAGGAAAGAGAAGCAGGCATCACCAGAAAAGGAAGTAAACGAACTAGAGGCAAACAACCTATCAGAGAAAGAATTCAGAGAAATGGTCAAAAGGTGGCTGAAAAGGATGGAAGACAAATTCGACAATATGAGTAAGAACCAAGAGGAAATGAAGAAGAACCAAGAAGAAATGAAAAATGACATCACTGCTGTAAAGAACTCAATAGAAAGCATCAAGAGTAGACTAGAAGAAGCAGAGGACCGCATAAGTGAGCTAGAAGACAAGATGGAAAAAAATACCCAATTACAACAGCTTCTAGAAACAAAAATTAGAAAGCATGAGGAGAGCCTAAGGGAACTTCGGGACAACACAAAACAAAACAACATAAGGATAATAGGGGTACCAGAAGGAAAGGAAACGGAGCAAGGAATAGAAAACCTGTTAGAAGAAATAATAACAGAAAACTGCCTTGATATAGGGAAGAAAAAACCCACACAAATCCAAGAAGCTCACAGAGTTCCAAGCAAAATGAACCCCAAAAGACCGACGCCAAGGCACATTATAATTAAGTTGTCAAACACCAACGACAAAGTAAGAATCTTAAAAGCGGCCAGAGAGAGACAGACAGTTACATACAAGGGAACCCCCATCAGACTAGCAACTGATTTCTCAACAGAAACTCATCAAGCCAGAAGGGAATGGAATGAAATATACAAAGTCATGCAAAGGAAGGGTCTCAATCCAAGAATACTGTACCCAGCAAGGCTATCAATCAAAATTGAAGGTGAAATCAGGAGCTTCACAGACAAAAAAGGGCTAAGGGAGTTTATCACCACCAAACCAGCAATGAAAGAAATGCTAAAGGGTCTGCTGTAAAAAAAAAAAAAAAAGAAAGAAAGAAAGAAATAGGAAGCAAAGAAGAAACACAGGGGTATAGAATAAAAATGGTGACAAATAAGTGCCTATCAATAATAACTTTAAATGTAAATGGATTGAATGCCCCAATCAAAAGACACAGGGTAACAGATTGGATAAGAAAACAAAACCCATATATCTGCTGTCTACAGGAAACCCAACTCAAAAAAAAGGACGCATACAGACTGAGAGTAAAGGGATGGAAAAAGGTTTTCCAGGCGAATGGAAATGAAAAAAAAAGCTGGGGTAGCAATACTTATATCTGACAAATTAGATTTCAAAGTGAAGGACATAACAAGAGATAATGAAGGCCACTTCATAATACTAAAAGCAGAAATCCAACAAGAAGAAATAACTCTGGTAAACATATATGCACCCAACACAGGAGCACCAAGATACATTAAAAAACTCCTGGAAGATATCAAAGGAGAGATTGACAGCAATACAATTATAGTAGGAGACTTCAATACCCCACTATCACCATTGGACAAATCCTCTAAACAAAAAATCAGCAAAGAAACATCAATCCTAAATGACTCACTAGACCAGATGGAATTAATCGACATCTTCAGAACATTTCACCCCAAAGCCACAGAATACACATTCTTCTCAAGTGCACATGGGTCATTTTCAAAGATAGACCATATGTTAGGACATAGGCAAAGTCTCTCCAAATTCAAGAAGATAGAAATCATATCAAGCTTCTTCTCAGATCACAGTGGCATAAAACTGGAAATCAACTACAATAAAAACAACCCAAAGAAATCAAACACATGGAGACTAAACAGCATGCTATTAAACCATGACTGGGTTACCAAAGACATCAAGGAAGAAATAAAAAACATCATGGCAACAAATGACAATGAAAACACAACCATCCAAAATCTATGGGACACAGCGAAAGCAGTCCTGAGAGGGAAGTTCATAGCTCTACAAGCCTACTGCAAAAAACAAGAAACAATGGTAATAAATTACCTAACCAAACAACTCAAAGAGTTAGAGAGAGAGCAACAAGAAAAGCCCAGTGTAAGCAGAAGGAAAGAAATAATAAAGATCAGAGCGGAGATAAACGACATAGAGACCAAAGAAACAATACAAAAGATCAACAAAACCAAGAGCTGGTTCTTTGAAAAGATAAACAAGATTGATGGACCTCTAGCAAGGCTCACTAAGAAGCAAAGAGAGAGGACCCAAATAAACAAAATCAGAAATGAAAGAGGTGAAATAACAACAGACCCTGACGAAATACAAAGGATTGTTACAAAATACTACGAACAACTCTATTCCAACAAACTGGACAACCTGGAGGAAATGGACATATTCCTAGACAAATACAACCTTCCAAAACTCAATCAGGAAGAATCTAAACAGCTCAACAGGCCAATAACTATGGAAGAAATTGAAGCAGTCATCAAAAAGCTTCCGGCAAACAAAAGCCCGGGGCCAGACGGCTTCACAGGAGAGTTTTACCAAACTTTCAAGGAAGAACTAAAACCTATCCTCCTCAGACTATTCAAAAAAATTCAAGAGGAAGGAACAATCCCAGGCTCCTTCTATGAAGCTAGCATCACCCTAATACCAAAACCAGATAAAGACAACACAATGAAAGAGAATTACAGACCAATATCCCTCATGAACATAGATGCCAAAATTCTCAACAAAATCCTAGCAAATCGGCTCCAGCAATACATCAGAAAGATCATACATCATGACCAAGTAGGATTTATCCCAGGAATGCAAGGATGGTACAATATCCGCAAATCAATAAATGTGATACATCACATAAACAAATTGAGAGATAAAAACCACATAGTCATATCAATAGATGCAGAAAAAGCATTTGACAAAATCCAACACCCTTTCTTGATTAAAAACTCTCAACAAGGTGGGAATAGAAGGATCATACCTCAACATAATAAAAGCTATATATGATAAACCCACAGCAAACATCATACTCAATGGGCAAAAACTAAAACCATTTCCCCTAAGAACAGGAACAAGACAGGGATGCCCACTCTCACCACTCCTGTTTGACATAGTACTGGAAGTATTAGCTACCGCAATTAGGCAAGAAGAAGAAATAAGAGGCATCCAAATTGGAAAAGAAGAAGTGAAGCTGTCCTTATTTGCAGATGACATGATATTGTACGTAAAAAACCCAAAAGATTCCATCAAAAAACTAATAGACTTAATAAATGAATTCGGCAATGTAACGGGATACAAAATTAACGCCAAGAAATCTATGGCATTTCTATACACCAATAGTGAACTTAAAGAAAGAGAGACTAAAAAAGAAATCCCATTTCCAATCGCACCAAAAAAATTAAGATACCTAGGAATAAACTTAACTAAGGAGGTAAAAGACCTATACGCGGAAAACTACAGGACACTGAAAAAAGAGATAGAGGAAGACGTAAACAGATGGAAGAACATACCATGTTCATGGATTGGTAGAAGCAACATCATTAAAATGTCCATACTACCCAAAGCAATCTACAGATTCAATGCACTCCCCATCATAATACCAACAGCATATTTCACAGACCTAGAAAGAACTCTCCAAAAATTCATCTGGAATAAAAAAAGACCCCGAATAGCCGCAGCAATCCTTAGAAAGAAGAATAAAGTAGGAGGGATCTCCATACCAGATTTCAAGCTGTATTACAAAGCCACTGTTCTCAAAACTGCCTGGTACTGGCACAAGAACAGACATATAGATCAATGGAACAGAATAGAGAATCCAGATATCGACCCAAACCACTATGCTCAATTAATATTTGACAAAGGAGGCATGAACATAAAATGGAATCAAGATAGTCTCTTCAATAAATGGTGTTGGGAAAATTGGACACACACATGCAAAAAAATGAAACTAGATCACCAACTTACACCATACACAAAAATAAACTCAAAATGGATACAGGACTTAAACATAAGACGGGAAACCATAAAAATACTAGAGGAATCCACAGGCAACAAAATCTCAGACATATGCCAAAAGAAATTTTTCACTGACACTGCCCCTAGGGCAATGTAAGCTAAAGAGAAAATTAACAAATGGGACTACATCAAAATAAAAAGCTTTTTTACAGCAAAAGAAACCATCAACAAAACAACAAGAAAGCCTACTGCATGGGAAAACATATTTGCAAATGCTAGCACTGATAAAGGTTTAATCTCCAACATCTACAGGCAGCTTATGCAACTTAATAAAAGGAAGATAAATGATCCAATAAAAAAATGGGCAACGGACCTAAACAGAATATTTTCAAAAGAAGACAGAAGTAAGGCCAAGAGACACATGAAAACATGCTCAAAATCACTTATTATCCGAGAGATGCAAATCAAAACAACAATGAGGTACCATCTCACACTTGTCAGAATGGCTATCATCAACAAATCAACAAACGACAAGTGTTGGCGAGGATGCGGAGAAAAAGGAACCCTCATGCACTGCTGGTGGGAATGCAGACTGGTGCAGCCACTGTGGAGAACAGTATGGAGTTTCCTCAAAAGACTGAAAATGGAACTCCCATTTGACCCAGTAATCCCACTCCTGGGAATATATCCAAAGAAACTAGAAACACCAATCAGAAAGGATATATGCACCCCCATGTTCATAGCAGCACAATTTACAATAGCTAAGATTTGGAAACAGCCTAGGTGCCCGTCAGCAGATGACTGGATCAGAAAACTGTGCTACATCTACACAATGGAATACTATGCTGCCATAAAAAAGAAGGAATTCTCATCATTTGCAGCAACCTGGATGGAATTGGAGAATATTATACTAAGTGAAATAAGCCAGTCAATGAAAGAAAAATACCACATGATCTCACTCATTTATGGATAATAAAGAACATTATAAACTGATGAACAAAAAGAGAGTTACAGAGACATTAAAGCAACAAACAGACTTTCAAATTACAGGGGGAAAGTTATGGAGAGGGGGGGTAGATAAGAAATCAAACGAAGGACTTGTATGCATGCATGTAAGCATAAACAATGGACGCAAAACTCTGGGTTGTGAGGGCATGTGTGGGTGTGGGGTGGGGGGGTAATGGTAAGATATGTACACATATAATACCTCAATAAAAAAAAAAAAGAAATAATGACAGAAAACTTCCCTGATGTTGGGAAGAAAAAATCTCACAAAAGTCCAAGAAGCTCACAGAGTCCCAAATACGATGAACCCAAAAAGACTGACACCAATAAACATCATAATTAAGTTGGGAAACACCAAAGACAAAGAAAGAATCTTAAAGGCTGCCAGAGAAAGACAGAAAGTTACTTATAAGGGATCTTCATTATCCTATCAACTGATTTCTCAACAGAAACACATCAGGCCAGAAGGGAATGGAATGAAATATAAAAAGTGATGAAAAGCAAGGGACTGAATCCAAAAATACTATACCCAACAAGGCTGTCATTCAAAATAGAAGGGGAGATCAGGAGCTTCACACACACAAAAAAAGGGGGGGTGGGATAAGGGAGTTTGTGACCACCAAACCAGCAATGCAAGAAATGCTAAAGGGTCTGCTATAAAAAGAAAATTAGGCATGGAAGAAGGAACACAAGCATAAAGAATGAAAATGGTGACAAACAAGTTCCTTTCAATAACAACCTTAAATGTAAATGGAATAAATGCTCCAATCAAAAGCCAGAAGGGTAGCTGAATGGATAAGTAAACATGATCCATATATCTGCTATCTACAAGAGACTCACATCAGAACAAAGGACTCACACAGACTAATAGTGAAGGGATGGAAAAATATTTTCAGGCAAATGGAAATGAAAAAACAGTTGGGGTAGCAATACTTATATCTGACAAATTGGACCTCAAAGTGAAGGCCATAACAAGAGATAAGGAAGGCCACTTCATAATACTAAAGGAAGCAATTCAACAAGATATTACTCTGGTAAACATGTATGCACCCAATGCAGGAGCATCCAAATACATAAAAAATCCTCTGGAAGACATCAAGGGAGAGATTGAGAACAATACAGTCATAGTAGGGTACTTTAATACCCCACTGACACCACTGGACAAATCCTCTAAACAAAAAATCAGCAATGAAACATTAATCCTAAATTATTCACTAGATCAGATGGAATTAATTGACATCTTAAAACATTTCACCCAAAAGCCAAAGAATACACTTTCTTCTCAAGTGCACATGGGGCATATTCTAAGCTAGACTATATACTGGGGCACAGGCAAAGTCTCTCAAAATTCAAGAAGGTAGAAATCATATCAAGCATCTTCGCAGATCACATTGGCATAAAATTAGAAATCAACTACAATAAAAACAATGAAAAAAATCAAACACTTGGAGGCTAAATAGCATGCCATTAAACAATGATTGGATTGCCAAAGAGATCAAAGAAGAAATAAAAAGCATCCTGGTAACAAATGACAATGAAAACACAACAATCCAAAATCTATGGGACACAGTGAAGGAAGTCTTGAGAGGGAAGTTAATAGCTCTACAGACCTACCTCAAAAAAACAATAAAAAATGGTAATAAATTATCTAACCTTACAACTCAAAGAACTACATAGAGAGCAACAATAAAAGTCCCGAGTAAGCAGAAGGAAGGAAATAATAAAGATCAGAGTGGAAATAAATGACATAGAGACCAAAAAATAATACAAAATATCAATAAAACCAAGAACTGGCTCTTTGAAAGGATAAGATAGATTTATGAACCTCTATACAGGTTCACCAAGAAGCATAGAGAGAGGACCCAAATACACAAAATCAGAAATGAAAGAGGTGAGTACCCACTGACCCCACAGATATATAAAGTATTATAAAAAAAATACTACAAACAACTCTATTCCAACAAACTGAACAACCTAGATGAAATGAACATATTCTTTGAAAAATACAAGCTTCTTAAACTTAATCAGGAAGAATAAAAAATCTTAATAAGGCCTGTACCTCCTGAAAAATTGAAGCAGGATGGAAAACAAATTCAACATGTTTAAGAATAAAAAATCTTCCAGTATAGAACTGTCCTGGTTCAGAAGGATTTGCAGGGTAGTTCTAACAAGCATTCAAAGAAGAACTAAAACCTATCCTCCTCAAACTATTTCAAAAATTAAAGAAAAAAGCACACTTCCAAGCTCTTTCTATAAAGCCAGCATTATCCTAATTCTAAAACAGGATAAAGACATCACAAAGAAAGAGAACTACAGGCCAATATGCTTGATGAACATAGAAGCTAAAATCCTCAACAAAATTCTAGCAAATCGGATTGAACATTACATTAGAAAGATCTTACACCATGATCAAGTGGGATTCATTCCAGAGATGCAAGAATGGTTCAATATCCACAAATAAATATATGTGATACTAGAGGCCTGGTACACAAAATTCATGCACGGGGGGCAGGGGAGGTCCCTCAGCCTGGCCTGCAACAACACCAGCATTTAGCACCCTGGCAGGCCTCTGGCCAGAGGCCCGCTTGCCCTCCCTCCATGGGCCAGGGCGCACAGGATGCTGGGACTCATCGCCAGGGCAATTCCACCAACATCCAGCACCCCAGTTGCTTTGGGTGCCGCCATCTTTGTGATAGAGTGATGGTTAATTTGCATATTAACCCTAGGACATCACATAAACAAATTGAGAAACAAAAACCACATAATCATATCAAGCAATGCAGAAAAAGGATTTGACGAAATCTAACACTTTTTCTTGATAAAAACCCTCAGCAAAGTGGGAATAAAGGGATCATAAATCAACATAATAAAACCCTTATATGATAAAACCCTACAGCAAACATAATACTCAATAGGCAAAAACTAAATTCATTCCCCTAAGAACAGGAACAACACAGGGATGCCCACTTTCACCACTCCTACTCAATATAGCACTGGAAGTGCTAGCCAAAGTGATCAGAAAAGAAGAAGAAATAAAGGCATCCAAATTGAAAAAGAAGTAGTAAAATTGTCATTATTCATAGATGACAGGATACTATTCATAGAAAACCTTAAAGACTCCATCAAAAAGCTAACAGACTCAATAAATGAATTTAGCAATGTAGCACGATACAAAATTAACATCCAGAAATCTATACTTTTTATATACACCAACAATGAACCCACAGAAAGAGAAACTAAAAAAAAAAATAATACTATTGCACCAAAAAAATTAAGATACCTATGAAAAAAAACCACTAAAGAGGTAAAAGACCTGTCTCTAAAAACTACAGGACATTCAAAAAAGAGATAGAAGAAGACATAAACAACTGGAAGAATACACCATTTTTATGGATTGGTAGAATCAACATCATTAAAATGTCCATACTACCAAAAGTAATTCATAGATTTAATGCAATTTTCATTAAATTACAAATGGCAGCCCTAGCTGGTTTGGCTCAGTGGATAGAGTGTCAGCCTGCAAACTGAAAGGTCCCAGGTTCGATTACGGTCAAGGGCACATGGCCAGGTTGTGAGCTCTATCCCCAGTGGAGCACTTGCAGGAGGCAGCCGATCCATGATTCTCTCCCATCATGGATGTTTATCTTTTTCTCCCTCTTCCTTCCTCTCTGAAATCAATAAAAATGTATTAAAAACTATCAATGGCATATTTCACAGACCTAGAACAAATCCTCCAAAAATTCATATGGAATAAAAAAAGACCCTGAATAGCTACAGCAATCCTGAGAAAGAAGACCAAAGTTGGAGGGATCACAATACAACTTATCAAGCTATATTACCAAACCATGGTTCTCAAAACTGCCTGGGACTGGCACAAAAACAGTCATATAAACCAATAGAACAGGACAGAGAACTCAGAAATCGACCCAAGGCAATATGCTCAATTAATATTTGACAAAGGAGGCAAGAGCTTACAATGGAGTCAAGAGAGTCTCTTCAATAAATGGTGTTTGGAAAACTGGACAGATACATGCAAAAAATGAAACTAGTCCACCAACTTAAACCATACACAAAAAGAAACATAAAATGGCTAAAGGACTTAAATATAAGACAGAAAACCATAAAAATCTTAGAAGACTCTGTAGGCAACAAAATAGCAGACATTTGTCGTAGCAATATTTTTTCCAATACAGCTCCTAGGGCAATGGAAACTAAGGAGAAAATAAACAAATGGGCCTACATCAAAATAAAAAGCTTCTGCACAGCAAAAGAATCAATCAACAAAACAACAAGAAAGCCCACTGCATGGGAGAACATAATTGCCAATGCTATTTCAGATAACGGTTTAATCTCCAAAATTTATAGAGAACTCATACAACTTAACAAAAGGAAGATAAACAATCCAATAAAAAAAAATGGGCAAAGGACCTAAATACTGATAGACACTTTTCAAAAGTAAAAAAGGCCGAGAGACATGTAAAAACATGCTCAAAGTCACTAATCATCCAAGAGATGCAAATCAAAATGACAATGAGATACCATCTCACACCTGTCAGAATGCCTATCATCAACAAATCAAACAAAGATAAGTGCTGGTAAGGATGTGGAGAAAAAGGAACCCTTGTGCACTGCTGGTGCGAATGCAGACAGGTGCAGCTGCTGTGGAAGACAGTATGGAGTTTCCTCAAAAAATTAAAAATGGAACTCCCATTGGACCCAGTAGTTCTAGTAATTCTAGGACTATATCCCAATAATCCAGAAATACCAATCAGAAAGGATATATACACCCCTATGTTCATAGCAGCACACTTTACAATAGCTAAGGTTTGGAAACAACCTAAGTGCCCATCAGCAGATGAGTGGATTAAAAAACTGTGGTACATCTACATAGTGAAATACTATGCTGCTATATAAAAGAAGGAACTTTTACCATTTGCAACAGCATGGATGAAACTGGAAAGCATTATGCTAAGCGAAATAACCTGTCAAAAAAAAGTTAAATATCACATGATTTCATTCATATGTGGGATATAATGATCAACATAAACTGATGAACAAAAATGGATCTAGAGACAACATGGCACCGAGCAGATCATCCAACTTTGGGGAGAAGGCAGGGGATAAGTGGTTTGAGATCAACCAAAGGACTTGTATGCATGCATATTAGCATGACCAATAGACACAGACACTGGGGAGGTGGGGGCTTGACCTCGGGGTTGGGAGTGGCTGTGTGGGTGTCAATTAGGAAACAAGGAGACATGTAATACTTTAAACAATCTTACCTTATAATAGAGAAACATGCAAATTGACCGCACCTCCGCTATGCCCACGATTGGGCCGGCAGGAGGCTGGGGGCGGGACTCCGGGTGGCATATCCACCGTTGAGAAGATCAAGATGGCGTGCCCAGTGCCGGGCCCATGCCACCGCTCCCGGGGGTGCCTGGGGCGATCGGCACCCCGGGGGACGTGGCTGGGCCCATCAGCACCCCAGGGGGGCATGGCTGGGCCCATGCCACTGCTCCCGGGGGTGCGGGGGTCGATCGACCACCTGGGGGGGCGTGGCCCGGCCCCTCCCGCCCCTCCCGGGGGTCCGGGGGTCGATCGACCACCTGGGGGGCGTGGCCCGGCCCCTCCCGCCCCTCCCGGGGGTCCGGGGGTCGATCGGCCACCTGGGGGGGCATGGCCGGGCACCTCCCGCCCCTCCCGGTGGTCTGGGGGTTGATCGGCCACTTGGGGGGGCGTGGCCGGCCCCTCCCGCCCCTCCCAGGGGTCCCGGGGGGCGATCGGCCACCTGTGGGGGCTTGGCCGTGCCCATCCCGTTCCTCCCGCCGCTCCCGGGGGTCCCAGGGGCCGAGGCTTTCCGGGCCTTGGGCACCAGCGGGGAGCCTGCACCGATCGCAGGAAACCACTGGGGGTCGGCTCCTGTGATCGGTAGCAGGGACGCTGGGTGCGGCGAGCTCAAGGCCTGGAAAGCCTGGGGCGGAGGCTTTCCCGGCCTTGGGCACCAGTGGGCAGCCTGCACGGATCGCAGGAAACCACTGGGGGTCGGCTCCTGCGATCCTTAGCAAGGATGTTGGGTGCCACCCAGGGCCAAGCCCCGACCCTGAAAAAGGCAGAAGGCGGTGGCCACAGCCAAAGCCTGGGTCCCTGGTGCCGGCAGAAAACTGGTGCAGGCAGCCAGGTGAATGAAGGTCTATTGCACGAATCTTCGTGCAAACGGGCTACTAGTCCTCTCTAATAAAATGGTAATATGCAAATTAACCATCACTCCGCTACATAAGCCATGCCCACCAGCCAAGCCACGCCCACCAGCCAATCAGGGCGAGTATGCAAATTAACCCCAATCCAAGATGGCTACAGCCACAGAGAGCAAGGTTTCCCAGGTAACAGAGGAAGCCAAGCTTTCCATAGCCGTTGCAGGCCTAAGCCTCCACTCAAGCTACAAAGTTTCAATTATAGAAGGTAAACAAATTCAAACAAATGGAGGCAGAATGGAGCTTGAGAGAGCAGGCCAGGGTTGCCGGCGGCAACAGGGGAAGCAAAGCTTTCCGCACACCCTGGCCTGGCTCACCTGCTTAAGGCTACAAAGTTTCAATTGTAGAAGGTGAATTAACTGCCACAGAGATGGCTGTCGCCCCGGAGGGAGCAGCAGGCTTGGCTCCGCTCCAGGCTACAAAGTTTCAATTGTAGAAGGAAAATAAATTCCAGATACCAGGGCCTCCCCTTGGGTTGCCAGGGGGCGTGGCCGGCCTGCAAACCACCACAGGACCCTCGCTCGGGCCGCTCCACGCCCCAAGGGAACCCCACCCTAATCCGGGACACCCTTCAGGGCAAACCAGCTGGCCCCCACCCGTGCACCAGGCCTCTATCCTATCTAATAAAAGAGTAATATGCAGATTGATCATCACTGCAACACACAATATAGCTGCCCCCATGTGGTTAAAGATCCTGCTCCCATGTGGACACAAGATGGCCACCACAAGATGGCCAGCAGGAGAGGGCAGTTGGGAGGCACCTGGCCTGCAAGGGAGGGCAGTTGAGAGGGACCAGGCTTGCAAGGGAGGGCAGTTGGAGGTGATCAATCCTGCAGGAGAGGGCAGTTAGGGGTGACCAGGCCGGCAGAGGAGGGAAGTTGGGGGCAAACAGGCTGGCAGGGGAGCAGTTAAGCATCAACCAGGCTGGCAGCGGAGTGGTTAGGGGGTGATCAGGCTGGCAGGCAGAAGCGGTTAGGGGCAATCAGGAAGGCAGGCAGGCAAGCAGTTGGGAGCCAGCAGTCCTGGATTGTGAGAGGGATGTCCGACTGCCCGTTTAGGCCCGATCCCTGGGATCGGGCCTAAACGGGCAGTCGGACATCCCTCCAGGAGTCCTAGATTGGAGAGGGTACAGGCTGGGCTGAGGGACAACCCCCCGCCGTGCACGAATTTCGTGCACCAGGCTTCTAGTAAAAAATAAAGTTTTTTTATGTTGAAAGCAATTGACTTCTGGCAGTAATTTGAATCCTAAAGGAGCATGGATCTAAGGAATTATGTAATTCCAATTGACAGTAGGAATGCATGTTTTTTTCAGTAGTTGATTCAAAAAGCAATTACATAATCAATATGTGTATCATTGTATTGTGGTGCCTATAAAATGTGTAAAAGGAATACATTCCACTGTAGCAGCAAAAAGGAGATGTATGGGTGTCCCAATATATTTCAGTATGATGATACAGAACATGTTAACTCAAATTTTCCAGAGCAAATAAAGTGTGCCTGGAATCCTATATAATAAAAGCCCAGCGACCTAATGACCAGAGACCAGAACCACCATGGCCCCTCGCCATGCTGGCCCCATCCCCCAGCAAGCAGTTAGGGGTGATCAGGCAGGCAAGTGTGTGGTTGGGGGCGATCAGGTAGGCAGGCGAGCAACTGGGGGTGATCAGGTAGGCAGGCAGGCAGTTGGGGGCGATGAGGCAGGCATCGCCTCAAAGAGGGAGACTCAGGCCACAGCCAGTGGGAGGGATGCTGGGTGGCTGTGATGGGAGGCGCTGGAGGCGGTGGACGCTGAAGGGTGGGGCTGGCACCATGATGGCTCCTGTGCGGGCATGGCATTTGCAGCCTAGCCCAGGCCCCAGGGTGGCAGCCTCTCCCTGTGGCTTCTGCAGGGCTGGACTGCCACTCCTCCTGCAATAATGCCTGGGCAGATCCCGGACCCTTCCATGACTGCAGGCTCTCTGCCAGAGCTCGGCCCCCTGACTGAACTCCCCATCTTGGCCCTGACTGCAGAGGAGCCGAAATACAGTGACATCCACAGCATAAATATATTCCTATGTAAATTGGCTATTATTGTCCCTTTGCACTTCCTGGAGGTGAAACTGTGCAAGAGGCCTCAACCTGTAAAAAGTGAGCTAGACAAGGAAGAGGAGCAGAGGAAAAGGCGCTGGGAAAAGAACAAAGTGGTGGCAACCCCATGCCGTTATAAGGAGTGGAAGGAGTTTCTGCAGATGGAATCTGAGTGTCTGGACCTCATGAATGTGGAGCTGAAAACCCAGATGGAGGAGCTGAAGCAGGAGTGGCAGAAGCTCATCTTGATGCTCAACCGGCATCACCCACCTGCATTGTCAGGACCAACAGTGTTAAGACTCCCGACTCAGAAGGCAACCCACTGCTGGAGCAGCTGGAGAAGAAGTGACCATGGGCTGGGAGGAGGAAGTGCAAGAGGAGGAGATGAGGAGAGGGAGGATAAGGAGAGATAAGAGGAGGAGATGAGAGTTGGAGGAGGAGGGTCCCAGAGGGCTCATCCTTGCTGCATTAAAAACTCTTCAATGAGGCTCAGCACAGCCAACATTGGCCAGGCGTTTTGTTTGTTTGTTTGTTTGTTTGTTTGTTTGTTTGTTTTTAAACTCAGATCAGCCACACCATGAAGAGACCCAGGCTGATGAAACCCAAGACCAAGAGCTGAGACCAAAGTAGTCCTGAAGGAGGTGCTGTTCTGCCTGGCACCAGGCTTGCAGGAGGCAGGACAGAGGCTCTGGGCTGGAGAGATGCCCAACCAGGCAGCTGTGGGCACTTCTCCAGCCTCTCCACCAGGGCACCCACCCAAAGGACCTCTGAGCAGCCAGGAAAAGCCATGATTTGCAACCAAAATTAGGCTGAGTATGGAACTCAGAATTGAAACTGCCCCCAGCCCTGACCCTGATCCTGATGCAAGGCTGGAGAAGGGCACAGTGCCAGGCCCTGCTGTACATATCCACCATGGTCCTGCCTGGAGTGGCAGCCGGGGCGCACCCCGCTGGCCCTGCTGGAGTTGCTGTGGGCATGAGACATGGTTGCCCTTGCAAAGCACATACTCACTGAGTATTTGCAGACTGGTTGTCCTAGCAGGGATTTCAACTGCACATGTTTTTTATATTTTCTTTCTTTTTATAATATTTTTTCCAAAAAAAAGATTTTATACAAGCAATATATAAATAGATTTCTATAATCACTCAATGTGATACAGTATAAATATGCTATGGTTTGTTTGTTACGAACAGATATTCAACAGTTATGGCTGTTGCGTGTAACTTCTAAGTACTGTAGTCTCTGCATGTTGGGGGTGGAAGGGGCAGGGTGCCAGTAAACACTCTTAAAAAAGAAAAAGAAGAAAGAGGGAGGCCCAGGCCACCAGCTGGCGACACTGGCAGGTATGCGGCCAGCCAGCAATCACCCTGCAGAGGGAGGCCCAGGCCAGCCAAGCCATTGCACCCCATGCCTGTCGCCTGCAGAGGGAAGCTACCAGTGGCAGGGGAGGGCGGGGTGTGCTGCATAGATGGCAAGCAGTGGCAGTGGCAGGGGTGGGGCCAGCTGCCTGCAGCCTTGGGAGGAAAAGCCCCGATAGGCCCTGATCTCATGCCCGGCCTAGGGACACTACCTGAGGGGTCCCAGATTGTGAGAGGGTGCAGGCCGTGCTGAGGGACTCTGCCCACCCCCGCAGTGCACTAATTTTCATGCACCGGGCCTCTAAATATAAATAAGAAGGCTAACATAAAAGAAAGTTGCAAATATATACTTTTTCTTCTTTCTTCTCTTAGCTTCTTCAGAGAACACACAGTTATATAAAAATAAGTATAACTTTATATCATAGGTGTATTTAGTACCGTCATCCCCATTGTCTGTAGTTTCCATATATGCAGGTTCTGTTCTTCATGGTAAATCAGGAATGGAATATTATTAAATGGAAAATGCCAGGGATAAATAATTCATAAGTTTTAAATTATTCACTATTTGTGGAGCATGGTGAATCTCATGCCATCCTTCACTGTCCAACCCAGGACATGAATAATCCCTTTGTCCAGCCAGTTCACTCTGATAATGCTACCTGCCCTTTTGTCACTCAGTAGCCTTCTCAGTTATCACATGGGTAAGCCCAGTCATGGTATTGCACTGCTTATGTTCAAGTAAACCTGATTTTACTTCATACTGGCCCCAACATGCAAGAGTAGAGATGCTGGCAGTTTGGATATACCAAAGAGAAGCCAACATTTTTATCAGAGGTAAGTTTATATAGTAAAGCTCATAATATATTTAGGATTTGGTACAATCCACAGTTTCAAGCATCCATCCACTGGGGGATCTTGGAATGGATCCTTCACTGATAAGATGAGCCTGCTGTGAAATAGTTGCACAAAAAAGGGAAAGAAGTAAGAGAATTATATGGGATTAGCATTTCTAGATCTCCCTGGTATTTATTTAGTATCAGTCTAAAGTAGATTCTAAAATGATCAATGTTGGTAGTTATACAACTCTGAATATAAATTTTAAAAACTCATTAAATTTCACAGTTTATATGGGCAAACTGTATTGTATGCCTAAATAATTGCTAAAAATAGCTCTCTAAATTACAAATAGAGATTAAGGTACGTTTAAAGCAATGGGAAAATATTTATGGTAAGAAAATTGTGATTCTTCCCATATTATAAGTTTCTCCAACATTTCTCCCCTCAAAGGCTATTCTGATTGCCTCCCTCTTAACTTAGCAGTAGAGGCCCTGTGCACAAGAATCATGCACTGATGGGGAGTGTGGCCTGCAGGGATTGGCTGCTGTGGGAGTGCAGCTCATCCCTGTTACTGGAGTGGCAGTGGACCTACCCTTTAAGGGGCTGCTCCTGCTGCAGGAGCAGTCACTCATCCAGATCAGCTGAATGGCACTCCACTGTGGAGCACACTAATCACCAGGGGCAGCTCCTGCATTGAGCATCTGGCCCCTGGTGGCCAGTGCATGTCATAGCGACCAGTCATTTCATCATTTGGTTGATTTACATATTAGGCTTTTATTATATAGGATACTTTGCATATTTGATTATTCTGATGTGGTATTTTTTACTTACTCCTAATTGGGAAAGACCAGAGCAGCTGAAATATATTGGCTAATGTTGCACAGTGTTGTGTTGCTCTACCTCATGTTATCTTTCTCAAACTAATCAATAAATAAACTTTTTTTTTCCTGCCCAATATTGGCCTGCTGTGTAATAATATCATAGCTGGGAGACTCACTGTAAAGGTGTTGGCTGGCAGAGTCATGGTGCAACCCTTTATATTTCTTCATGGGCTCAGGCATTACTTCAAAGCAAGAGGTCTGCTGTGCACTGTCATGATCATGAGATTTTTCCAACTACACTTGCAGGGTCACTAGAACTGACTACCACTCCATATATTGTTGGCCCTGAAGTCCACTTTAGTTCCTGAATCCAACTTATCCCTCCTGCAATGCTAATTTCTCAAATTATTAGTTGGTAATTATAGGAAAAACATTGAATCAAATGAAAACTCTGCTGGAAGTGGATCCAACCAGTATCCTGGTACGGCTGAAAACATAGCAATTTCCTCCTCACATGTCACAAGGTCTCCATGCAAAGGAACCTTACAAGGCAGTTTTTCTCAATCCTATCAATGTCTTTATTCTCTTACTCATTGATATATACATGCTTTATAGTTACAAAACCTAAAGGGGAATTAAAATGTTCCTTGGTGAGTTGATGCATTTCTGGCTCATGGGAAGTTTCTGTGACTATACAGTCTGTGGTGTGGAACATATCTGGTGGAGAAAAACAAACAAACAAACAAACAATGAAACAAACAGTGGTATTCTATTTCATGAGGTACATCCCTACAGAAAGAGTGTGAATTTAATGTAAGCCTGCAAGTAATTTTTTATCATAAATTCACAAAGATGATTTCAATTTGCATAATCAAGAATTATATGCAATAAGCAGTGTTTAAGGAATTATGTGACATAGCTCCTAAAATATCAATTTTACCTTTCCTCATTATTTGGTTTTGGGGAAGTCACTAAATGTCTCTGAACATCAGCATAATATGGCTGGTAAATTTATTCCATCTGTTCTAATATATGTTTTTGTGAATTTTCTATCAAGGTATTTCAACAAAATTTTGATAGGCTAGATACAACCAACATATAGGCACAATCATGGAAACATATATTCCTATGTAAATGATTTGTACATAAATAATCATAATGATAGGCATTGAAATCTATGTTTCAGTAGGGGCTAATGCGGAACGCTCAACAGATGAAACTGCAGGTGGCATAATAAAGGGACAGCTGAAGACACAATCAATGGAACTCCTTGGTAAGAAGAATTTTAAAAATAAAATATTTCAGGTTTATTCATCCTTTTGAGGTTGAATTAAGTGTGAAACTTAACGAACAAAAGTATATGTAGGTTACTATTACATGGAGAAAAGTTTTGATGAATACCCTCCTTTAATTAGTTAAATTCTTGCCTTAAGTGCAGTCATACCAAGGAGATACTTTGGGTTGTATTCCAGAGCATTGCAATAGAGTGAATATCACAAAACACAAGGCACATGATATTTGGGGTTTTACAAAGTATATAAAATGATGATTACACAATACTGTAGTCGATTTTATGTACAATAGCATTATATACAAAAATAGTATATGTATTTAATTGAAAATACTTTATGGATAGAAACAGATAATAATCATCTGAAACTTAAATGGGTTGTAATTATATTGCTGATATAGGGTATTACCCCAATGTTAATGGCTGCTGTTTAATATACTGATGGTTGCTCAATGCTGTGGTATATGTGAAAATTTCTTAAAATAAGATAACAATAGAGTTTGCACATCAATTGACTCTTCTGCTCATGAAAGACTTCTATGTAGCATGCATCCTGTGCAATAGCATTACTAGTATACACCCACAGTAGAACTTCTTTTAAAATTGGAGTAGTACTCTCAAAACCTGCCACTTCTTCATCAGCTAAGTTTAGGTAATGTTCTAAAACTTTGCTGTCAATTCATCATTCTTCTCAGCATCTTTTCTAAGAGTCGATTCCATCTCAACAAACCACTTTCTTTGATCATACCACATAAGAAGGTACTCCTCATCTATTAAAGTTGTATCATGAGATCACAGCAGAAGTCCAGGCTGCACTTCTTCAGGCTCCACATATTATTCTTGTTCTCTTGATATTTTCCCCACTCACCAGTTATTTCCTTGATGGAAAACTTGAATTTTTCAAAGTCATTTAGGAGGGTCTGAGTCAAGTTCTTTCAACTCCTGTTACTATTGATATTTTGACCTCTCCCATGAATCACAGGTTTTGTTAATGGCTTAGATAACAGTAGGTCTAAATATTTTACAACTTAATGAATGTTTATAAACATTTTCTGAATGCTTACAACTTACTTTGCCCAGATCCATTGGGGCCATTATTATGTATGGTAGCTATAGCATTTTCAAATGTGCTTCTCATATAATAAGACTTGAAGCTACTCAGAATTACTCATCTTCACCCATCTGCTTCAGAAGGGATGTAGTGTTGGCTGGTGTGAAACACCATTAATCTCATTGCCCTCCGTCTCAGAACTCTGGGGTGAGCCGGTGCCTTAACAATTTGCAGGAATATGTTGAAAAGATTCTCTTTTATGAATGGTAGGTCTTAGCAGTGGGCCAAAATATTTTGAAAATTGTGTTATAAGCAGATGTGCTGTCAACTGGACATTGTTGTTTTCATTATAGAGCACAGACAGAGGACATTGAACATAGATGTGAAGGGTCCTAGGATTTTTAGAATGGCAAATGAGCACTGGGTTTTAAATAAACTCACCAGTGGAATTAAATCTTCACGGTTTTGTCAGTCTGCTGTTTGAAACCCTGGAGGCAGTCACTGACTTTTGCTCCCTGGCTATGCAGGTTCCTGTTGTCGTTTTCTTAAAAAATAGGGCTACTCTGTCACCATTGAAAACCTGTTGTGTGGTGTGGCCATCTTCACTAAGTGTCTTAGCTAGAGCTTCTGGTTACTTTACTGTGGCTTCTCCAGGAGCACCTGCAGATTTCCCTGCACCTTTATGTTTAAGGAGATGGCTGCTTTTTTTCAAACCTCCTGAAACAATCTCTGTGAGCTTCAAACCTTTTTCTGCAACCTTCATAGTATTAAAGAGAGTTAGGGTCTTGTTCTGTATTTGTTTGGCTTAAGGGCGTGTTCTGGCTGGCTTGATCTTGTACCCAAATCACTAAACTATTCTTCATGTCAGCAATAAAACTTTTTTGCTATCTTATCATTCTTAGTTGTCTCTGGTTTAACACCTTTACTTTTCTTCAAGAACTTGTCTGTATTCTCAATATAGATGACTGCCAGCGCTTTCAGCCTATCTTGACTTTGGAATGCCTTACTTACTAAATTTAATAATATCTAGCATTTGATTTAAGGGAGAGGTATGAGATTAGTCCTTTCCCTTGAACACTTAGAAGCCAATGTGGGGTTATTAATCAGCATAATTTCAATATTCTTGTGTCTCTGGGATTAGGGAGAGCTAAGGTAATGGAAAAAAGCAGAAATGTTCAATGAGTACACCAGTAAGATAATGCACAGCATTTATTGGTTAAGGTTATCCTTTTATTTGTGCATGGAATTCTTACCAGGGAACCAAATGTCTCTGTCATTAGTGAGAGTTAGGTTTTTGGGATATTGCTGAAATAATATTATATGAAAGTCCAGAGGAGAACATGATGTGGTAACATTTTTTATTAGTGTGTTTTTACCTTACTCATGTTTTGAAGTTCCATGCCCCTTAACCCAGTTCTGAAAGAGGGGCATCCGGGGTTTCAGCAGAGCGAAAAGCAAGGCCAGAGTCCAAAGCCTCCCTACTTGAAGTTCATTAGTCCAATGTGTGGAGTCCCACCTGGCCTTGAGCCTGGTGGTCGGAGTGTAGTGCTTCCCCTGCCACAGGAGAGCAAGGAACCAGGTGCACCAGAGAGAGAGAGAGGAGACAGACAGAGTGTGCTCCTTGGTTTAAATGTTTAATATTTAAACATTTAAATATTAAAGGTTTAAAAGTTTCATGTGCTTGCAATAGACATGCCCATCTGGCCAATTATCTGTTCCCAAATTTGATTGATACAAAAGCATCCTCCCATGTCACTCTGACCTTACTGTGCATGCTTCCAAACTTCCTTTGTCCAGAGCCTAACCTCACTGATCAGTGGGGAGCAGAGTTGGAGAGTGTTAAATTTAGCTTTTTGGCCAACCTGTATAAATGGCATGCCTATATTATCTGGTCTCTCCTTTATTATTTTCCTGTTAAATAATACCCAGGTTATTACAATGGCATCATTCTCCCTCAGAAAAATAGAACCTTTTTATAGTCATCTGAAGGGGAAATGGACAAAAGTCTCTGTCTTCTATATCTACTTCCTGCCTATCTACTGGTTTAGGGTTTCTCTCTGTCTGACATTGGAAGAGGGAAGCAACAATGGAAAAAGAGTCTTTATGCAGGGAAGAGGAATTCTGCAAAGTCAACGTCAGTCTGGTGTCCCTGGGAGATGACACATGCGATGTCCAGATGGATGACATGTTGGAGAATGTGGCATTTTTCATGTGTTTTGGAAATTTTCATGTGTTTTAAGCCCAACCAGGGTAATAATTTGTCAAAATGATCCCACCGGATTTTTGAAATCTGCTCTTTTGGAATCTCATCCTCATATATAAAAACCCTGGGTTTATCACAACTGAGGCTCGACCAACTGGAAGTCAGTCCTGCAGTCAGCGCTGGGTTGCTGTGGCAACCTAACACTGACTGCTGCAGCTGCAGATGTGGTTACCCAGCACTGACTGTTGAGGAGGCTGTGAATCAGGCCCAGCAAGAGGCCTGAAGATAGAAGAAGCGTCTGATCCGTAGTCTGTGTGGCAGCTGTTGATCAGCACTTGCCTCTCTCTTTCTCTCTGGGCCGGGTCAGCAGACGCACCTCCATTTCCCTCCAGGCCACCACTGAGTCTCTGATCAGCCAGGCCTTTCTGATCAGGCCGTGTTGATAGGCCCAGAGACACTGACTGGCATAGAAACCTGCCAATCAGAACCAAATATGGAAGAAGTGTGAGAAGCCAATGACTACCTAGGAGGCAGAGCTTTTGAAACTGACTGTCATAGAAACTAACCAATCAGAACCAAATCTGGGTCGACTGTGAGGAGCCAATGGCTGCCAAGGAGGTGGAGCTTTTGATGCTGAATGGCATAGAATCCATCCAATCAGAACCAAATTGGCCAGCAGAGGAGAACAGTTGGGGTGAGACCAGGCCTGCAGGGGAGGGCAGTTGGGGGTGATTAGACAGGCAGAGGCAGTTAGGTGTGAGCAGGCTAGCAGGGAAGGGCCATTAGGGGCTTAATTATTCTGGCAGGGGAGGGCAGTTGGGGGCAACCAGGCCAGCAGGGAAGGGCAGATGGGGGTGCGATCAGACCAGCAGGGGAGGGCAGTTATGGGCGAACAGGCAAGCAGGAAGAGGAAGTTAGGGGCCATCAGGCAGGCATGCAGGTGAGCGGTTAGGAGCCAATGGCTCCAGATTGAGAGAGGAATGTTCACTGCCGGTTTACTGCAGTCGGACATTCCACAAGAGGTCCCCAATAGAAGAGGGAGCAGGCTGAGCTAAGGAAATTCCTCCTCCATGCACAAATTTTGTGCACTGGGCCACTAGTTGGTTTATAAGAAATTTTTAGATTGCACTTCAGTGAGCCAGCCCCTCACGCTGGAGAAGTGAAGACCACAACAGCTATCATATAGTACCTGTGATACTGGTTTGGGTCATGTTCTTCAGTCTTTGAAGTTCCAAAGACATCTTGAGCTGGAAAACTATCTTTTCTCCTTCCATGGAAAGATTGCCATGAACCATGTGACCAAGCTGGTATCAGGCTATTTTTACAAGTGGCTCCTGATTGACTTCAATCAGTTTGAGGGTCAATCTCAATTCATTAAGGCCTTCTGGTGGCATCCAGAATTTCAGACATATCTCCTCTAGACATGGCAATCATGTCAAAGTCTTAGTCAATAAGGCCACATAGTTTAGAATTGGTATTATTGGATTTATGCAAAGAAATGCATTGGCATAACTCATTCATTAAGATTTGCCCAATTCTAAAGGTATCAGGCAGAAAGGAAAAATAACTAAATGAGCAATTAGTATTCCTTAATTATTAAACATCTTTCATAACCATTTAAAACAGTGGTTCTCAACCTTTCTAATGGCACAACCCTTTAATACAGTTCCTCATGTTCTGGTGACCCTGAAACCATAAAATTATTTTTGTTGCTACTTCATAACTGTAATTTTGCTACTGTTATGAATCATAATGTAAATATCTGTGTTTTCTGATGGTCTTAGACGACCCTGCTAGCGGTTCTCAACCTGTGGATCACGACATTAGAAAGGTTGAGAACCAATGTTTTAGAAACATAGGCTTCTTATTGGCAAACATCAACATGCACTGATTTAGCAAACCAGAGATGAATTGAGCTAAACTGATTGGCTTAAATAGCTTAGGCTCAAATTTGGTCCATTTTAATTCACTAGCTTGTAATCACAGGTGAACTTAACTAAATTGTTTGGCTCAGATAAGTTTAGGCTCAGATGAGATCTCTTTCTCTGAATCTGCATTCCATGCCAGAGTGTGGGCACTTTTGAGGAATGAAAATTGTATTGTTGTACATTTTGAGGAGAAAATGAAAACTCTGGAATGGAGAGAGATTGGAAAGCTGAGGAAATGGTTGAGCGTCCTCAATATTCTCAAGATTTCTGGTCATATGCCAGAGCCTAAGATTTTCATAGGACCACCCACTGCCAGTCTCTGCATCCAGAGAATGGTGTTTTGCCCTTCCTTTCCCACACTGGGACAGAGACCTTTCCAAAATAACAATACAATTTTGCCCAGTAGTGAAGGGTTAGAATGTTAGTGCTGATCTGGCATCCTTGGATTGAACTTAGTTATCTCCACACAGAAGATTCTTTTTGCCTCTGATCTTATTGGAAGCTTTCATAGAACTTAGAATCTGCATTCTAACAGATGACTCAGACAAGACTTTTTGAAGACTGGGCACTAGCACTAGAAAGGCAGTTAAAGGCAGACAGTTTTCTTTGAAAAACCCAGAATAAAATTCCATGCCAGCTTGGGGCACTCTCTCAGAATGGAAATTATTAATTTTGAGGAGAAAAACAACAACACAAAAAGCTGAGTGAGGGATGATGCCTATCTATGCTCAGTAGCCCAAGGGGGAATGTGCCTGCAGTTCAACAAAGTTGCTAGGGGTGATACTCATATGAGATAGAGGGTGGGGCTACTGCAATGGAAGCTTTTCCTAATGTATCAAATGGAACACCTTTCTCCCCCTATTCTCTAGCACCAGCACCAGGAGGTCAGAGCCCTGCACTCCTGAAGTCTGCTGGGCTGAGTGTGGGGAGGGGCAGTGAGAATTTTATGCATCCTTTTGGAAGGAGGTTTCTCAGTCCCCTGTAAATACATCATATTCCAGCTGAGGGAGAAAAAGAAAAATCAGATTCTGTACCTCACAGAGAGGGTGGGGCATGGTTGTTAGCACCAGGCTTAAAGAAACTGGGACAGAGGGTTTCTGGGAAAGTCACCCTTAGACTCCAGTTCCCAGCCATCCAGGGGCCCAGAGCTTAGCACCTTCTGTAACTGGTGCCCAGCTCTAGGGACATTGTTAACATGCTTTCAGAGTGAAGATGTGGTGCTGTGAAGTCAGCATTACTCTGTATGCCTGGGAAGCTTCTCAATTATTCCAGGCCAGACACAGAGCCTATTAAAGTGGAATTCAGTGTGTGTCCCATGAGGGTTCTTAGACCTGAATACTATGGTAGTGGCACTGAGGAAGCACCCAATCCATTTGCAGGGGCTAGGGTAGCTACAGCTGTGGGGGCTTCTGTGCCAGCCATAGCTCCAGCTGGAGACACAGCTGGATACCCCACTCCCATGAGGTTGGCCTTGAGTCTGAACCAGCAAAAAGCAGAAAGTGAATTGCCCATAAAGGAATTAGAATATGGGAGAAAGAGAGATTCCCAGAATAGGGAAGCTAAATTCTTTTCTTACTGGGCTCCCCCGGTTCTTGGTCAGTCTTCACCTTCTTTGCTGCTTAATCCTCTGAGTCCTGGAATGGAGTAATTTTTCCCATGCATTTCACAGGTTCACTCTTCTGCTTATTATATTCCTGGATTTTAAACTGGACATCCAATGGGTCCAGGCTGCCTGTTACTACTTGAACCAATTAAGCAGAGACAGGGTTGAATCATATATGAGCTTCTATTCCAATAATGTGGCCAGTATGGGAGAACAGCAGGTCTTCCACAAAAAATCTGCTCTGCATGCCCTTCCCCCATGTACCCCTCACCTCTCACTCCCACCATAAGTCAGCTGCTTATATTGGGTAGGACAAAGATTACATGGGAAAGTAGAGAAAAGGAAGAAAAATGGGCATAATGGTGACAGATTGCAGAAAATGCAGGTTGTCATTGTGCACCCTGGGACTCCATTATTTTGGCAACAAGGTTGTTAATTTTTCCATGATGATAGATAGTTCTTCACTTACCGGTCCTAGCCAGTTCACAATGAGCAAAACAATCACGGTTAACAGAGCATGATTAATATTTCTTATCATTATAGCTGGTCCCCAATATTCTATTTCTGCCCCTAACATTCCCCTCTGCTATTTCTATCATATCATATCTATGAGATTAGTTTTAGGTCAAAGGTCTCATCCGGCTGGACTGCATTTGCTTCTGTCTTGAAAGCAGTTCCTGGGAACTGAATACAGCAAATGCAGGCTCAAAAAAGAGGAAGATATTGAATACAGAAGCGTACAATGCGACTACAAAAATAAACGGTAGAAAAAATAAAGTCCCACACTCTAGACAGGCTGCATATCCAAGAGGTTAACTTGAATTAGCCAAATTGAAAATCATTCTCATTGTTTTACCTTGGAGATGGTTTTCCTAATTTGTTGAATGTTGTTTTTTATCAATTAAGAATTGTCCGATTAAAAGAGCACATTCCTTTGAATTCCTTTGAAGTGCCACAACAGATGTTAATGTCACTTAAGGTGGAATGCATGAGGCCAAACATTACCATGTTTGATTATGAATTTATTAGGTGATCTGGATACCAGATGGTTGAGCCACAAAATGTTGTCAGCACCCAGGAACAGGGAGTCAGAAGTTTTAAAGGACTCTAGTCAGACTTTTTCAGCAGGGAAATCTCTGGGCATGTCTGGATCCTAGGAAAGTGCAGATGGGAAAGATAATGGTACTAAAAAGTAGAAAGTGGGTTTAGTAAGTGAAATGTTGTCTAAGCGAAAGGGAATGTCAGATGTAAGGTGGACTAAAGGTGAGGTCCCAAGAGTAGGTCTCAATTCAATGATTCCATCAGACCTAACATTCCAGCCTTTTTGATTTTTGGAGTAGGGGAAGAGTTCATACCTTCCATAGTTACTCCTGCTGAACTGGGACATCTAGATCACAGGGGGATGGACTTTGATTGTAGTTGGCTGGAACACTGTATAAATTCCTCATGGTTGGAGTGAGGGGTGCAGAAACATGATTTCCCTGAAAGACTGGTTGCTGAAAGCTCAAAAGCAGTCCTAAAGGAAAGGTGAAAAATGGCGCAGAATACATGGGCCAAAAACAAGGATGAGGAATAGGAATTTCAATGATCCTATGGGGGAAGTAGCCAGGTAAAACTAATTTATATTCTTAAGCCTGAAGTCCCATGATTTTGACTGACATTCTCTAATCTTTGCATTAACATAAAGCAGCCCTTTATGTTAAATTTTGAGCAGCATCCCTGACTAGACCACACTGATTGACATAAAAACAACATTCTCCTTCCAGAAAGAAGCATAGATCCCCTTTCTCTGAAGAAGCATAGTCCGCTCCAAATTTGGAGGGTGACAACCGCTAATGAATGTTTCTGATCCTGAATTTGAAGTAAAATTTGGCAATATCATCTAGGTTTTTTTATATATCTTGAGACAGGGTTTTAAAATATGATAGAGCAGTGGTTAAACTCCGAATGCCAGTGCCAACACCTGCTGACATACCGAGGGTTATGAGGAGATAGATTACCTGGATTGTCCTTTTGTGTCAGATATGATGGGTTATGGGGATAGGTAAAGTCTGATTATTGGGAGCTACATTTACATTGGATGAGAAATAGACAGAAGTACAGGTTCCTGTCCAGTTGGTCAGGAGGCACATGCATGTATTTTCCCAACAGAGGAAGAAAAATCTCTTATCATGGAAACAAGCTGGAAGGTGTAGAGAGAATATGTGGACTAATGGGAATGTTTTTTTCCCCCAGTTCTGTGCTCCAGACAAAGAGGGTAGTTGTCATGGTACTACCAATAAGAGGTGGCAGATGAGTGGTTAAAATTCTATTGCAGTGAAAGTGTGTGGAAACGCTACAATGGACTGTTATCCAAGGAAAAGTGAAACAGAAGGAAAGGAGTAGTTGAAGCCTCTGGCCTTGATGGTTGCATAATAAGAAAAATTGACTGGTTGTAGGAAATAACCATTGGCTTCTTTGGAGACCTGGTAGTCAACCCTTTGGGACCAATGGCCATTCAGTAGTTCTAGGGTAACCATGGTATTGCAAGCTGATGATGGAAAATGGTCTACTGTTAATATTGCCCTGTGATCTGGTAAAGCACAAAGGGGCTTGCAATTAATAAGGTATGTAGAGTAATAAGAACTGGAACTGGGATGAAGGAAGGAGCTACTTTAGTAAGGGATTGAATATAAATATGGAAAAGAAGGGAGGCTTGATTTTCCTGGGCTGTAGGATAATTATGTAAAAGGGTTTCTGTCTTTTTGAGAAATATAGTTCCACTTTCCTTTTTATAATCTAGTGATTTTTGCCTGATTCCATTTATTGATTAGTATAGGGATGGTGGTATAGGTAAGAGGAGAAGGTAAGGCAGAGCCAGATATTCCTGACTAAGTTTAGATTAGTCTGATTTATGAGGGAATGGGTAAAGTTAAGTGTTCTTTTGAGATGAGTGGATATGAGAAATTTCCTTATGGCTTTAGGAGAGGATGGTTAGAATATGCTGAGAAGGAGAGCTAATCCCACTTCCAGCCTTGGAATTGTCCTAAGGGGGGAATGGGAGGATATGTTCCAGATCTAGGAAGAAGGAAATCTTTTCTCATGGGTAATTTAAGTCATCTTGTAGAAGGGAGTCCTATTGAAAAGTGAGAATCCTGATACAAAGGGAGAGGTGGTAATAGCTAGGACCTGAAGGATTTATATTGGGAGAAGGAGTGGGCTTTCAGGGAAGTCAGGTTTATTAGGGTTATTACATAGGGGGTACGTGCAGATAAGGTGGAGTTTGGTGGGCCTGATCTGGTGGCTGTGATACTTGGGGGACTCCAGCTCATGCAATGGTGGTATGCCCAAGATGAGTTTCAATCTGAAAAGCTGGCTATGCCCTGATAGTTTAGCTGCAGTTAGTGTAGTTAGGAGTACCCGATAATGGCCTTTCCAATGGGGCTGTAAATTATTTTATGGGTGGGTTTTCTTTAGGAGGACCCAGTTCCCTAGCAATAGAGGAGTAGGAGGATGTCTCCCATAAAAGGCTGAGGGAGGACCAGCATGACCAGCATGTTCCATCAATAATTGTCAGTTGTGAATTAAAATGGGGACATAGTCTCTTGGAGGGGTCTCTATGGAAGGTAAGTTTCCTAATAAGAAGGGTCTTCCATACATGAGTTCAAAGGGACTGAGAAAGAAGAGTGTATGGGGGTTGCCCTGATGCACAGAAGGATATAGGTAGGAGAGTAGTCCAAGGTTCTTTAGTTTCAAGAATTAATTTTGTTAGATGGGACTTAATTAAGGAATTCTCCTTTTCTACCTTGGCTGAAGATTGGGGCATGTAGGGGGTGTGTAAGTTCCACTGATGTTCCAAATGGAGGAGACCTGTTGAGTTATTTGAGAAACTAGAGGCCCAGTTGCGAAATCTCAAGCAGTAGCCTTCTGCTGCTGAAAGCCCTGCCCACCCACCTGCCACACAGCCAAGCTCACAGTACCACTCACCCGCATGCATTGCTGCAATCGGACCCTGTGGGCTGCAGGAGAGGGACCGAGACTTGCTCAATGCACCTCATGGTGACCTGTTGTTTGGTCTTCCTGGTTGTTACAACACTGGCTTTTTATATATGTAGATTAAAGCAGGTCCATTAATTGATTGTAATGTGGTTGGTAGGCCAGATCTTGGAATGCTAGGCTGAACGACAGTTTGTGTGACCTAGGAGGACTTTTCAAAGTTAGTGGGAAATGCTTCTACCTAGCCTGAGAAGGTATCTACTAGGGTTAAGAGATGTTTGGTTCTTTTAATAGGGAGCAAGTGAATGAAGTGAATTTTCCAGTCTTATCCAGGGATTTAGTCCCTAGCCTGATGAGTGGGGGAAAAAGGGGGTCCAATCTAACCTGTCCTTGGGGAGATATTGAGTAACAAATAGAACAGGTTTTGGAACTATTTTGCAGTAGGGAGGCTAGGCGAGGACATGTGAGGGAGGGGGGGTTAGGAGTTGTAAAAGCAGTATGTATCCTATATACAGGGAATTGTGAATAGCCCATAAGATATTCCAGGCCTTTCCAGAGGAAGGATATATTTTCCCTGAAATTTTAATCATGGGATCTGTCTGGGTGGCTCCAAGAACTAATTGGGATTGAAGTTCCTCTGGAGGGTATTTGAGTGTTATATGAGGTACAATTAATAGTTGGGGAGATGGAGGCTTCCTCTGAGCCACTTCCTTGGCCTCCTGGTCTGCTTTGTTATTTCCCTGTATTATGGGATCATGATCAACTTGATGTCCTTTGCAGTGTATGACATTTAAGAAGGCTACAAAAAGGGAGAGAAGTTCCCAAACACCAAGCAGGAAGACCTGTTGAGGCTTTCGATGATAGTGTCAAGGACTGTGAATGAGCTGTGGAAATAAAGAAAGTCTAGGCTCCAATCTAAGGACTTAAGGAACAGAAGAGAGCCTGGGCATGGTCTCTTAAGTTTACTAGGAGAGAAGGGGTCCTTTCAGAGGTCAGGTGTGATCAAGTCCTGACTCAATGGACAAAGATTTTTACAACTTCAACAAATATTTCTACCCATTCACAAGTATCCAGCCCAAAATGTAAATTTATGAACACACTTTAAGAACCCTCTTACTTTCAATAAAATGTACCTTCAATAAATTACAAAGGCCTTCTGTAATGAAAGTGAAGAGCAGGCGAATTTAAAACTTGTCTAGTAATCAATGTTTTAGTAATTTTATGTTATTTTAAAAATTAGATATTAATCAATTAACCTAGCAATGCTCTCAAGCCTTTAAGTTACCAAAGACTTAGGAAAATTATGTATGGTCAAATGAGGCTGGACGAAAGGCATGGGGGCTACAGAGCCAGTGCTCTGATAGTCCTATCTCAGGTCAATTCGGGACACTGCCAACCAGGTAAGCTGCCAGCCCTGTTTATGCAGGACATCAGCATGGTTCTGAGCTGCTAGCCAAACGCACCCATCCTCCTTTGGGGTTAGAGAGGAGAACAGGCTGATATAAATGTCATGCTAGGTCAGGTCATAGGACTGGGTCAGGTACTCAATATCCTTAGTAAAAGTGGTTGGTTCAGTGGAAAAGAACCTAGTCTTTTTTTCAATCTAGGATATGTCAGACATCCTATCTAATAATAGCGTACCATGTAAATTACCATCACTCCGCTACGCCCACGATTGGGCGGCGGAGGCTAGGGGGCAGGACTCAGGGTGGCCTATCCGGCCATTGAGAGGCACGGATCCGCTGCCACTGAGCGGGGCTACGCTGCTGTTGAGAGGCACAGGGGGCGGGACTCCCGCCCCCTGTGCCTCTCAACGGCCAGATCCAGGCCGCTGAGGGGGGTCCCACCCCCTGCGCCTCTCAACAGCAGGGTAGCCCCCCTCAGCGGCCACGGACCATCAAAAGTGGGGGAGCGAGCTCTGGCCTCAGTCAGCGAGCCACGGAAACCAGGGAAACCCGGCAGAGGATGGAGAGCAGCGACGAGGAAGACATGGAGAAGCACCGCATCCACCTACGTCACTCTGCGCACACGCTGCACCTCCTGCCCTGTGAAGTCCGGGTTAACTGGCCCGCCCCTGTGGGGCGCTTTTTCACCCCGCCATCCGTCAGGGTCCCGATAGACTCCAAGTGTCGTTTCGGGGCCGCAGTCTGAGGGGCGAGGAGGTGGAGGTGCCGCCTGGCCTGCTGGGATACGTGATGGTGATGGAAGAGAAGTCGGTGGGGAAGCAGGACTTTTCAGCGGGATCCGACAAGGAGGAGCAGGAGCTGGTGGAACCCCCGGAGGCGCTGGAGTGGGACTTCGACCGCTTTATTCGTGCCTCCGCCAGTTTCAGCCGCTTCACCCTGTGGGGCCTGGAGAGCATCCCTGGCCCGGATGCCGAAGTGCATGCGGCCCTGACCTGGCCCAGCCTCGCCGAAGCGATCCATAAACAGGTGCCGCAGGACTGAGAACCAGCGCTTGAAACTGGAAGCCACCAATCCCTTCACCAGCTCTCCACTTTGGATCCACTGAGTCCACCACCCCAATAAATGAGCTCTTTCACAGCAAAAACAAAAACAAAAACAAAAACAACAAAAGTGGGGGACCTGGGTGCCTGTCTGCTCCGGCACCAGGCCTTTCAGAAGCCTCCACCGAGCCGGAGGCTTCTGAAAGGCCTGGTGCACGAGTGAACAGGCACCCAGCTCCACCGTGAAAAGCAAAAGCGTGTAGGGGACCCTACACGTGCATGATTCAATCATGCACTGGGCCTCTAGTAGAGAATAAGATGTGAACTCAGACTATGCCATCAGTTACTGCTATCTCCCTTGGGTAGAATGGGTAAGGGAACTGAAGTGGCTCTTGAGAAAGGTTGGGTCTTTGGGTCACACAACAGTGAGTATATGGTGGGGAAAAGGCTATATCTAACACACATTCTCAGCATTTGGGCTTTCATGGGCTGGAGCAGAAGATGGTTGATGGTTAGGAGGGTCTGGGTTGATGGTTAGGAGGGTCTGGGTTCTGGGAATCTACTGCAGCTGAGGGAGGGCACATAAGGGTGTGGAGGTTGATATTCTGCCTGTTTAGAAGGAGATTCAGAATCAAAAGTGTTAGGGGAGGGAGTATCACTTCAATTATTTGATCAGACCTAACGATATCAAATAATCTGCTTCTGTCAGATTCACTAGAATTGCCTCCCTCACCTGGCTCAGTTCCTGATTTATTCCATGTATAGCCCTACAAATAGCATTCAATATTTTGACTATACAACAATCCTGCCCAGTCACTTCTACATTAAGAGAGCCTACTATTACCAGCATAACAAAAATGGTTAAAGCAATGTATTCAGTAGGATTCCACAGGTGGAGATCATCATTGAAGTCCTGTGCCACAGCCATAAAAAGATCTCTTTTAGTTCAGACCCTGTGATGTTTCTGGGCATAAAGACAGTCAGTCATCCTAAGAAACAAGGCCTCCATGGTGCTTTTGGCAGGGCTATATGAATTAATGGTTACCCCATATATCAGAAACCAACTATCCAGCAGCTTATTATGCCCATTACTATAAGGAAGGGTGAAATTCTCTGAGGAATTCATATTGCAGTTATTAGACATTGAATAATAATATAGAATACCCAATAAATGTCAGACATTCACACAGGAAGCTACTCCAGTAAACTTTAGGGAAAACATCTCTGCATCCTTTTCCGAGACAGTGGGTCCTAAAATATAAAGGTCCCTATCTGTAATTTTCTTCCCAAAATGAGTAGAAGAATTTATATATTAGCAATAGGTGTCCCAATTCCTACTAGGCAAGATGTAAAGGTCTTTTCTCCATTATCAGTTTCAGAGCAGTTGGAATGGTAAGAAGCACATCTCAGAATCCTATCCATTTTTCCTCTGTTTAATCATCTGGCATTCTACTTCCCATGTTTTGAGTAGAACTCTGTCTACTGCTTCAAAGGGTTGTAGTGGACCTGGCCCATCGTCCATGCTCTGCTCATGTCTATCTAACTGCCTCCCACATCACTTCCTCAAGGATCTTGGCTTGAATTACTTCAAAGAAAAGGGTTGCATGGCCTCTTCTGTAGCTGCTTCATGCTGAGGAGGGATGAAGTTTTCCTAAGATCCAAGATATCCTTGCTCTCTGTCAGAGGACAATGAGGGCTGGGCATGGAATAAGGTGGCAATGGTGTCTTAGAGGTAGTATTCCCTGATGGTGAGTAGTGCTTGTAACCTGTTGGAGACAGACTTAAGTATAAATTTTTGTATTATTGGAGCAAAAATTAGAACAGCAGAAAACTTTAAAGACAGTTAATTGAATTAGAGTATAATATTCACACTATGTGTTATAGAGTCTATTGAAACAAAACTTTCCCCCTAAAATTACCCTCATTTTTATTAAAGAGCCAAATTAAGATTAATTTATTTATTCTATTAAGACTAGTTACAATTTGGCCTGATGGTTTGCATGAATACAATAAGAATAGCAATTCATTATATAGGCTTTTAAAAGTCTGATTCACTGGAATCTCATGATTGAGCTTTTATTAGCATCTCAGGACAAAGAAGCTCAGCCACCTAGCTGCCATCAGGTTTTCCTGCAATAACTGTACACTTGGGTGAATTCCTCAAATACTTGAGGTCCCCAATGATGTATTGAGGTTCCTTCCTTGCCAAACATCAGAAAAGGAGCTTCCCTTCCATACCTGTAAAAACTGCCATGAACCAAGTGATCAAGCAAGATACTAGGCTTTCTCCCAGGAGCTCTTATTGGCTTCTTAAGGCTTTCTGGTGACATCCAGAGTCCAAGCAAGTCTCTCTCTTAGGCATGATGTACCTGTCAAAGTCTTGGTTAAGAAACCCATAATTAAACATTGGTGTTATTGAATTCATGCAAAGAAAGTATTGCCATGATTTACTGACTAAGAATTGCCAAATTTAGGTGGGATTATGGTAGGGAGAAAATATATATAATTTACTAAATTGCCTTAAAAATGTGTCCTTATATTGGAAAAAGGGATTATAAATCAGCAATTCTTACAAAAAAGTTACAAAAACTATATATTTTCAGGTTATTCAGTCATATAATTAATTTTTGTTTCTCTTGAGTTTTCTTGCCAGTACTTCTATAAATCCAAGTACTCTGTAGAGTTCTAATAACTTTCAGGCAGTTGAAAGGGGATGCTCCGAAATTTTATTCTCAGATATATGTAATTTAAAATAAGTAGTAGTCCTGTCCAATGATCCCTCAGAAGATATAATATTTTTGCAAATGCATTATAACAAAACAGTGACTGTTTCTAAATAACAAGAAGAAATTTTAAATGACACCATTGTGGATTGATTATAACAGAATTGACATGGAATCCTGTCCTTTTTGCAAAACACAATATTCCAGAATAATAATTAGAGCTATAAATGAAAGTATATTAGAATTTATAAACTCCTGGATATTATTAGAGCATCTATTTTAATGATATGCATACATAAATAAAATACAGTTATTATTTCTTTATTTGACAAAGTTTCTCCTGTACCTTAAGTGTAAAAATTTCCTTCATAAGGAGAGAAAACAAATTCTTGAGGCATTCCAGGGCCTATTGAAATGACCTAAAGCCAATTCCAAGTCAAGAAAAATTTTCTTAAAGTTCAAACCGTGGGAAGTGTGTCAAACTTACTTTACCAAAATATTACATATCATTATTATTATTCTGAAACAGTATTAGGCCATTTATCCATTCAAAGTGACAAAAGGGTATTAAACACAAACATAGGCTAGTAAAATTTCAGTTTCCACAATTAAGAAAATGGCTTTTTGTAAGTAAGCAAGTACCTGATTAACATAACATAATATATAACAATTTCAATAATTTATAGAATTTTAGCTTGCTGGGCAAAAGACAAAAGATATTTTCCACTTTAACAGACTGGAAAAAGACTAAACAAATTCTGTACTACCATTCTTATGATTTATTAATTTAATTAAATTTATTAATTCAGATTACCTATAATTTTCCTTTTAAGATTTATCCTCACAACCTTTCTACAACTTTCACAAACCCTCCTACCCATTAAAAAAAAAGCTTTAGAATAACTCACTTTCATGTTTTCTTCAAAATACATCTCCACACTTCATGCCTCCTATTACCAAAATAATACAATTTCTTTCCAATTATTTAGAACTCTTTAACTCTTAGAAACCTTAATTTTTGAGTGACAAGTAAGTAATAAAAATTCCTCAGTTTTAATACATTCACATTTTTAAGAGATATATTTAAATAAAATAGGAGACATATTTATTAACACATTAAAATCTATCCCCTAGATTCTCTGTAATAAGAAGCCGAAAGTAGGCAAACTCAGATTAATATTTCAAGTCTCCTGTTATTTCAAAATAATGTTTACTGTTTAACCTAGCACAACTCCCAAGTTTTAAGTTACCATACACTTTACTATTTTCTTTTTCTTCACAAAGTGCGAGTGGCTCTCCATTGCCACTTCTGCAGCCTGCGCTCTAGGAGAAAGACTTGGGGAGTTTAAAAGGCTTATTTTGCATATTTTTCTTTCTGAATATAATGTAACAACATGAAATCTTGCATATTAGAAGAGATCTTATCCTATTTCAAAACAGAAATAAAAACAACCCCTAAAGTAAATAAATGACACTTCCAAAAGGATGGACTGGAACATTGGCCTTAGAATCTTATCTCACACTAACCCAGCCCAGCAAATGACCTGTGTTCTGAGTAGCACAAAGCTCAAATAGCAGAGACAGAGGATCTCCTGTTTTCATAAAATGGTGAGGAGTGAACTAAGTCCCCAAAAGATAAGAAAGCAAGCAAAGAACATCTGTAACCGAAGTTACATTACAGACAGGAAAAACTCTCACAGGCTAAGCATTAGGGGCAGCTGATGCCTTGAGAGGAGGGCAGGGAGGTACCCAAGATTAAAAACTCTAGTAGCTGCTGGGAAGTTCCTGCAATCTTTGCCATGGGTTCAGCTGGCCATAAGCAGCTGGAGCCCCTCAGCAATGTTGGATATGCCACATCTGTAAACTAATTAAACCCAACAATAAAGAGCCACAAAACAACATTCAACAGAGACACTCATACAAATATTTATAGGCACACAAAACCCATAGACAAGAGCTTCACACCATTTTCCTGGTCTGCCCCACCATAAAAACTTCAGAATGCCCTGCATTTAAAAGAAAACATTGAAGCAGAGCATGACTCTTGTCCCAAAGCGGGTCAGGCTATGTGCTTGGAGATTAGGCAAGGATCACCTGAAGCTGATCAGGCTCCACAAGACAAGAGACAGTTAATGCCTCCCTTGCTATAGAAAATAAATGCACCCAATGCCTTACAAAGAAGCCCATATGAGTGTCATACAAAAATGCTTGATTCAACTTACGTCTTAGGTGAGTTGATGGTGATTGCTGAGGTTGTGGCTGGGACATGAAACAGGAAAATTCCTGGCAGCACTTGAAATAAAAATTCCATACTTCAGCCCCAGGAACCCCCCAGTCCACGCAGCAAGTGGCGTCCCTAGTGGTCAGTCTGACCTGGGTCACCAGATTATGAAACCAGACAAATAATGGGTCCAGGTTAACTGTCACTACTTGAGCCAATTAAACAGAGGTAAGGAGGAATCATATATGACTCTTTATTCCATAATGATGGCAGTATGGAAGACCAACAGGTCATCCACAAAAATCTGCTCTGAAATCCCTCTCCCCCTGCATAAACCAGCTGTTTATATTGGGTAGGACAAAGATTACATGAGGAAGTAGGCAAAATAAATTAAGGATGAGTATAATGGTTAAAGATTACAGGCAATGTGTGCTGGGGTGGGCTTCTCTGGGTCTCCATTGTTTAGGCAACAAGATTGTTAATCTTTCTATGATAATAGGCAGTTCTTAACACCCAGATCACAGACCAATCAGAATATGATTTCTTTAATCATAGCAAAAGAGTCATGGTTAATAGAGCATGATTAATATCCTACCTAATAATAGACAAATATGCAAATTGACCGTACCTTCGCTATGCTCGTGATTGGCCAGGAGGCGCGGGGGGGCGGGACTCGGGGTGGCTGGGGTGGCTGATTGGGCTGGCGGGACGCTGAGTTCACCTCGCCAGCAGCGGCGAGCTCAGCGTCTGCGCCATGGCTGTGCTGCGGCACAGAAGGGGCCTCTGGGGCAGCGAGCTCACGTCCGACCGCGGACCATCAAAAGCGGGGGAGCTGGGTGCCTGTCCACTCAGGCACCAGGCCTTTCAGAAGCCTCCGCCATGCTGGAGGCTTCTGAAAGGCCTGGTGCACCAGCGATCAAAAGCAAAAGCATGGGAGCTGGTGCCTGTCCGCTCAGGCACCAGGCCTTTCAGAAGCCTCCGCCCCGCCAGAGCTTCTGAAAGGCCTGGTGCACCAGTGGACAGGCACCCAGCTCCCCCGCTAAACGTGCATGATTCAATCATGCACTGGGCCTCTAGTTTCTTATAAGATAGCTAGCCCCAATATTCAATATCTGTCCCTAACAGATTCTCTCACCAATAGACGTTAACAGAGGAATCAAATTACTGTCACCCAAGGGAGTCAGGTTCTTGGTATAGCACGGAAATAAGAATTTTGAGAATCCACAGGGGTAATGAAATGTGGTAAAAGGCTTTATTGCATGGAGTTACATTTTTCCAGATGTAAAGTACCATCCTCCATAAGCCAATTCTGAAGGAAGGGCAGCTGTGGGCTCCAGCAGAGCTAAACATAAGGCCAGAGTGCAGAGCTTCCATTCCATGTTGTAGCCAGGTGTAGATCAGCATCCAAGCAAATTAAAGTTCATTAGTTCATTGTCTATAGGTCCACATGGCCATGAGTCACTGGCCAAGGAGAGCCAGGAACCCAGTGAGCTCATCTGATTCAAGCTTAAATATTCAGGTTTGACTCACTTGCAGTGACCATGCCCCTTCCAGCAACTGCCTCACTCTGAGCTCTGATGGAGAGCATAGGAACTTCCCATGTCACCCAGACCTTACTGGCCATGCCTCCAACCTGCTTTTGCCCAGTCCCTTGCTCCATCAATCAGCAGGGAACAGACTTAGAGGGTATTAAATGTTGCTTTTTGGCAGAGCTTTATAAATGGCATGCTTATATTATCTGGTCTCCCATTAACTCCTTTACTCTCTAATTATAAATAGGTTATTACAACAGCATCAGTATGAGGCACTCCAGAAAAATTACAGTGGCAATATCAGATAATTATGTACATATCACCATAACAACTGTAATACTAATAAAAATATTTGAAATATTGTGAGTTCCAAAATGGATCTCAGAGATGCAACAGGAGTAAATGCTGTTGGAAACTGGAAACTAATTACTTGCTTGATGTATGGTTGTGCAAAATGTTTATTTAGTAAAAAATGCAATATTTGCAACGAAAAAGGAAGGTATGGTTAACATATTTCATGAAATACATAGTATCAACCAAGACAGAATAATTTATATTAAAAAAACAAATGCAATTCTGGTGCAGAAATGTACACTGAATTGAATTAAGTGTGGATCTTGAAGAAAAAAGTACCCAGAGTGTAGCAGTCTTTTTGCAGCAAGGGTTCAGGAATCTGGAGAAGGACTTAGCATAAATGGATAGAGACTAGACAAGAAATATAAATTTGGAAGGCATTTTGTGGGAGCCAGATGGAAACTTAGATCTAGTGACTAAGTTCCTTGAATCTCCAGACCCACAGCTTTTTATTTATTAGAAAACACATTGGCCCTTTAGGAAAGCAGATATACATATCAAGGTAAGGTTTGATGAACAGGAAAAGATGATCAGGTCAGGGGAAATGCCTACAGCTGTTCAGCAGCAGGCAATAATATACAGATTATCAGTCCCAAGGTCAATCAGGCTTCTGATGAACTTCTTGCATAATTATGACCTGCTGGAATTTGCCTCAAGCACCAATGTTTAGTATTACAGGAAGAAATTTTTCAGTAATACCTTCCTTTAATTAGCTGAATTATTTCCATAATTACAGGTATACCTGGATATATTTTGGGTTTGGTTCCAGAGCATTGCAATAGAGTGCCTATCAAACAGAAACAAAACAAAACACACACACAAAACAACAACAAAAACAAGTAACATGAACTTTTTGGTTGCCAAGAATGTACAAAAGTGATAATTATACTATATTGTAGTATTCCATGGTTTATATTCATGGGCTCAGTCATTTTCCCAAAAGAAGGCTTCCAGTCCATGATGTCTGCATTTCCCTCTCAATGCTATTTGCAAGTGAATTATTATTATTATTATTATTATTATTATTATTATTATTATCATGATTACCCAGAAAAATTTACCCAGTAGGAGATGCAGAATCACCATAATAATTATTTGTTCTGCAACATGCACTTTTTAAAATAAATTTCATTATAGTTTTCCTGTCATTGGGCCTAGAGACTCGTTTTCAAATCCAGCAAAAGGTGAAAATAACCTAAAGACACAAATGTAAAGGGACTCAATACCAATGCTCACAATTTTGCAAATTACCCACTTTATTTTTCCTAGCTAGAAGGTCTACATGCTTTTAAGACTTGAGAGGGTGTAAGCATTTCCTCTGTCCACAAATTACCTGTTATCTTTTCCAAAGCTAGCCAATGCTTAAGAGTTTCACACTTACAGAATGAAAAAGAGTGTGAGGACATAAATATATTGATGGACAAGTCTAAGAACTTCTGCCTCGTAGGAAGGTTCTGTGACTAAGATGACCATTGTTTGCAACCAGACCTGGGGAAAACTGTTTGGACCTGCCCAACTAAGTTTTTTCTTACAATAGAAATGTGTGTTGTGTGTTTTTAAAGTTATGTTATTAAGATAAACTCCCTAAGATGATGAAAATTTGCAAAAAACGTGTAGGTTATGAGAGAAGACCCATTAAAGAATTATGAGACATCATTTTGTGATTAAATTTTGTCATTAGTTGGATATGACACCTTGGTCAAATCACTGAACATGTATAAGCCTCTGTGCAATGAAGGTTATGTGATGGCTAATATTTGTAACATTTTAAGGTATTTATTTCAGAAACATAGATACTTCAGTACAATCCATTTCCAGTGATAAAAATGCTAATAAGGGGAGCACTAGTCACAAACACACTTATAAACGGAAACCAACACACACACACACACACAACATACACCTATGTTAATATTTGCCTGACAAAACTGATTTTAAACTGCTTCTTCTATAGAGACTGATAGAGAATACTTACCTGGTGATTTCGGAAGAGGTATAATCAAGGGGAAAGCCAAGAAACAATCAATGTCCCATGCTGGTAAGAACAAGAATATTTCAAGTCTATTTATGGTTCATTTGTCTTTTCAGGAGTTTATTTAAGTTTGCACCTTCAATTACCACAGTACCTATATGCTGTTTTACCTAATAAAACCTCTCCATAATTTCTTCCTATAATTAGTAGAACTCTAGCAGTTACCATCAATGGGTACTTAGATACATAATTTCTGTTTTAGGACTCATCTCCTTAAAGTCATCCATGAAAATCCAATGCTATTGTGAGCTTGGAATATGCTTGATGGAAGCTTTTAAAATGTCAGTTTACTCATTTTCTTGTTTAGACCCAAGTCATTAGTTGCTTTGTATTTACAAATGCAGAAAAGTTACCTTAAGAAAGGGATTAGAATAGGAATTTAGAAAATAGACATTGCATTGTTTATTATATCCCTCCATGTGATTATAATACCAGGAAAATTTCTAATATCTCAGCTGATGGTTCAACCTGAGTTTTTTCCTTTCTAATACAGTTTACTGTATAAATTACTGCTGCTTGTTCTGGCAGATTAGTGGCTGTCACACTGTCACCATTTTTGACATGGCAGCAAAGGAAATAGGCAGGTTAAGAGAGCAATCTGGGAAGGAGATACTGAAAGAGAGGCTTTCAAAACACGAGTCATCCAAAGGTGATGGTGCTCATGCCCCAAGTTCATGCACTCACAGTAACAACACTAGAAGCTTCACACTGCAGGGAAGGACACTTCAGTAAAATATGAAATAGCACAGCCTCATCACTCAGTAAATGACCCGGCTCACAATGACAACAAGCCTCCAATTGTGGTAAGAGGAACCCAGTACCCAGATTTGCTAAAATACATTGCCAAAAATGCTCAGGTTTTACCACACAATATATGAGACATTTAAAGGAATGTCAAGTGTGAACTCTACATAGGAGGAAAGCAGACCAGAACAAATCTTTGTGTATGTTCCAGTTGTAGTTTTTTATAATTTTTAAATATTTTAAGTCAAGAACTCCATATTTAAAAGAGAAAAGACCATAGGTGGCTAGTTCTCATCAATTGAAAATGTGAACAGAGACAGAATAATATATGAAAAGAAAAGCACTGATGATTTTGTTAATGAAATTCTAATAACTCTTAGGTAAAATGCATTATAGAGGCACAGTAATAGATTGGAATTGTCAGGAGAAAGAATCTCTACACTTGAAATAATGGAAGAGTGAAAGCAGAGCACAGAGGAAGGGGGCAGGGAAAGCACTGGAAGAAATAATGGTTGAATATTTTCAAACATATTCAATGAAAAATATTAATCTGCACATCCCAACTTAATGAAATCTAAATAGAACAGGTACAATGAAATACATAATCAGACCCATCTTGGTAAAAGGTATGAAGGACAGCAAAAATAATGAAACCCACAAAGGGAAACCAACTCATCATAAAAAAGAGAAACTTGGTAAGATTAAGAGCTGACTTGACATCACAAACTGTCCAGGACTATAGGCAGTGGGATGGCAGAGTGCTAATAGAAAAAATGTCACTATGATTCTTATATCTAGCCAAACTATCTTTCAGAGTGAAGGTTAGAAAAAGGGATTCCAATTTTCAGAAAGAAAGAAAGGAAAAAAGAAAGGAAGTAAGGAGGGAAGGAGGGAAGAAGGGAAGAAAGGAAGGAAGGAAGGAAGGCAGGAAGGAAGGAAGGAAGGAAGGAAGGAAGAAATGGAGAAAGAAAGAAAGAAAGAAAGAAAGAAAGAAAGAAAGAAAGAAAGAAAGAAAGAAAGAAAGAAAGATCTGTTTGTTAGCAGAACTGCCTCAATAGTAAAAAAAATAATAATTTGTATGTTGAAAGCAATTTACATCTGGCAGTAACTTGAATCCAACTTCTAAAGGAGCATGGATTCATGGAATTATGTAATTCCAAAAGACAGTAAGAATGCATGTTTTTTTTCTCCATAGTTGATTCAAAAGGCAATTGCATAAACATTGTGTGCATCATTGTATTGTGGTACCTATAAAATGTGTAAAAGGAATACATCCCACTGTAGCAGCACAAAGGAGATGTTTGGGGTCCCAATGTATTTTAGTAAGATGATACAGAAGATGTTAATTCAAATTTGCAAGAGCAAATGAAGAGTGCCCAGATTATAAATAAGAAGGTTAACATAAAAGGAAGTTGTAAATATATACTTTTTCTTCTTTCTTCCTTAGCTTCTTCAGAGAACACACAGTTATATAAGAATAAGTACTGTATTTTCCGGCAAATAAGACAACTTTTTAACCCAGGAAAATCTTTTCAAAAGTCGGGGGTCGTCTTATACACCGCGTGTCATCTTATAGGGAGGGTATATCCCAAACTCTATATTTTAACTGGAAAAGTTGGGGGTCGATTTATAGCCCAGTCGTCTTATATGCTGGAAAATACGGTATAACTTTATATCATAGGTGTATTTAGTACCGTCATCCCCATTGTCTGTAGTTTCCATATGTGTAGGTTCCGTTCTTCATGGTAAACCAGGAATGGAATATTATTAAATGGAAAATGCCAAGGATAAATAATTCATAAGTTTTAAATTATTCACTATTCTGTGGAGCATGGGGAATCTCATGCCATCCTTCTCTGTCCAACCCAGGACATGAGTAATCCCTTTGTCCAGCCAGTTCACTCTGATAATGCTACCTGCCCTTTTGTCACTCAGTAGCCTTCTCAGTTATCACATGGGTAAGCCCAGTCATGGTATTGCACTGCTTATGTTCAAGTAAACCTGATTTTACTTCATACTGGCCCCAACATGCAAGAGTAGAGATGCTGGCAGTTTGGATATACCAAAGAGAAGCCAACATTTTTATCAGAGGTAAGTTTATATAGGAAAGCTCATAATATATTTAGGATTTGGTACAATCCACAGTTTCAATCATCCATCCACTGGGGGATCTTGGAATGGATCCCTCACTGATAAGGTGGGCCTGCTGTGAAATAGTAGCACAAAAATGGGAAAGAAGTAAGAGAATTATATGGGATTAGCATTTCTAGATCTCCCTGGTATTTATTTAGTATCAATCAGAACTAGATTCTAAAATGATCAATGTTGTTAGTTACACAATTCTGAGTATAAATTTTAATAACCCATTAAATTTCACAGTTTATATGGGCAAAATGTATTGTATGCCTCAATAATTGCTAAAAATAGCTCTCTGAACTGCAAATGGTAATCGATTAAGGGAGGTTTAAACCAATGGGAAGATGTTTATGGTAAAAAATTGTGATTCCTCCCGTAAATTTCTCCAACATTTCTCCCCTCAAACCATATCCTGATTGTCTCCCGCTTATCTTAGTATATTTTGCATTCTTGATTCTTCTGACGTGGTGTTTTTTACTTATACCTAATAGAGAAAAACCAGAGCAGCTGGAATATATTGGCTAATGTTGTCCAGTGCTGTGTTGCTCTACTTCATGTATCTTTCACAAAATGTTTCTAATAATGAACTTTTTTTCTTTTGCCCAATATGGGCCTGCTGTGTAATAATACCACAACTGGGAGTCTCTCTGTAAAGAAGATGTTATGGTACTTGTTGGCTGGCAGAGTCTTAGTGCAACCTTTTATATTTCTTCATGGGCTCGGGCATTACTTCAAAGCAAGAGGTTTGCTATGCTCAGGACCATGAGATGTTTCCAACTACGCTTGCAGGGTCACTAAAACTGACTTCCACTCCCTATTTTGTTGGCCCACAAGTCCACTTTAGCTCCTGAATCCAATTTATCCCTCCCACAATGCTCATTTTTCTTTAATACCTTTCATGCATTTTTTATGTCACTGGATCAAATTATTAGTTGGTAATTATAGGAAAAACATTGAATCATATGAAAACTCTGGTGGAAATGGATCCAATCAGTACCCTATTACTTCTGAAAACTTAACAATTTCCTCCTCACATGTCACAAGGTCTCCATGCAAAGAAACCTTATAACGCCCTTTTTCTCAATCTTATCAATGTCTTTATTCTCTTACTCATTGATATCTACATGCTTTATAGTTACAAAATCTAAAAGGGAATTAAAACATTCCCTAGTGAATCAA
Organism: Cnephaeus nilssonii; assembly: GCF_951640355.1. NCBI lineage: Eukaryota > Metazoa > Chordata > Mammalia > Chiroptera > Vespertilionidae > Cnephaeus > Cnephaeus nilssonii. The sequence continues at coordinate 9,924,799 of NC_137075.1, read as the reverse complement.
AGTATTTCTGGCTCATGGGAATTTCTGTGACTATATAGTTGGTGGTGTGGAACTTGTCTGGTGGAGAAAAACAAGCAAACAAACAATGGAACAAACAGTGATGCTCTATTTCATGAGGTACATCCCTACAGAAAGAGTGTGCATTTTATGTAAGCCTGCAAGTAATTTTTTTATCATAAATTCACTGGGATGATTTCAATTTGCATGATAAAGAATTTATATGAAATAAGCAGTGTTTAAGAACTATGAGACATAGCTTCTAAACTGTATATAAATTTTACCATTTCCTGGTTATTTGGTTTTGGAGAAGTCACTAAATGTCTCTGAACATCAGCATAATATGGCTGATATATTTATTCCATCTGTTCCAATATATGTTTTTGTGAATTTGCAATCAAGATATTTCAATGGAATTTTGATAGGCTAGATATAGCCAGCATATGCACACACTCATGGAAACATATATATTCCTATGTAAATAATTTGTACATAAATTGTCATAATGATGTGCTTTGAAATTTATGTTTCAGTAGGGGCTAATGCAGAACAACCCACAGATGCAACTCCACATGGCATAATAAAGGGTCAACTGAAGACACAATCAATGGAACTCCTTGGTAAGAAAAAGAATTTCAAAAATAAAATATGTCAGGTTTATTAATCTTTTTGGAGTTGAATTAAGTGTGGAAATTAAAGCACAAAAATACCTGTAGGTTACTATTACATGGAGAAAAGTTTTGATGGGTACCTTCCTTTAATTTGTTAAATTATTGCTTAAAATGCAAGCATACCTTGAAGATTATTTGGGTTGTGTTCCAGACCATTGCAATAGAGTGAATATCACAAAACACAAGGCACATGAAATTTGGGGTTTCACAAAGTGTATATATAAAATGATGATTACACTATACTGAATTCTATTCTGTGTACAGTAGCATTTTATCTACAAATAAAATAATATACATATTTAATTAAAAATACTTTATGTCTACAAACTGAAAATAACCATTTGAAACAACTGAGTTGTAATAATTTTGTATATGTAGGGTCTTATTGTAGGAATCCCTTTCCACGTCCCGCGTGGTCCAGGGTTCCGGTTTAGGGTTCGAGTTCTGGAGAAGGGCCGCACACAAATGAAAGGAGACTTGAAATTCAATTTGGCGAAATGGGGGGCCAGGCGGTAGTCCACCTCTAGTGGGAGAACTGACGACTGCTCTGGCTCTGCCATCCCTTTTATTGAGGTTTTGGGGAAAACATCTTAGGCAAAATAACAGAAACTTACATGTAGCCCTTAGGCAGGAAATAACAGAAACTTACATGTAGCCCTTAGGCAGGAAATAACAGAAACTTACATGGGACAAACAAAGGTGGAGGCTGCTTCAGCTAACAATGTAAACAACTAAAGGGTGAGTGGTTAGAGCAATTAAGGTTGTTGACCAGCCTTCCTGGCTTCCTGTCAACATCTCTCTTTTGGTGAAACTGATTTGTTTCCTGCATCTCCCCCGTTTTCTTTTCTTAAAAAATCTTGCATATGCAGACTAGAAATAAACATATAGGAACAAAAAATGAGACAAGCAACAATGGCTATGCTAAGAGTTCAAATGAAATCAGTCTGCAGTAAGTTTCTTTCTGGGCCAACAGTTTTTGAATCCCAGTTTCAATGTCCAACAGTTTTTTGAAAACATGTCAGCAATGGTATCTGGATGGTGGACAGATGGTGGTAATGCAGGTCCGACCTCTGGTTTGGTCCTGGGCAACCTGCAGCGACGCACAGCTGCTGACTGCTAGCATGGCAAGGTGTCATCAGTGTCTTCCATCTCTGGATTGTTTTTCCTCTTGTCTTCATGGCTGGAGCATTCCTGTCAATTCCTCTCTGTTGCAGGAATCCACATGGTCTTGGAGTTGTTTTCTGAAAATATACAAACATATTCTCGACCAAAAGTTAATAAAGGAATCTTTTCTATAATTTTTTACTTGGGATCCTTTTTATTTTTTGCCCAAACAATTTTCCTTTGGCTTATTCTGACACCATGTGTGTTTTTTCATAGGTGTCCTGCTCTTACTATTACAAATGGAAATTAGTTTTCAAAGAAAAAAAAATTTTTTTTGGATATTTTTCCTTACATAATATTTTTCCACTATCCCCCCTTTTTTGATATAATTATTAGGAGGCTTTTGGAAAATTTTTATAATGCAGTCTTGATCACTTTAAATTTTAATTTTTTGTACAAAAATATGACTGTTTTAGGTTCATTGCATGTTAAGCAATGTTACCATGAAATCAACTACCAAAAGAATTTTTAGTTAGTACTGTAGAAACAGCTTTTTGTCCAATATAATTAAATTTTCTTGAATATTCACTTATTTCAATTAGCCAATTTAGATTAATCTGAAAACTTGACTATTTTTACTATCAAATTTAATACTCTAACAATAATCTTAGTTTACCCTGTAAGTATTGATGTAAAGGATTATTTGCATCCTTGAGAAGGCTCTAAGCATTCCTGGTATTAGACTGGATTTAGATATAGGGCTGCTGCTGTCAGCCAAGTCTCTGTTGCCTGTGTCCCGATCGGAGCTGGACAAGTCTCTGTCGGCCACCTGGGTCCCGATCTGAGCTGGACATGGGAAGCGCAAAGCAGCCATGGGGCAGGAGACCTCCCTCAGAAGGGGCGAGTGTTCAGGCCCCTGCAATGTTGGGGGGGGTGAGGATCTGTGCCCCACCTCTGTTGACCCCCAAGTTCTCTCCTGATGGCCCCTCTGCGACTGTGCCTGTCTTAGGTTGTTCCTCCCTTGAGGAATCTTACCCGTCTCTGGCTAACCAGCCATCCTCCGGGGCCAAGCAGGGTGATGTGAGGTTCAGTTTTGTCTCCTTGGTAGCCTATGCCCCTATGGCCTCTATGCCCAGCACCTGCCTTGGGATCCCCTCGCCTGCTGGCGGGGCCCTGGCATTGATCACATATCTTGGGGAACCCAGGTTTCTTCTCCAGGGAGGACCCAGCTCACGCCATTGTGCGAGAGACAGATCCATGGTACCAGTCACCATGAGGCTTTAACCTCAGCAGGAACAGAGAGCTCAGGCAACAGCTGTGGGCAATTGGATGGTGAGAAGAGGGTCCCTCTTGGCAAAAAGAGCAAGAAGGGCCAATATAGAATGCTCAAATGCCTTCCCAGGGGGCCTTCCACACAGTGGAAGGAATTAAATCCTTTCATGTGCTTTTAAATTGCTGCCAAACATTCAAAGAATTAGTTTATAAGTTTGTTTGGTATATGCTGTTGTAAAATATCAAAAACTATAATGACATTGTAGAAAAATATCATGTAAGGATTTTCTTTGCTCTAGGCATGGCAATTCAATTTCAAACTGGCTAATTATTTAGTTCATTTTGCCATTTTTGAGGCCAAAACCTTCAAACATTTAAAGTATATTTATTAATTTTTCTTTGATAAGGCTTTCCATGCAATTTCAAGTATATTAGATCTGTTTTTAAAAGATTTCCTTTAAGAAGAGAGGATAAATTTCTTGTATTACTCCGGGCCCTTGGAGCTTTCCAAGAATCATCTCTGTTAAGGCCTTGAAATTTTAACATGGTAAAAAACCCATCAAATATATATATCCATATATGATTTAAAGATTATAATATTTTTTATAATTATCTTAAGATATCAATTAGATTTTAAACTAGTTTTTGCATAGAAAAATTTTGGTTGGGATCACAGAATTAATCCTCTTTTTTAATTATACCAATAATAAGCAACTTATTTTGAATTCCTAATTATTAGAGAAAACACAACATTTTTATTTTCTCAAAAATAAGTTCTTATACTTTAGGCATTTAAATTACCACTATATAATTTCTCCTAATTTAATTTGCACTTTGAACTTGTAAAGCTGGCAAGTCAAATATTTTTAGCATATCCTAGATTAATAACACAATAACACTTTATATTTCTAAGAATAAATACAAGACATAATCAATTAAGAGCTTCAATTCTGTCTTCTAGGTTTTTTATGAGGCAAATTTAAACTTTACTTTTCATTTGCCAGTGGCTCTGGAAAACCAGGTTTGGTTTATTCTAATGTAAATTACCACATTTCTTAGCATACTGGGAGAGTGGGCTTCCATATAAGATCTCCACTTGTTTCCCTTCCTTCCCCACCCCCTGCTTACTTTGGGGGAAGTTTCAGGAACAGATATGGCCAAATTTCTTTTTATGCTTAAAAGATAAAGACAAATCTCAAATTTTTTCTTTCTTTTTTGCTTTCCGAAATAATAACTAGCACCCAATTTGGCCAAGATTTGCATTTCTCTGCTAGTTCCTTTATAATTTTTAAACAAAACTTTGAGTAACCTTACTGCAGGAAAGCAGCTAGCCTTGCCCTCTCCTGCCACCTTTGAATTTCTCCGCACCAGAGGCGGCTTCAGCAGTGGAGTTTCACTTCTTATTACAGATTTTAAATTCCAAATACCAACTAAGATTTTAATTTGAACAAGAAACCACATTCTTTAAGCATTCAAACCAAAATTCTAATAATAAAGTTTACTTTATATTTATAACCTAATTCTTCCCCATTAGCCTGGCTGAAAAAGGAGTTCCCACCCTACTTACAGTTCGAGACTCTGCAGCTGGCCATGGGCTTTTGTGTGCGGTGAATTCCCTCACCTTTTTCCGGTGAATTTTCCACACCTTTCCTCGGTGTACTTTTTCCTTCCTTCGCTCTTAGGCGAAAAATACCTTCTCCTCCAGAAGTCCCTCGGTAGGCGCCAGAATGTAGGAATCCCTTTCCACGTCCCGCGTGGTCCAGGGTTCCGGTTCAGGGTTCGAGTTCTGGAGAAGGGCCGCACACAAATGAAAGGAGACTTGAAGAATTTCAATTTGGCGAAATGGGGGGCCAGGCGGTAGTCCACCTCTAGTGGGAGAACTGACGACTGCTCTGGCTCTGCCATCCCTTTTATTGAGGTTTTGGGGAAAACATCTTAGGCAAAATAACAGAAACTTACATGTAGCCCTTAGGCAGGAAATAACAGAAACTTACATTGGACAAACAAAGGTGGAGGCTGCTTCAGCTAACAATGTAAACAACTAAAGGGTGAGTGGTTAGAGCAATTAAGGTTGTTGACCAGCCTTCCTGGCTTCCTGTCAACATCTCTCTTTTGGTGAAACTGATTTGTTTCCGGCATCTTATCTCAATGTTGATGGCTGATGTTGGTTCAGACTGGTGGTTGTTTGAAGACGGGGTAGCTGTGAAAATTTGTTAAAATCAGACGACAATAGAGTTGCCATATCAACTTACTCTTCTGCTCTGGATGAGTTCTCTGTACCATGCGCAGCTGTTTCATTATACCCACAGTAGGCCTTGTTTTAAATTGGAGCTGTACTCTCAAAACCTGCCACTTCTTCATCAGCTAAGTTTAGGTAAATTTCTAAAACTTTGCTGTTAATTTATCAATCTTCTCTGCATCTTTTCTAAGAGTAGATTCCATCTCAAGAAACCATGTTCTTTGATCATACATAAGAAGGTGCTCCTCATCCATTAAAGTTGTAACATGAGATCACTGCAGAAATCCAGGCTGCATTTCTACAGGCTTCACTTATTATTATAGTTCTCTTGATATTTCCACCACCTCACCAGTTATTTCATTGATGGAAAATTGAAATATTCAAAGTTATTTAGGAGGGTCTGAGTCATCTTCTTTCAACCTTTTGTTACCCTTGATATTTTGACCTTTCCAGTGATTCACAGATTTTGTTAATGGCATAGATCAAAGTGGGTCTGAATAATTTATCACTTACTGAATGATTAAAAAAATGTTCTGAATATTTACAACTTAGTTTGCTCAGATCCATTAGGGCCATTATTATGTATGGTAGCTATAGAATTCTTTTTATTCTTTATTAGTATTCTTTTTTTTTTATTGTCTAAAGTTTTACATATGTCTCATTTTTCCCTGATTGACCCCGTCCAGCTGTTTCCACCACCAAGGGCAAGCCCCCACCCCCAATCTATGTCTATTGGTTATGCTAATATGCATTCATACAAGTCCTTTGGTTGAACTCTGACCCCTCCAACCTCCCCTTCCATTTGTCTCTGGATCTGTTTTTGTACATCAGTTTATGTTGTATATCCCACATATGAGTGAGGTCATGTGATATTTATCTTTCTTCTGCTGGCTTATTTTGCTTAGCATAATGCTCTCCAGTTCCATCCATGCTGCTGCAAATGGTAAAATTTCCTTCTTTTTTATAGCAGCATAGTATTCCATTGTGTAGATATACCACAGTTTTTTAATCCACTCATCAACTGATGGGCACTTAGGTTGTTTCCAAATCTTAGCTATGTTTCCAAATTGTGCTGCTATAACATAGGGGTACATATATCCTTTCTGATTGGTATTTCTGGTTTCTTGGCATATAGTCCTAGAAGTGTATCACTGGGGCAAATGGGAGTTCCATTTTTAACATTTTGAGGACACTCCATAATATCTTTCACAGTGGCTGAACCAGTCTGCATTCTCACAAGCAGTGCACGAGGGTTCCTTTTTCTCCACATCCTCGCCAGCACTTGTTGTTTGTTGATTTGTTGATGATGGCCATTCTGACAGGTGTGAGATGGTACCTCATTGTTTCCGGGGTCTTTCTCAGCATCTACCAGGGTTCAGGAATCTGGAAAAGCGTCTGTTCATAAATGAATCAAGAGCCTAGAGAAGAAATATGAATTTGGAAAGCATGGGAGAAAGCCAGATGGAAACCTAGTTCTAGTGACTAAGCTCTTAGAATTTCTGAACCCCTAGCTTTTCATTAACACATTTTGCCCTAAAGCAAAGCAGATATATATATATATATATAGATAGATAGATATAGATAGATAGATATAGATATAGATATATATATATATATATATCTATATATATATATATATATATATAGATATATAGATATATGTATATATATATATATCAAAGGTAAGGTTTGGTAAACAGTAAAAGATTATCAGGTTGGGGTAACTGCCCTCAGCTGTCTGACAGCAGGCCATAATATGTAGATCTTCAGCCCTGCTGAAGCCCCAAGATCCATCAACCTTTTGATGAATTTCTTGCATTTATGACCTGCTGGTATTAGCTTCTAGCATATCCTGCTTCTCTGATTTAATAAATTTAACTGGAATGTATTTCATTTGCATAGCTCGGGTCCTTTTAAGATTTTTAAATATAATGGAAAGGATAGAATTCTATCATGTCCTTTTAAATTGCTGCCAGGCATCAAAGGAATCAGTCTGCAGTAAGCTCCTTTCTGAGCCAACAGTTCTTTGAGTCCCCTTTCCAATCACTGTCTCTTATGACATGACAGCAATGATATTCTAGTTCTGGATGGTGGACAAACAATGATCAATAGCAATGCAGGTCTGACCTTCTTTGGCTTGGTCCTGGGCAACCTGCAGGGATGCACAGCTGCTGACTGCTAGCATGGCAAGGCATCTTCACCATCCCCTATCTCTGGACTATTTCTCCTCTCTCATCAGTGTGTTGCTTGGGATAACTGCTATCTGTGGCTGGAGTAGTCTGGTTAGTTCCTCTCTCAGATCCATTGTTGCAGGAATCCATAAGGGCTTGGAAGAGTTTTCTGGAAATATACAAGCATATTCTCGACCAACGGTTAATAAAGAAATCCTTTCTATAAACTAGACTCAGGATCTTTTCATTTTGCCAAACCATTTTCCTTTGGCTTATTCTGACATCATGTGTGTCTTGCCATCAGCATTACAAGTGAAAAAAATATTTTAAATAAACATTTAAGTAATTAAGGCTGATGTAATTTACTTACAGGAGATAACTCTACTACCCCTCCCCCCTTTTTTTGTTTTAAATAATATTAAAAGGCTTTTGGAAATCCTGAAATGCAGTCTTGATAGTTTTAAATTTAATTCTTTGCACAGAAATATGATTTGGATTCATCGCATGTTAAGCAGCTTTTACATTAAAAATTAGTTAATGTTCCAGGAATAGTTTTCTGCCTAGTACAACAAAGTTCCCCTGAATATTTACTTATTTTAATTTGCTAATTTAAGTCAATCTGAAATAAGGCTTATTTTCTAACTTAATGACACTAATTGAAGTGCTACTTACTCTAAGCCTTTGAGTATAATGACATAAGCTTTGTTTAAGGAGGCAAAATGCAAATTACTTACTTTTCTTTCCGAGGCCTAATACATTGACTTTTAACTACAGTTCTCCAGGTATTTGAAGAAAACCTCTCTCTATTTCTTCCCAGAGTAACTTCTAGGCCACCTTAAGAGTTTCTTTTAAAAACCTTTTTCTTTCCTTTACACCAAGCAACCTACATGGTTACTCTTCAGATTGCTGACTGATACTGTGATGCCTACATATTAAGTGACTCTCTTTCTAGTTGTGGTGACTAGTAATGACCAGATTTAATGCTTGAACAACAACCTTCAGTAAATAGTAGTGAAAGAGATTTTAAAATTTTTAAATTTCTCCTTTTTATTAAGCTTAAAATGTACTTATAAATAGCATTATTTTTCACCAGTGCTCATTTGCATACAAAAAGGGATCATGGGAGATCTCAGGAATGCAAATTTTTACATTGGCCTTTGTTAAAGCCAACTGCTTATAAAAACATTGGCTTCTCATTTAACTGAAATTATATGAGACCTTGATTATATTTTAAAAAGTTAATTTATTAAGTAATTAAAGTAGGCATCTTTATTGAAAAAGCAATGTAAGCAAACTTATATATTAGATCTATGAGGTACAGATGATGTCCCATCCCTCCAGCCTATCTAAGAGCAGGCTGCCTGAGGCTTTTGTTTTAAAATTCCATTGCTGAACCTTAATAAATATTTAGCTATCTTGTCTTTCCCTCCTTTTATAACATTTAAAATATATGTATATAAATAAAATATAGTTATTAATTTTTATTCGATAAAGCTTTCCAGGTGATTTCAAGTATATTAGATTGGATTAATCAAAATTATTTTTTTAAGAAGAAAGAGAATAAATTCTTGAATCACTCCAGGGCCTTTGGAGTACCCCAAAATTATCTCTCGATTAAAATCTTGAAATTTAACTTGGAAAGATTATCAAATACACACACACACACACACACACACACACACACACACACACACACTAGGGGCCTGGTGCGTGAAATTTGTGCACTGGGGGGTGGTCCCTCAGCCCAGCTTGCACCCTCTCACAGACTGGGAGCCCTCAGGGGATATCTTACTGATGGCTTAGGCCCACTCTCTCTCTGTGGGAGGTGACCAGGCTGATCAGGGGAAGGCGCCAGCCCCATCACCCCACTGCTGCAGCCACTGCCAGCCAACACAGCCCCTAAGGTGTTTTCATCAACACAGACTCCAGTCCCTTCACCATGAAAAAAAAATGACAACTTTCTTTAGGCATTTTCAAGATGTATCTTTCATAGGATATGACATTTCTATCTTCCTTCCTTCCTTCCTTCCTTCCTTCCTTCCTTCCTTCCTTCCTTCCTTCCTTCCTTCCTTCCTTTCTTCTTTCTTTCTTTCTTTCTTTCTTTCTTTCTTTCTTTCTTTCTTTCTTTCTTTCTTTCTTTCTTTCTTTCTTTCTTTCTTTCTTTCTTTCTTTCTCCTCATCTGAGGATATGTTTCCATTGATTTTTAGAGAGTGTGGGAGAGGGAAGACAGAGAGAAACATCAGTGTGAGAGGGACACTTTGATTGGTTGCCTCCTGCATGAGCCCTGACCTGGGCCCCAGCCACGGAGAATCCTTCAACCTAGGTACATGCCCTTGATCAGAATTGAACCTGGACCCTGAGGTTGGCAGGCCAAGGCATTATTCACTGAGCCAAACCCACTAGGGCAGGATATGACATTTCTTAGCCCTCCAGCAGCAGACCTTTGTTTTTTTCCCCAGGAGTATAGTGGAAAGAACTTTAGATCACCTTTTTGGATTCTTATTACCCAAGTTACCAAGAACATTACCAGTGGTGTACAGGGAGCTTAGCCAATGAGTGGTCAGAAAAGGTGTTTCCTCTGCAGCTCACGCACAGAGGCAGGACTGTTGGCAAGCCGAGGCTGGCACCACTCTGCTGCAGCTTGGGCAGGGCCCCCCCACCAGTTCTGCTCAAGCCTCTGCCATGGCTTGTGCAGGCCCCCCCGACACACACACCCCCGGCTCTGCTCAGGCCCTGCTCAAGCCTCTGCTGTGGCTTGGGAAGAGCACCCCCGGCTCCACTCAGGCCTTGCTCAAACCTTCGCTGTGGCTTGGCAGGGCCCCCTGTCTTCCAATTAAGCCTGTGCCACAGCTTGGGCAGGGCCTCCCGCAGCTCCGCTCAGGCCCTGCTCAAGTCTCTGCCACCCTGCCCCTGGCTGATCTGCGCCAAGGCCGGTAGGCTAGGAGTGGCCAGGGGCTTCTGGGACCCCGGCAGCTCAGGGCCTACGCATGGGCCTACAGGCTTGGAGAAGCCTGGGTCCCAAGGATGTTCCCAGGACCCAGGCCACTGGATGCCTGCATATGCAAATTAACCCTCCATCTTTGTTGGGTTAATTTGAATACTCACTCCTGATTGGCTGGTGGGTGTAGCGGAGGTATGGTCAATTTGCATCTTTTTTATTAGTGTGTGTGTGTGTGTGTATATATATATATATATATATATATATATATATATATATATCCCAAAAATTATAATATATACTTTTTATAATTATTCTAAAAGATATCAATTAAAATTAAACTGGTTTTTATATTAAAAATTTGGTTCAGACCACTGAATTAATCCTCTTTTTTAATCAAACCATATAAAATATTATACCTTAGTTTGAAATTTTACCACACAGGTTATAATATATTTTGAACTACTAATTTCTTCCAAAAAAATACAAGAATTTTTTCCTCAAAAATAAATTTCTATACTTTATGCATTTTGTTATTACAACTATATGACTTTTCCCAACTTAATTTGAACTTTAAATCCTTTTTTTAAAAAAATATTTTTTATTGATTTTTTTACAGAGAGGAAGGGAGAGGGATAGAGAGTTAGAAACATCGATCAGCTGCCTCCTTGCACACCTCCTACTGGGGATGTGCCTGCAACCAAGGTACATGCCCTTGACAGGAATCAAACCTGGGACCTTTCAGTCTGCAGGCCGACACCCTATCCACTGAACCAAACTGGTTAGGGCAGAACTTTAAATTCTTAGAAGCCTTAAATTTTAGCTGGCAAGTTAAATATTTAACATTTTCCAGATTAGTAACACCTTCACATTTGTAAGGACAAATTCCAAATAAAATGCAAGACATACTTAATTAATAGATTTAATTTTATCCTCTAGACTTTTCATATGAGGCAAATTCAGATTAACATTTCAGCACTTTAGTCATTTCAAAATACCTAGATATTTAATAAATCTTTATTATTTAATTCAGTAAACTCTAAAGCTTTAAGTTGCCAATAGCTTTGGAAGCAAGCCTGGTCTATTTAAATGTAAATCGCCACATTCTTCCTTAGAAGTTGCTGCAAGCCGGGACCAGCCCCCTCCTTCAACAAAGAGTGAAACCAGTTTTCCCCTGGGCTACTGGACCTTTATAATTAATGCATTATCTATCCATGTTTCAACAATTTTGAGATTCTAAAGCCAATTATTATTTTCCAAGGCGTTTACTTTGCCAAATTCTGTAACAGAGATCATTTACTGACTTTGTAATGGCCTTAATGTTAACTTTGGAATGTGGTCCATTGTTATTTAAAAACTACCCTTTATTATGGAAATACCAATCTTGTTGCTTAGAACCTGCCTGTATTTTTTCATTTGGGTTATTTTTGCCATCTTTTTGAGAAAAAAGTTTTGGGGTTTATTCTGTAGCATCCATAAAGAGATTAAACTTAGCTCAAAACCTTGTCCAACATCGGATGGAGCACTCTTTTGTTTTAAGCTAGCTTTCTCTCTTTATGAGTACAGAAATTCCCAGACACATTCCTAAATTTTGCAAAATTTTTAAATGATGGACTGGGAAAAAACATGGCAAAAATTAGTTTTTCTAATAGTACTCTGGAGAGTGGGCATCTGTTTTACAGGATCACCACGTGTCTCTCCACCCCCACATCCTGCTTCCTTTGGGGAAATTTAGTAAACAGTCTGGCTGCCCAGGTAAACAAAGCAACAGAGAGTTCCTCTTTGAGAGAGGTGATGGCTCCACCCTCTCTAGCTGCCCTTGAACCTCTCGACACTAGAAGCAGAGGATCTGGTGGCTTTTTAGAAATTACAGACTTTTGATTCCAAATACGAATTAGGCATTTTGCAATTTGAACAAGAAGCCATATAGTTAAATATGACAATGGCACCCTTTTTCCTTCAGTCTGATTTAAGAAAGTGCCTTTTGACATTTCAATTTCTTTATACTTGAGCATACAAGCTAAAAATTTACAATGATATATTTGCCTTTGAACCAAATTCTTTCCCATTATAGTCTGGCTTGAAACAAAAGACATTCCCACCTAGTATGGATTCTTGACTTCCAAAGCTGATGCAGGCTTTATGCACAGTTAATCTCCTCACCAAATTTGCAGTGACTCCCTCACCTTTACCAGTGAATCCTTTTTTCTTCACTCGGTGAAATATTCTCCAGATGTCCCATCTGGGGTGCCATAAATGCTGGGGTCTTTCTCAGCATCAACTAGGGTTCAGGAATCTGGAAAAGGGGCTGTGCATAAATGAATGAAGAGGCTAGAGAAGAAATATGAATCTGGAAGGCATGGGGGAAAGCCAGACAGAAACCTAGTTCTAGTGACTAAGCTCTTCAAATGTCTGGACCCCTACCTTTTTATTAACACACTAGGGGCCCAGTTCATGAATTCGTGCACCTTTAAAGGAACTGTGGGCCATCAGGCTGCAGTGGGCACGGGGGCGGGTCTCAGCCCATCCTCCGCACCCCTGCCTGGCCCCTCCCATCACATCCCTGGTCCCCTGTCTGCTGGCAGCCCTGCTGCTCAGGCACTGATGGCGCTGGCCCCACTCGCACCCCTGACGGTGTGGAGTGATTGGGGCCGACACCATCAGTGGGTTTGAGCGCTCAGTGGGACTATGGCATGCAGGAGCAAAGAATTTTCAGTAACCACCAGAGGCTTGCCCTGATGACAGCTGACCGGTGCCACGCCTTGGTCTGGTGCCCCCACTCACCTGCTCCACCATCACGCCATGGCCAATGCCTCTCATGTTCTGCACTCTGTGGCCTGCTGCTGATGCCCACCATGTTCCACATGCACCTCCTGGTAGTCAGTGCATGTCATAGCGACTGTTTGTTCAGTTGTTCCGCCATTCAGTCTATTTGCATATTAGGGTTTTATATACATAGATTTTACCCTAAAGCAAAGCAGATATACATATCAAAGCTAAGGTTTGGTAAACAGTAAAAGATTATCAGGTTGGGGGTACTGCCCTCAGCTGTCTGGCAACAAGCAATAATATGTAGATCTTCAGCCCTGCTAAAGCCCCAAGTTCCATCAAATTTTTTCATTTATGACCTGGTGGAATTAGTTTCTAGCACATTGCTGTTTTGATTTGCATCTCTCAGATGATTAGTGACTTTGAGCATGTTTTCATATGTCTCTCGGTCTTCTGTATGCCCTCTTTCGTAAGTGTCTATTTAGGTCTTTGCCCATTTTTTGATTGGATTGTTTCTCTTCCTTTCGTTAAGTTGTATGAGTTCACTATAAATTTTGAAGATTAAACCCTTATCTGAAATAGCATTGCCAATATGGTCTTCCATGCAGTGGGCTTTCTTGGGTTTTTTTGTTCATGGTTTCTTTTGCTATGCAGAAGCTTTTTATTTTGATGTAGTCCCATTTGTTTATTTTCTCCTTAGTTTCCATTGCCCTAGGAGCTGTATTGGCAAAGTTATTGCTACTACATATGTCTGATATTTTGTTGCCTGTGGATTCCTCTAAGATTTTTATAGTTTCCTGTCTTACATTAAATCCTTTACTCATATTGAGTTTCTTTTTGTGTATGGTCTAAGTTGGTGGTCTAGTTTCATTTTTTTGCATGTATCTGACCAAATTTCCCAGCACTATTTATTGAAGGGACTGTATTTTATTTTAAGGTTCTATTCTTTATTGTTTGTTTTTTAATTTAATAAATCTTTATTGTTCAGATTATTACAGTTGTTTCTCCATTCCCCCCCCCCCCATAGCTACCCCGGTTCCTACCCCACCTTCTGCCCTTACCTCCCCCACCCACTGTCCTCATCCATAGGTGTACAATTTTTGTCCAGTCTCTTCCTGCACCCCCCAATACCCCTTTCCCCCTGAGAATTATCAGCCCACTCCCTTTCTATGCCCCTGATTCTATTATATTCACCAGTTTATTCTGTTCATCAGATTTTTAATTCACTTGATTTTTAGATTCACTTGTTGATAGATATGTATTTGTTGTTCATAATTTTTATCTTTACCTTTTTCTTCTTCTTCCTCTTCTTAAAGAATACCTTTCAGCATTTCATATAATACTGGTTTGGTGTTGAACTCCTCTAGCTTTTTCTTATCTGTGAAGCTCTTTATCTGCCCTTCAATTCTGAATGATAACTTTGCTGGGTGGTAGGTTCTTGCTATTTATCACTTTGAATATTTCTTGCCACTACCGTGTGGCCTGCATAGCTTCTGTTGAGAAATCAGCTGACAATCGTATGGGTGCTCCCTTGTGGGTAATGAACTGCTTTTCTCTTGCTGCTTTTAATATTCTCTCTTTGTCTTTTGCTCTTGGCATTTTAATTATGATGTGTCTTGGTGTGGTCCTCTTTGGATTCCTTTTGTTTGGGGTTCTGTGCACTTCATGGACTTATAAGTCTATTTCTTTCACCAGGTGGGGAAGTTTTCTGTCATTATTTCTTCAAATAGGTTTTCAGTATCTTGCTCTCTCTCTCTTCTTCTGGCACCCCCATTATTCTGATGTTGGTACGCTTGAAGTTGTCACAGAGGCTTCTTACACTATCTTCAAATTTTTGGATTCTTTTTGCTTTTCCAGTTGAGTGTTTTTTGCTTCTTTGTATTGCAAATCTTTGACTTGATTCTTGCGTTCTTCTAGTCTGCTGTTGGGTCTCTGTATAATATTTTTTATTTCAGTCAGTGTTTGTTTAATTTCTGATTGGTCCTTTTTCATATCCTCGAGGATCTCACTAAATTTATCGGCCTTTTCTAGGAAATTCTTGAAAAACCTTATAACCATGGTTTTGAACTCTATATCCAGTCATTTGTTTTCCTCCATTTCTTTCGTTTGTGATCTGTTTATTTGTCTCCACATTTTTGCTGCTTCCCTGAGTTTGTAGGGTAGCTTTGTGTGCTAGGTGTCCTATATGGCCCAGTGGCTCGGACTCCCAAGTTACCTGAGGTGGACACTCTTGGTGCTTCCCTTTGTGGACTGTGTGTACAGCCTTGTTGTAGTTAAGTCTTGATTGTTGTTGGTATCACTGGGAGGAATTGACCTCCAGGCCAATTGGCTGTGATGATCAGCTGTGTCTACACTGGGAGAACTTCTGTGCTGGAGTGAAAGGACTGTTTTGACTCCACAGTATGCTCTTGCTCCTTTGTCAAATATTAATTAAGCATAATGGCTTGGGTTAATTTCTGGGTTCTCTGGTCTGTTCCATTGGTCTATATGTCTGTTCTTGTGCCAGTACCAGGTAGTTTTGAGAACCATGGTTTGGTAATATAGATTGATATCTGGTATTAGAATCCCTCCAACTTTGTTCTTCTTTCTCAGGATTGCTTTGGCTATTCAGGGTCTTTTTTATTTATTTATTATTCCAGATGAATTTTTAGAGATTGTGTTCTAGGTCTTTGATATATGACATTGTTATTTTAATAGGGATTGCATTGAATCTGTAGATTGCTTTGAGTAGTATGGACATTTTAATTATGTTGATTCTACCAATCCATGAACATGGTATGTTTGCCCATTTGTTTATGTCTTCCTCTATCTCTTTTCTCAATGTCCTATAGTTTTCTGAGTACAGGTCTTTTACCTCCATAGTTAAGTTTATTCCTATGTATCTTAATTTTTTGGGTGCGATTGTAAATGGTGTTGTGTTTTTAGTTTCTCTTTCTGTGAGTTCATTATTGGTTTATAAAAAGGTCATAGATTTCTGAGTGCTAATTTTGTATCATGATACATTGCCAAATTCATTTATTAGGTCTAGTAATTTTTTGGAGTCTTTGTGGTTTTCTATGTATAGTATCATGTCATCTGCTAATAAGTACAGTCTTACATCTTCTTTTCCAATTTGGATGCTTTTTATTTCTTCTTCTTGTCTGATTGCTAAGGCTAGCATTTCCAATACTATATCAATCAGGAGTGGTGAAAGTGGGAATTCCTGTCCTGTTCTTGCTCTTAGGGGAAATGAATTTAGTTTTTGCCCATTGAGTATGATGTTGGCTGTAGGTTTGTCTTGTAAGGCTTTTATTATATTGAGATATGATAGGTTTTGTTTGTTTTTTATCAAGAAAGAGTGTTCAATTTTGTCAAATGCTTTTTCTGCATCTATTGATAAGATTATGTGATTTTTGTCTCTCAATTTGTTTATGTGATATCACATTTATTGAATTGTGGATATTTTACCATCCTTACATCCCTGGAATAAATCCCACTTGATCATGGTGTATGATCTTTCTAATGTAATGCTAGATCAGATTTGCTAGACTTTTTTTGAGGATTTTAGCATCTATGTTCATCAAGGATATTGGCCTGTAGTTCACTTTTTGTGTGTGTGTGGTATCTTTATCTGGTTTTGGAATTGGGGTAATGCTGGCTTCACAGAAAGAGGTTAGATGTGTGCCTGCCTCTTGAATTTTTTGGAATAGTCTGAGGAGGATAGGTGTTAGTTCTTCTCTGAATGCTTGGTAGAACTCCCCTGTAAATCCCTTCACACCAGGGCTTTTGTTTCCTGTAAGATTTTTGATTACTGCTTCAATTTCTTCGGTAGTTATTGGCCAATTCAGGTTTTCTTATTCTTCCTGATTGAGTTTTTGGAGATTGTATTTTTATAAGAATATGTCCATTTCGTCTGGGTTGTCCATTTTGTTGGAACAGAGTTGTTCATAGTATTATTTCATAATCTTTTGTATTTATTTGAGGTCAGTTGTTACTTCATCTGTTTCATTTCTGATTTTATTTATTTGGGTCTGCTCTCTTTGTTTCTTGGTGAGCCTGGCTAGAGGTTCATCAATCTTGTTTATCCTTTCAAAGAACCAGCTCTTGGTTTTATTGATCTTTTGTTTTTGTTTTTGTTTTTGTCTCTATGTCATCTATTTCCACTCTGATCTTTATTATTTCCTTCTTTCTGCTTACACTGGGCTTTTCTTGTTGCTCCCTTTCTAATTCTTTGAGTTGTAAGGTTAGATAATTTATTACCATTTTTTCTTGTGTTGTTTTTTGTTTGTTTTGTTAAGCCTGAAGAACTATCAACTTCCCTCTCAAGACTGCTTTCACCATGTCTCATAGATTTTGGATTGGTGTGATTTCATGTTGGTTGTTACCAGGATGCTTTTAATTTCTTCTTTGATCTCTTTGGTAATCCAATCATTGTTTAATAACATGCTGTTTAGCCTCCAAGTGTGATTTTTTTCATAATTTTCATTGTAGTTGATTTCTAATTTTATGCCAATGTGATCTGCAATGATGCTTGATATGATTTCTAGCTTCTTGAAGAGACTTTGCCTATGCCCCAATATGTGGTCTAGCTTAGAATATGCCCCGTGTGCACTTGAGAAGAAAGTATATTCTATGGCTTTGGGATGAAATGTTCCTAAGATGTCAATTAATTCCAGCTAATCTAGTGTGTCATTTAGGATTAATGTTTCATTGCTGATTTTTTGTTTAGAGGATTTGTCCAGTGGTATTAGTTGGGTATTAAAGTCCCCTAGTATGACTGTATTGCTGTCAATCTCTCCCTTGATATCTTCCAGAAGGTTTTTTATGTATTTGGGTGCTCCTGTATTGGATGCATATATGATTATCAGAGTTATATCTTTTGTTGAATTGCTCCCTTTAGTATTATGAAGTGGCCTTCCTTATCTCTTGTTATGGCCTTCACTTTGAGGTCCAATTTGTCAGATATAAGTATTGCTACCCCAGCTTTTTTTTTCATTTCCATTCTCCTGAAAAAAAGTTTTCATCCTTTCATTATCAGTCTGTGTGGGTCCTTAGTTCTAAGGTGGGTCTCCTGTAAGCAGCAAATATATGGTTCATGTTTTCTTATCCATTCAGCTACCCTATGTTTTTTTATTATGGCATTTAATCCATTTACATTTATAGTTATTATTGATAGGTACTTATTTGTTGCCATTTTTATTCTTTATTTGTGTGTTCCTTCTTTCTTTCCTATTTCATCTTTTTACAGCAGACCCTTTGCATTTCTTGCAGTGACAGTTTGGTCATAATAAACTCCCTTAGTCCTTTTTTGTCTGTGAAGCTCCTGATTTTACCATAAATTTTGGATGATAGCCTTACTGGGTATAGTATGCTTGGATTCAGACCCTTGCTTTGCATGACTTTGTATATTTCATTCCATTCCCTTCTGGACTAGTGTGTTTCTGTTGAGAAATCAGTTGATAGTCTGATGGGAGATCCCTTGTAGGTAACTTTCTGTCTCTCTCTGTCAGCCTTTACGATTCTTACTTTGTCATTAGTGTTTGCTAATCCTATATAATATAGAGCTAATATGCAAATGGTCACACCCTCAGGCTGTCATACTGTAATAGCTCAAACACTCAACACTGGGGAGAGAAGAATGGGGACCAGCCAGGCTGCAGCCCGGGAGAGGGACAAGCCATCAACCCTGTGGTCGTGGGCACCAGCAACTGCACCTGTGCCTATGTCCTGGGAGAGGGACAAGCCGCCCTCCCTGTGGTCTCAGGCACCAGTGGCTGAGGCTGCAGGCAGGGTGAGGGACAAGCTGCCTGACCCATGGCCCCGGGTGCCAGCAGCTTCACCTGTGCCTGTGGCCGGGTAGAGGGACAAACCGTAAGCCCCATGGTACCAGGTGCCAGTGGCTGGGGCTGCGGCCCAGGAGAGGGACAAACCACCTGCCCCATGGTCCCTGGCACCAGCAGCTGAGCCTGCACCAGCGGCCCAAGAGAGGGACAAGCCGCCCCTCTTGTGGTCTTGGGCTCCAGCACCTGCTCCTGCGCCTGTGGCACAGGAGAAGGACAAGCCTCATGCCCTGAAGTCCCAGTCACCAGAGCCTATGGCTGCATCCTGGGAGAAAAACAAGCCACCCACCCCAGAGTACCAGGCACCTACAGCTGTGGCCCAGGTGAAGCCACCAACCCACAGTCCCTTGTGGCTATGGCCAGCCCGGGCAAAGCCAGCCCAGGTCGTGGGTGCCTGCGGCAGACCAGAGGGAGGGAAGCCCGGGTCCCAGGTGCCTGCGACTGGCTGGAAAAGGGAATCCTGGATCCTGGGTGTGGGGTGAGTCAGAAGCAGTTAGGGGTGATCTGGCCAGCAGGGGAGCAGTTAGAGGTGATTAGGCAGGCAGGCAGAGGGGTTAGGGGTGATCAGGCAGACAAGCAGGTGAGAGGTTAAGAGCCAGGAGTGCCGGATTGCGAGAGGCAGTCAGACATCCCCCAAGGGGTCTTGGATTGGAGAGGGTACAGGCCAAGCTGAGGGACCCCCTCCATGCATGAATTTTTGTCCACCAGGCCTTTAGTTTAATTATGTCTTGGTGTTTTACTTTTTGGGTTTATCTTCTTTGGGACTCTGTGAGCTTCTTGGACTTGTCTAAGTTTTTTCTTCCTGATATTAGGGAAGTTTTCTGTCATTATTTCATGACAGACAGAGAAAACTCTCACTAGCTAAGCATTTGGGGCAGCTGATACCTTGAGAGGAAGGGCAGGGAGGTACCCAAGATTAAAAACTCTCAGTAGCTGCTGGGAAGTTTCTGCAATCCTTGCCATGGGTTCAGCTGGCCATAAGCAGCTAGGACCCTCTGCAAATTGGAATATGACACATCTTTAAACAAATTAAACCCAACAATAAAGAGCCACAAAACAACATTCTACAGACACTCATATAAATACTAGAGGTCCGGTGCATGAAATTTGTGCATGGGGGAGGGGGCTCCCTCAGCCTGGCCTGCACCCTCTCACAATCTGGGATAACTCAGGGGATGTCTGATGGCCCTCTCACAATTCTGGACTGCTGGCTCCTAACTGCTGGCCTGCCTGCCTGCCTGATTGCCCCTAACTGCCTCTGCCTTCCTGCCTGATCACCTTGACCACTCATCTGCCTGCCTGCCTGCCTGTGTGATCTCCCCTAAACACTTGCCTTCCTGCCTGATCATCCCTAACCCCTTGCCTGACTGCCTGATTGCCCCTAACTAGTCTACCTGCCTGCCTGATCACCCCTAACCACTAACCTGCCTCCCTGCCTGATTGCCCCTAACAGCCTCTGCCTGACTGCCTAATTTCCCCTAATCCCTTGCCTGCCTTCCTGATAGCCCCTATTGACTGTGCCTGCCTGCCTGATCGCCCCTAACCACTCACCTGCCTGCCTGATTGCCCCTAACTACTCTGCCTTGGCCCCTGCCACTGCAGCTTTGTCCTGAAGGACATGTGGAATAACGTCTGGAAGGTCGTTTGGCTGTCCAATATAATTAGTATATTAAGCTTTTTAATTATAGACTAGAGACTTAGTGCATGAAAATTCATGCACTGGAGGGGGGATCTCTCAGCCAGCCTGCCCCTCTCACAGTCTGGGAGCTCTCAGGGACGGAAGGCAACCCGGTGATCAGAGGAAAGCAATTTCCCCACCACACTTCTGCTGCTGCCACTGCCAACAGCTCAAGCCTCATCCAGCCCTGGTTACCTGACCCTCGGGCAGCCCTGGGTGACTGGGCAGCCAACATCCAAGGCTGGCCTGTGCCTTGGGCCGGCCCTGGGTTCCTGAGGGGCTGAGGGGACTGGGCGCTGCCATATTGTGGCTATGGGCACCGCCGTCATTGAGGGCATGGCAGTCAATTAGCATATTCCCTCCTTATTGGCTGTGGGCACCACCATCATGATGGTCCATTAGCATATTCCCTCTTTATTCGATAGGATTGATAGGCATGCAAAACCCACAGACAAGAGCTTCACAACATTCTCCTGTCTGCCCAGCCACAGAAACCTCAGAATTCCCTGCCTTTAAAAGAAAACACTGAAGCAGAGCAATGTATCCTGTCCCAAAGCAGGTCAGGCTACATGCATGGAGATTAGGCAAGGACCATTGGAGGTTTCTTGCCACCTGGAGCTGATCAGGCTCCACAAGACAAGAGGCAGTACTCTTATAGTAAATGCCCCTTGCCATACAAAATAAATGCATCCAATGCATTACAAAGAAGTCCAGGTGAGAGACAGCAAATGCCTCTCCTATCATACAAAAATGCTTGATTCAACTTAGGTCTTAGATGAGTTGATGCAGATTGCTGAGGTTGTGGCTGGGACATGAAACAAGAAAATTCCTGGCAGCACTGGAAATAAAAATTCCATACCTCAGCCCCAGGAACCCCCAGTCCAGGCAGCAAGTGGCATCCCTGGTGGTTATACCTGGTTGTCATATCTGTCCCTAACAGATTCCTTCATGAAAAGATGTTAACAGAGGAATCAAATTACTCTCAATGAAGGGAGTCAGGTTCTTGGCGTACCACAGAAATAAGAATTTTGAGAATCCACAGGGGATAATGAAATGTGGTACAAGGCTTTATTGCATGGAGTTACATTCCTCCAGTTGTAAAGTACCATCCTCCTTAAGCCAATCCTGAAAGAGAGGCAGCTGTGGGCTCCACCAGAGCTAAAAACAAGGCCAGAGTCCAGAGCTTCCATTCCATATTGAAGCCAGGTGTAGATCAGCATACAAGCTAATTAAAGTTCATTAGTTCATTGTATATAGGCCCACATGTCCATGAGTCACTGGCCAAGGAAATGGATCCTATGCCCTAGGAGATCCAGATTAAGAAACCATACAAATAATGGGTCCAAGTTGTCTGTCATTACTTGAGCCAATTAAGCAGAGGTACAGTAGAATCATATATGAGTGTTTATTCCAATAATGCTGGCAGTATGGAAGAGCAGCAGGTCATTCATAAAAATCTGCTTGAAATCCCTCTCCCCCTACATAAACCAGCTGCTTATATTGGGTAGGTCAAAGATTACATGGGAAAGTAGGCAAAATAAATTAAGGATGAGCATAATGGTTAAAGATTACAGGCAATGTGTGCTGGGGGTGGGATTCTCTGGGTCTCCATGGTTTGGGCAACAAGATTGTTAATCTTTCTATGATAATAGGCAGTTCTTAATCCCAGATTCCAGCCAAATCAGAATATGATTTCTTTAATCAGAGCAAAACAATCATGGTTAGCAGAGAATGATTAATATACTAATATAATAAAAGCAGGGGCCATCATGACCGAATAAAACTGGACAGAGGACTGAACAGCAGGCTGCATGGGGCAACCAGGCCGGCAGGAGGGTTAGTGAGGGACAAACAACTGAAAAGCAGGCTGCATGGGGCAACCAGGCCAGCAGGGCACGCAGTGAGGGGCAACCAAATGACTGAACAGCAGGCTGTGTGCAGCAACCAGGATGGCAGGGGGGGTAGTTGGTGGCAACCAGACTAGTAGGGAGGCAGTTGAGGGCAACCATGCCAGCAGGGGGAAAGTTTGTGGTGACCAGGCTGGCAGGGGGGCAGTAAGGGGTGAAAAGGCCAGCAGGGTACAGTTAGGGGTGATCAGGCCATCAGAGGGTGGAAGTTGGGGTGACCAGGCCTGCAGGGGCGGATGTAAGGGTGGCCAGGCCAGCAGCGGGGAAGGTAGGGGTGACCAGGCAAGCAGAGGGGTCCAGTTGGAGGCAACAAGGACAGCAGAGGGAAAGTAAGGGGTGACCAGGCCAGCAGGAGGGCAGTTAGGGGAGACCAGGCTGGCAGGGGAGCAGTTAGGGGTGATCAGGCCAGTAGGCAGAAGCAGTTAGGAGTGATCAGGCAGGTAGGCAGGTGAGCAGTTAGGAGCCAGTGGGTGGAGAGGGATGTTTGCCTGCTGGTTGAACATC
This sequence comes from Cnephaeus nilssonii, assembly GCF_951640355.1. Classification (NCBI taxonomy): domain Eukaryota; kingdom Metazoa; phylum Chordata; class Mammalia; order Chiroptera; family Vespertilionidae; genus Cnephaeus; species Cnephaeus nilssonii. The sequence goes on along the minus strand of NC_137075.1, from coordinate 9,901,729 downwards.
CCCCGAGGTATCCCAGATTGGAAAGGGTGCAGACGTGGCTGAGGGGATTGCCCCATCTTGCATAAATTTAGTCCACTGGGCCTCTAGTTTCTTAAAATTATAGGTAGCCCCAATATTCTATATCTGTCCCCAACAGATTCCTTCCTGAAAAGATGTTAACAGAAGAATAAAATTACTGTCACCCAAGGGAGTCAAGGTCTTGGTGTACCACAGATATAAAAATTTTGAGAATCCACAGGGGATAATGAAATGTGATAAAAGGATTTATCGCATGGAGTTACATTCCTCCAGTTGTAAAGAACAATCCTCCTTAAGCCAGTCCTGAAAGAGGGGCAGCTATGGGTTCCAACAGAGCTAAAAACAAGGCCAGAGTGCAGAGCTTCCATTCCATGTTGAAGCCAGGTGAGGATCAGCATCCAAGCAAATTTAAGTTCATTAGTTCATTGTCTATAGATCCACATGTCCATGAGTCACTGGCCAAGGAGAGCCAGGAACCCAGTGAGCTCATCTGATTTAAGCTTAAATATTCAGGTTTGACTCACTTGCAGTGGCCATGCCCTTTCCAGCAACTGCCTCACTTCTAGCTCTGATGGAGAGCAGAGGAACTTACCATGTCAGCCAGACCTTACTGGCCAGGCCTCCAACCTGCCTTTGCCCAGCCCAGTCCCTTGCCCCATTAATCAGTGGGCAACAGACGTAGAAGGCATTAAAAGCCGCTTTTGGGCAAAGCTTTATACAGGGCATGGTTATATTATCTGGTCTCCCATTAATGCCTTTACTATTAATGCCAGATCCCTGATGTCACTGTTTTATAGGCATACTCTGTCCTTTCTGGCCATGGATTGTCTCAACAGCTATGTTTAATTCGCTAATTCTGGGTGGTGGTTATTTGATTCAGTTGTTTCTTCTATTTGCTCCATAAGAAGGGACAGGACATATTCGCCTATTCAACCACCATTTTATCTCTCCCTGGACAAACTTTATAAGAAGCTAGCCCATTATATAGCTGTCCCTAACAGATTCCTTCATGAAAAGATGATAACAGAGGAATCAAATTTCTGTCACACAAGGAAGTCAGGTTCTTGGTGTACCACAGATATAAGAATTTTGAGAATCCACAGGAGATAATGAAATGTGATAAAAGGCTTTATTGCCTGGACTTACATTCCTCCAGTTGTAAAGTACCATCCTCCTTAAGCCAATCCTGAAAGAGTGGCAGCTGTGGGCTCCAGCAGAGCTAAAAACAAGGCCAGAGACCAGAGCTTCCATTCCATGTTGCAGCCAGGTGTAGATCAGCATACAAGCTAATTAAAGTTCATTAGTTCATTGTCTATAGGTCCACATGACCATGAGTCACTGGCCAAGGGGAGTGCATCCTGTGCCATAGGAGAGCCAGGAACGCAGTGAGCTCATCTGATTCAAGCTTAAATATTCAGGTATGACTCACTTGCAGTGGCCATGCCCCTTCCAGCAATTGCCTCACTCTGAGCTTTGATGGAGAGCAGAGGAACTTCCCATGTCACCCAGACCTTATTGGCCATGCCTCCAACCTGCCTTTGCCCAGTCCCTTTCCCCATTAATCAGTGGGCAACAGACTTAGACGGTATTAAATGCCGCTTTTGGGCAGAGCTTTATAAAGGGCATGGTTATATTATCTGGTCTCCCATTAATGCCTTTACTATTAAATTATAAATAGGCTATTACAACAGCATCAGTATGAGGCACTCCAGAAAAATTACAATGGTGACATCGAAGATAATTATGTACATACCACCGAAACAACTGTAGTACTAATGATAATGGTGGAAAAATTGAGAGATCCAAAATGGATCTCTGACATGCAACAGGAGAAAATGCTGTTGGAAAGAGGACCCTAATAACTTGCTTGATGTAGGATTGCCAAAAATGTTTATTTAGTAAAAAGTACAATATTTGCAAAGAAAAAGGAAGGTATGATTAACATATTTCATCAAATAAATAGTATCAGCCAAGAGAGAAAATTTTATATTAAAATATGCAAATTCTGGTGTTGAAAGGGAGAATGAATCAAATTAAGTGTGGAACTTAAAGAAAATGGTACTTAGAGTTCAATATTACATGGAGAAATTTTTCATCAACACCTTCCTTTAATTAGGTGAATTCTTCCCATAAGTACAGGTATACCTGGGTATATTTTGGGTTTGGTTCCAGAGCATTGCAATAGAGTGACTATTAAACAAACAAACAAACAAAAAGACAAAAAAAAAAAAAAAACACAGAGCAAGTAACATAAAATTTTTGGTTTCTAAGAAGCTACAAAGTGATAATTATACTATGTTGTATACCATGGTTATATTCTTGGGCTCAGTCATTTTCCAAAAATAAGGCTTCCAGTCCATGATGTCTGCATTTCCCTCTCAATTCCATTTGCAAGTGAATTATTATTAATTATTAATTATTATTATTATTACCCAGAAAACTTTACCCTGTAGCCGATGCAGAGTCACCATAAATATTTCTTTCTGCAACATGTACTTTTTAAACTAAATTTCATTATAGTTTTTCTGTCATTGGGCCTAGAGACTTTTTTCCAAATCCAGCAAAAGGTGAAAATCACCTAAAGACACAAATATATAGGGACTCAATACCAATGCTCACAATATTGCAAATTACCCACTTTCTTTTTCCAGCTAGAAGGTCTACAAAGTTGTAAGACTTGAGAGAATTTAAGCTTTACATCTGTCCACAGATTACCTGTTATTCTTTCCCAAAGCTAGCCAATGCTTAACAGTTTCACACTTATAGAATGAAAACGAGGGTGAAGACATGGATATATTGATGGACAAGTCTAAGAATTTCTGCCTCATAGGAATATTCTGTGACTAAGATGACCATTGTTTGCAACCAGACCTGGGGAAAACTGTTTGGACCTTCCCAACTAGGTTTTTCCTTGCAATATAAATGTGTGTTGTGTGTTTTTTTTAAGTTATGTTACTAAGATAAACGCTCTAAGATGATGGAAATTTGTAAAACCATGTGTAGGTTATGAGTAAAGATCCGTTAAAGAATTATGAGACATCATTTTGTGATTGAATTTTTGTCATTAGTATGATATGACACCTTGGTCAAATCACTGAACATGTATAAGCCTCTGTGCAATGAGGGTTATGTGATGGCTAATGTCTGTAACGATTTTAAGGTATTTATTTCAGAAACATAGATACTTCAGTACAATCCATTTCCAGTGATAAAAATGCTAATAAGGGGAGCACTAGTCACACACACACTTATACATGGAAACCAACACACACACAACACATACATATGTTAATATTTGCCTTACAAAACTGATTTTAAACTGTTTATTCTGTAGAGACTGATACAGAATACTTACCCGCCGATTTCGGAAGAGGTATAATCAAGGGGAAAGCCAAGAAACAATCAATGTCCCATGCTGGTAAGAACAAGAATATTTCAAGTCTATTTATGGTTCATTTGTTTTTTCAGGAGTTTATTTAAGTTTACACCTTCAATTACCACAGTACCTATATGCTATTTTACGTAATAAAACTTCTCCATAATTTCTTCCTATAATTAGTAGGACTCTAGCAGTTACCATCAATGGGTACTTAGATACATAATTTCTGTTTTAGGACTCATCTTTTTAAAGTCATCCATGAAAATCCAATGCTATTGTGAGCTTGTAATATGCTTGATGGAAACTTTTAAAATGCCATATTACTCACTTTTTTTCAGACCTAATTAATTAGTTGCTTTGTATTTGCAAATTCTGAAAAGTTTCCTTAAGAAAGAGATTAGGAGAGGAATTTAGAAAATAGACATTGTTTTGCTTATTAATTCCCTCTTTGTGATTAAAAACCAGGAAATTTTCTAATATATCATGTGATGGTACAACCTGAGTTTTTCCCATTTTAATACACATTAGGATATAAATTACTGCTGCTTGATCTGGCAGATCAGTGGCTAACAGAATTTATCTCCATCTTTGACATGGTAGCAAAGGAAGTAGGCAGGTTAAGGGAACAATCAGGGAAGGAGATACTGATAGAGATGCTTTCAAAACACTAGTCATTCAAAGGTGATGGTGCTCAGGCCCCAAGTTCATGCCCTCATAGGAACAACACTATAAGTTTCACACTGCAGGGAAGGACACTTCAGTAAATTATAAAATAGCACAGCCTCATCACTCAGTAAATGACCAGGCACTCAATGACAAGCCGCCAAATGCAATAAGAGTATGCAGATTTGCAACAATACATTGCTTAAAAGGCACAGGTTTTACCACAAAATATATGAAACATACATGTAAAGGAACAGAAAGTGTGAACTCTACATAGGAGAAAAGCAGACCAGAACAAATCTTTGTGTCTGCCAGTTGTAGGTTTTCCTATAATTTATAAATATTTTAAATAAAGAACCCTATGTTTAAAAGAGAAAAGACCATTGGTGGCTACTTCTCATCAAATGAAAATGTCAACAGAGAGACAGAATGATATATAAGAAGAAAAAACACTGATAATTTTGGTATTGAGATTCTAATAACTGTTAGGTAAAATAAAATATAGGGGCACAGGAATAAATTGCAATTGTCAGAAGAAAGAATCTCTACACTTGAAATAATGGGAAGAGTGAAAGTAGAGCAGAGAGAAAGGGGGGCAGGAAAAGCTTCAGAAGAAATAATGGTTGAATATTTTCAAACATATTCAATTAAGAATATAAATCTGCACATACAAGCTTAATGAAATCTAAGTAGAATAGGTAAAATGAGATATACAATCATACCCATCTTGGTAAAAGGTATGAAGGACAGAGAAAATAGTAAAACCCACAAGGGCAGACAACTCATCTTAAAAAAGAGAAACCTGGTAAGATGAAAAGCTGACTTGACATCACAAACTGTCCAGGACTACAGGCAGTGGAATGGCATAGTCAGAGTGCTTATAGAAAAAATATCACTATGATTCTTATATGTAACCAAACTATCTTTCAGAGTGAAGGTTATAAAAAGGGATTCCACTTTTCAAAAATAAAGGTCAATCAGGAGTGGAATATATTAAATGGAAAATGCCAAGGACAAATAATTCATAAATTTTAAATTATTCACTATTCTGTGGAGCATAGGGAATCTCATGCCATCCTCCTCTGTCCTACCCAGGAAATGAGTAATCCCTTTGTCCAGCCTATTCACTCTGATAATGCTACCTGCCCTTTTGTCACTCAGTAGCCTTCTCAGTTATCACATGGGTAAGCCTGTCACGTTATTGCACTGCTTATGTTCAAGTAAACCTGATTTTACTTCATACTGGCCCCAACAAGCAAGAGTAGAGATACTGGCACTTTGGACATATCAAAGTGAATTTTTATCAGAGGTAAGTTTATATAGGAAAGCTCATAATATATTTAGGGTTTGGTACGATCCACAGTTTCAAGCATTCATCCACTGGGGGATCTTATAATGGATCCCTCACTGATAAGATGAGTCTGCTGTGAAATAGTAGCACAAAAATGGGAAGAAGTAAGAGAATTCTATGGGATTAGCATTTCTAGATCTCCCTGGTATTTATTTAGTATCAGTCTAAAGTAGATTCTAAAATGATCAATGTTGGTAGTTATACCACTCCGAGTAAAAATTTTAATAACTCATTAAATTTCACACTTTATATGGGAAAAATGTATTGTATGCCTCAATAATTGCTAAAAATGGCTCTCTGAACTGCAAATGGAAATCGATTAAGGAAGGTTTAAACCAATGGGAAAAAGTTTATGGTAACAAATTGTGATTCCTCCCATAAGTTTCTCCAACAATTCTCCCCTCAAAGCCTATTCTGATTGCCTCCCGCTTATTTTAGTATACTTTGCATTCTTGATTCTTCTGACGTGGTGATTTTTACTTATACCTAATAGAGAAAAACCAGAGCAGCTGAAATATATTGGCTAATGTTGTCCAGTGTTGTGTTGCTCTACTTCATGTATCTTTCACAAAATGTTTCTAATAATGAACTTTTTTTCTTTTGCCCAATATGGGCCTGCTGTGTAATAATACCACAACTGGGAGTCTCTCTGTAAAGAAGATGTTATGGTACTTGTTGGCTGGCAGAGTCTTAGTGCAACCTTTTATATTTCTTCATGGGCTCAGGCATTACTTCAAAGCAAGAGGTCTGCTGTGCTCAGGACCATGAGATGTTTCCAACTACACTTGCAGGGTCACTAGAATTGACTTCCACTCCATACATTGTTTGCCCACAAGTCCACTTTAGCTCCTGAATCCAATTTATCCCTCCCACAATGCTCATTTTTCTTTAATACCTTTCATGCATTTTTTATGTCACTGGATCAAATTATTAGTTGGTAATTATAGGAAAAAACATTGAATCATATGAAAACTCTGGTGGAAATGGATCCAATCAGTACCCTATTACTTCTGAAAACTTAACAATTTCCTCCTCACATGTCACAAGGTCTCCATGCAAAGAAACCTTACAACGCCCTTTTTCTCAATCTTATCAATGTCTTTATTCTCTTACTCATTGATATCTACATGCTTTATAGTTACAAAATCTAAAAGGGAATTAAAACATTCCCTAGTGAATCAAAGTATTTCTGGCTCATGGGAATTTCTGTGACTATATAGTTGGTGGTGTGGAACTTGTCTGGTGGAGAAAAACAAGCAAACAAACAATGGAACAAACAGTGATGCTCTATTTCATGAGGTACATCCCTACAGAAAGAGTGTGCATTTTATGTAAGCCTGCAAGTAATTTTTTTATCATAAATTCACTGGGATGATTTCAATTTGCATGGTAAAGAATTTGTATGGAATAAGCAGTGTTTAAGGAACTATGAGACATAGCTCCTAAAATGTATATCAATTTTACAATTTCCTGAATATTTGGTTTTGGAGATGTCACTTAATGTCTCTGAACATCAGCATAACATGGCTGACATATTTATTCTATCAGTTCCAATATATGTTTTTTGAATTTGCAATCAAGATATTTCAATATAATTTTGATAGGCTAGAAACAACCAGCATATATGCACACTCATGGAAACATATATATACCTATGTAAATGATCTACATATATAAAAAGCCAGCTACTGGAACACTATAAAGACTGGAATGACCTGTCTCTATTATGTGCACTACTGCAAGCAAACTGGCCCAATTGGCCTATTCCACCCTGTTCCAGGATGGGGCAGCACAAACACCCCCTCAGCCCCACCTCTGATCAGCCTCTCCCACCCTGCTTAAGGGCCCTTCCCCTTATCTGGCTAAGCCCCTGATCAACCCACCCCACCCCAAAGCAGGTAGCCCCTTTCCCCGGCTGGCCCCACACCTGATTTCCCCACCACCCCAATTGTGGGTGGGGCCCACCAGCCAAACACCCATGGCCCCTGCCCACAGCCAACCTGGCCCTGATCATGCCCCAATCCAGGCAGGCTGGCTGGACCCTCTAGTTTGGGCCTCTAGTTTGTACATAAATGATCATATTAATGATCACATAAATGTACAAAACTGGGCCTCTGGTTTGTACATAAATGATCACAATGATGTTCTTTGAAATTTATGTTTCGGTAGGAGCTAATGCAGAACGCTCAACAGATGAAGCTCCACATGGCATAATAAAGGGACAACTGAAGACACGATCACTGGACCTTCTTGGTAAGAAGAAGAATTTCAAAAATAAAATATGTCAGGTTTATTCATCTTTCTGGAGTTGAATTAAGTGTGGAACTTAAAGCACAAAAGTACCTGTAGGTTACTATTACATGGAGAAAAGTTTTGATGAATACCCTCCTTTAATTAGTTAAATTCTTGCCTTAAGTGCAGGCATACCTTGGAGATACTTTGGGTTGTGTTCCAGACCATTGCAATAGAGTGAATATCACAAAACACAAGGCACATGATATTTGGGGTTTCACAAAGTGTATAAAATGATGATTACACTATACTGAATTCTATTCTGTGTACAGTAGCATTTTATCTACAAAGAAAATAATATATGTATTTAATTGAAAATACTTTATGTCTAGAAACTAAAAATAACCATTTGAAACTTAACTGAGTTGTAATAATTTTGTATATGTAGGGTCTTATCTCAATGTTGATGGCTGATATTGGTTCAGACTGGTGGTTGTTTGAAGACGGGGTAGCTGTGGAAATTTGTTAAAATAAGACAACAATAGAGTTTGCCATATCAACTTACTCTTTGCTCTTGGATGAGTTCTCTGTAGCATGCGCAGCTGTTTCATTATACCCACAGTAGGCCTTGTTTTAAATTGGAGCTGTACTCTCAAAACCTGCCACTTCTTCATCAGCTAAGTTTAGGTAAATTTCTAAAACTTTGCTGTTAATTTATCAATCTTCTCTACATCTTTTCTAAGAGTAGATTCCATCTCAACAAACCACTTTCTTTGATCATACCACATAAGAAGGTACTCCTCATGTATTAAAGTTGTATCATGAGATCACAGCAGAACTCCAGGCTGCACTTCTTCAGGCTCCACATATTATTCTAGTTCTCGTGATATTTCCATCACCTCACCAGTTATTTCCATGATAGAAAATTTAAAATTTTCATGGTCATTTACGGGGGCCTGAATCAACTTCTTTCAAACTCATGTTACTATTAGTAATTTGACCTCTCCCATGAATCACAGGTTTTGTTAATAGCATAGATAAAAGTGGGTCTGAATAATTTACAACTTACTGAATTTTCTGAATGTTTACAACTTACTTTGACCAGATCCATTGGGGCCATTATTATGTATGGTAGCTATAGCATTTTCAAATGTGCTTCTCATATAATAAGACTTGAAGCTACTCAGAATTACTCATCTTCACCCATCTGCTTCAGAAGGGATGTAGTGTTGGCTGGTGTGAAACACCATTAATCTCATTGCCCTCCGTCTCAGAAATCTGGGGTGAGCCGGTGCCTTAACAATTTGCAGGAATATGTTGAAAAGATTCTCTTTTATGAATGGTAGGTCTTAGCAGTGGGCCAAAATATTTTGAAAATTGTGTTATAAGCAGATGTGCTGTCAACTGGACATTGTTGTTCTCATTATAGAGCACACACAGAGGACTTTGAACATAGATGTGAAGGGTCCTAGGATTTTTAGAATGGCACATGAGCACTGGGTTTTAAATAAACTCACCAGTTGAATTAAATCTTCATGGTTTTGTCAGTCTGCTGTTTGAAACCCTGGAGGCAGTCACTGACTTTTGCTCCCTGGCTATGCAGGTTCCTGTTGTCGTTTTCTTAAAAAATAGGGCTACTTTGTCACCATTGAAAACCTGTTGTGTGGTGTGGCCATCTTCACTAAGTGTCTTAGCTAAAGGTTCTGGTTACTTTACTGTGTCTTCTCCAGGAGCACCTGCAGATTTCCCTGCACCTTTATGTTTAAGGAGATGGCTGCTTTTTTTTCAAACCTCCTGAAACAATCTGTGAGCTTCAAACCTTTTTCTGCAACCTTCATAGTATTAAAGAGAGTTAGGGTCTTGTTCTGGATTTGTTTAGGCTTAAGGGAGTGTTCTGGCTGGCTTGATCTTGTACCCAAATCACTAAACTATTCTTCATGTCAGCAATAAAACTTTTTTTGCTATCTTATCATTCTTAGTTGTCTCTGGTTTAACACCTTTACTTTTCTTCAAGAACTTGTCTGTATTCTCATTCTAGATTACTGCCACCACTTTCAGCCTATCTTGGCTTTGGAATGCCTTACTTACTAAACTTAATAATATTTAGCATTTGATTTAAGAGAGATGTCTGACACTCGTCTTTTCACTTGAACACTTAGAAGCCATGTGGGGTTATTAATCAGCATAATTTCAATATTGTTGTGTTTCTGGGATTAGGGAGAACTAAGGTAATGGAAAAAGGCAGAAATGTTCAATGAGTACATCAGTCAGATATTACACACCATTCATTGGTTAAAGTTATGTGTGCATTCATTTCTAACCAGGGAACCAAATGTCTCTGTCATTAGTGAGAGTTAGGTTTTTGGGATATTGCTGAAATAAGATTATATGAAAGTCCAGGGGAGAACGTGATGTGGTAACATTTTTTATTAGTGTGTATTTACCTTACTCATGTTTTGAAGTTCCATGCCCCTTAACCCAGTTCTGAAAAAGGGGCATTCGGGGTTTCAGCAGAGCGAAAAGCAAGGCCAAAGTGCAGAGCCTCCCTACTTGAAGTTCATTAGTCCAATGTGTGGAGTCCCACCTAGCCTTGAGCCAGGTGGACAAAGTGTAGTACTTCCCCTGCCACAGGAGAGCAAGGAACCAGGTGCATCAGAGAGAGAGAGGAGACAGACAGAGTGTGCTCCTTGGTTTAAACGTTTAATATTCAGGTTTCATGTGCTTGCAATAGACATGCCCATCTGGCCAATTACCTGTTTCCAAGGGTGATTGATGGGAAACTACCTTCCCATGTCACTCTGAGCTTACTGGGCATGCTTCCAAACTGCCTTTGTCAGTCCCTTCCCTCATTGATCAGTGGGGAGCAGAGTTGGAGAGTGTTAAATTTAGCTTTTTGGCCAACCTGTATAATGGCATGCCTACATTATCTGGTCTCTCCTTTATTATTTTCCTGTTAATTAATACCCTGTTGCCCAAACCGGTTTGGCTTAGTGGATAAAGCGTCGGCCTGCGGACTGAAAGGTCCCAGGTTCGATTCTGGTCAAGGGCATGTACCTTGGTTGCATGCACATCCCCAGTAGGAGTTGTGCAGGAGGCAGCTGATCAACGTTTCTCTCTATCCCTCTCCCTTCCTCTCAGTAAAAAATCAATAAAATATCTTTTAAAAAAATAATAATAATACCCTGTTATTACAATGGCATCATTCTCCCTTAGAAAAATAGAACCTTTTCATAGTTGTCTGAAGGGGAAATGGACAAAAGTCTCTGTCTTCTATATCTACTTCCTGCGTTCAAGCAGTAGTAGATCTGCCTATCTACAGTTTTGGGGTTTCTCCCTTTCTGACATTGGAAGGGGGAAGCAATTATGGAAAAGGAGTCTTTATGCAGGGAAGAGGAATTCTGCAAAGACAATGAAGGCTGGTATTCCAGGGAGATGACACATGCGATGTCCAGATGGATGAACATGGCATTTTTCAGGTGTTTTGGAAATGACAAACTTGACAAGAAACTTAAAAGGCAAAACTCAAAAGTGAGGAGACTTATTACAAGTAAGGTTTTAGTGAGAGGCAGAAACCCATGTGACAAAGGAAAGACTATCAGTGTCCCCAATTGGGTTGTAGGATAGGCTTCCTTGAAGGTAGATGTGTCTCACCTGTCTGAAGCCCTTTTGTTCACCACACTGAATCTAAAGTAAGCTAAGAGAAATAGTCTAAGATTTTCCCTGTGAGAAACTCTGGGCCTTTTCTGATGTACCATTTTGGACAGAATAGGAAAGCAGTTTCAAGTGAAGCAAATAAACAATCCATGTTTCATTGATTCAATCATAAGTCCAGACCATTGAGTCTCATTGCAGATGGTGATGCGGATGGCTTCTAAACATTTTGAACAGAAGAAATTAGGTACAAAGGACATAGGCAAACATTCTATAAAAATGGAAACAAGCAGTGACAGTCTGATAGTTTGTCTGAAGTTAGAACATCTTTCATTTCTGGTGATGTCATCAGGTGTTGAGGTGTATATTGCATATGCAAACACAGCCTTAAAATTAAGACATTGAAGACAGTTAACTGCATTAGAGTCCAATGTCTACAATTGGGCATTGTGGTTTCCATTGAAGCACAATATTTCTCTCCCTAAGATTACCCTCATGTTTTAAGAGACTGTATTAAGTTTGACTTTATTAATTGCATAAACACAACCAGAGTAACAAATGATCAAATTGATCCCACAGGCTTTTTCAAATCTGCTTTGTTGGAATCTCATTTGTTTATAAGAAATTTTTAGATTGTGCTCTAGTGAGCCAGCCCCACTGGGTGGAGAAGTGAAGGCCACGATTGCTATCAGGTTGTACCTGTGATACTGGTTTGTGTCATGTTCTCTAGTCCTTGAGGTTCCAAAGACAACATGAAGAGAAAAACTATCTTTGTCTCTTCACTGGAAACATTGTCACAAACCATGTGACATAGCAAGGTATCAGGCCAGTTTTACAAGTGGTTCTTGATTGGCTTCAATCAGTTTGAGGGGCAATCTCAATTCCTTAAGGACTCTGGTGGCATCCAGAATTTCAGGCATGTCTCCTTTAGACATGGCAATCCTGTGAAAGTTTTGGTCAATAAGGCCACATAGTTTGGAATTGATATTATTGGATTTATGCAAAGAAATGCATTGGCATAACTCACTCATTAATAATTGCCCAATTCTGGAGGTATCAGACAGAAAAAAAAAGGAACTAAAAGTGGACAATTAACATTCCATAAATTATTAAACAGGTTTCATAACCTTTCAGAAACACAGGCTTCTTATTAGCAAACATGAACATGCACTGATTTAGCAAACCAGAGATGAATTGAGCTAAACTAATTGGCTTAAATAGCTTTGGCTCAGATGAGATCTATTTTAACTCACTAACTTAGTAATCACAGGTGAACTTAATTAAATTGATTGGCTCAGATAAGTTTAGGCTCAGATGAGATCTCTTTCTCTGACTCTGCATTCCATGCCAGTATGTGGGCACTTTTGAGGATTGAAAATTGTATTGTTGTACATTTTGAGGAGAAAATGAAAACTCTGGAATGGAGAGAGATTGGAAAGCTGAGGAAATGGTTGAGCGTCCTCAATATTCTCAAGATTTCTGGTCATGTGCCAGAGCCTAGGATTTTCACAGGACCACCCACTGTCAGTCTCTGCATCCAGAGAATGGTGTTTTGCCCTTCCTTTCCCACACTGTGGCAGAGACCTTTCCAAAATAACAATAAAATTTTGCCCAGTAGTGAAGGGTTAGAATGTTAGTGCTGATCTGGCATCCTTGGATTGAATTTAGTTATCTCCACACAGAAGATTCTTTTTGCCTCTGATCTTATTGGAAGCTTTCATAGAACTTAGAATCTGCATTCCAACAGATGACTCAGACAAGACTTTTTGAAGACTTGGCACTAGCACTAGAAAAGGCAGTTAAAGGCAGACAGTTTTCTTTGAAAAACCCAGAATAAAATTCCATGCCAGCTTGGGGCACTCTCCCAGAATGGAAATTGTATAATTGTTGATTTTGAGGAAAAAACAAACAAACAAAAAGCTGAGTGCAGGGTGATGCCCTTCTTTGCTCAGGAGCCCACAGGTGGGATGGACATGCACCTGAAGTCCAACAAGGCTGCTAGGGGTGATGTCTTGGGCCCCTTAGCATAGAAGAGAGAGGTTGGGGCCACTGCAATCAGCAAAAACAGTTAAGCAGCTTTTCTTAATGCATCCAATGGGGTGCCCTTCTCCCCCTATTCTCTAGCACCAGCACCAGGAGGTCAGAGCCCTGCATTCCTGAAGTCTGCAGGGCTGAGTGTAGGGAGGGGCAGTGAGAATTTTATGCATCCTTTTGGAAGGAGGTTTCTCAGTCCCCTGTAAATACATCATATTCCAGCTGAGGGAGAAAAAGAAAAATCAGATTTATTCTGTACCTTACCGAGAGGGTGGGGGCATGGTTGTTAGCACCAGGCTTAAAGAAACTGGGACAGAGGGTTTCTGCGAAAGTCACCCTTAGACTCCAGTTCCCAGCCATCCAGGGGCCCAGAGATTAGCACCTTCTATAACTGGTGCCCAGCTCTAGGGCCACTGTTAACATGCTTTCAGAGTGGAGATGTGGTGCTGTGAAGTCAGCATTACTCTGTATGCCTGGGAAGCTTCTCAATTATTCCAGGCCAGACACAGAGCCTATTAAACTGGAATTCAGTGTGTGTCCCATGAGGGTTCCCAGACCTGAATACTATGGTAGTGGCACTGAGGAAGCACCCAATCCATCTGCAGGGGCTAGGGTAGCTACAGCTGTGGGCTTCTGTGCCAGCCATAGCTCCAGCTGGAGACACAGCTGGATACCCCACTCCCATGCTCATAAAGGAATTAGAATATGGGAGAAAGAGAGATTCCCAGAATAGGGAAGCTAAATTCTTTTCTTACTGGGCTCCCCAGGTTCTTGGTCAGTCTTCACCTTCTTTGCTGCTTCATCCTCTGAGTCCTGGAATGGAGTAATTTTCCCCATGAATTTCACAGGTCCACTCTCCTGCTTATTATACTCCTGGATTTTAAACTGGACAACCAATGGGTCCAAGCTGCCTGTTACTACCTGGACTAATTAAGCAGAGACAGGGTTGAATCATATATGAGCATCTATTCCAATAATGTGGCCAGTATGGAAGAGCAGCAGGTCTTCCACAAATATCTGCTCTGTAAGTCCCCTTCCCCCCATAAGCCAGCTGCTTACATTGGCTGGGAGAAAGATTACATTGTAATGTAGGTAATGGGAATAAAATGGGTATAATGGTGACAGATTACATGCAATGCAGGCTGTCAGTGGGCACCTCTGGGACTCTATTATTTGGACAACAAGGTTGTTAATCTTTCCATGATAATAGAAAGTTCTTCACTATCAGGTATCAGCCAGTTCAGAATGAGCAAAACAATCATGGATAACAGAGCATAATTAATATTTATTATCATTATAGTTGGTTCCGATATTCTATTTCTATCCCTGACATTCCCCCTTGCTATTTCTATCGCATCATATCTATGAGATTAGTTTTATGTCAAAGGTCTCATCCTGCTGGACTGCATTTACTTCTGTCTTGAAAGCAGTTCCTGGGAATTGAATACAACAAATGCAGGAATATATTAAAAACAGCAGCATACAATCAGACTACAAAAATAAACTCTAGGAAAATAAAGACGAATTCCCACAACACACACAGGCTGGGTATCCAAGAGTTTAACTTGGATTAGCCAAATTCACAAAAAATAATTCATTCTTTTACCTTGGAGATGATTTACCTATTTGTTGAATGTGTGTGTTTTTTATCAATTAATAATTGTCACATTAAAACAGCACATTCTTTTGAATTACTTCGTAGTGCTACAACAGATGTTAATATCACCTAATGAGGAATGCATGAGGCCAAACATGGTAAGGGATTATGAATTTATTAGATGATCTGGATACCAAAGGGTTGAGCTCCAGTAAGGCATCAGTACCCAGGAACAGGGAGTCAGAAGTTTAAAAGGACTCTACACAGGCATTTTCAGCATGGAAATGTCTGGGCAGGTCTGGATCCTAGGAAAGTGCAGATGGGAAAGATAATGGTCTTAGCAAGTGAAATGTGGTTTAGCCAGTGGAATGTGATCCAAGCAAAAGGAAATGTCAGTTGTAAAGTGGACTAAAGGTCATTTCCCAAGGGAGTAGGTATCAATTTAATTATTCCATCAGACCTAACATTCCAGCCTTTTTGTTATATAGAACTAGTAGCCCTGTGCACAAATCCATGTGCCAGTAGCTCGCTGCTGCCCTCCTGTAGCTCTCCCGCCCCCCTCTCACCTCAGCCCCCTCAGAGCTTGCTGCCCTGCCCCCTCCTGTAGCTCTCCACTGCCTGCTTGTAGTTCGCTATTCCAGCTTCCTGCAGATTCATGATCCAGTCATTACGTGGTGAGTTGTTATGTCTCATGGCATAATCGATAATTAGCATATTTCTCTCTTATTATATACAATAGGGGAAGAGGTCATATCTTCCATAGTTACTTCCTACTGAAAGGGTACATCCAGGCCGTAGGGGATAGAATCTGGTTGTAGTTGGCTGGAACACTGTCTAGATTCCTTGTTGTTGGAGTGAGTGGTGCAGCAACATGATTTCCCTGAGAGACTGGTTGCTGAAGGCTCAAAAGCAGTCCTGAAGGAAAGATGAAAAATGTCGCAGACTACATGGGCCAAAAACAAGGATGCGGAGTGGGAATGTTAATAGTCCTATGAAGTGCAGTAGCCAGGTATACAAACACATCATCTTTCCACAGGCAGTGGGATGGCTGTGATACTTAGGGGACTCCAGATCATGAAATGGTGATATGCCTGAAATGAGTTTTAATCTGGAAAGCTGGAACAATGGGGTATGCCTCGATAGTTTATCTGCAGTTTGGGGTAGATAGGAGTACTTGATAAGGGCCTTGCCAATAGGCTATAAATTTTTGATGGGTGGGTTTCATTTAGGAGGACACAGTCCCCTGTCTGTAGAGGAGTAGGGGGATGTCTCCCATTAAAGATTCAGGGAGGACCAGCATGATCAACATGTTCTCTCAATAATTGTCGGATGAGATTTAAAATGGGAACATAGTCTCCTGGAGGGGTCTCTGTGGAAGGTCTTCCATACATGAGTTCAAAGGGACTAAGAAAGTAGGGTGCATGGGGGGGTTGCCCTGATGCAAATAAGGGCTAGAAGTAGGAGAGTAGCCAAGGTTCTTTAGTTTCAAGAGTTAATTTTGTTAGGTCAGACTTAATTAAGGCAGTCACCTTTTCTATCTTGGCTGAAGATTGGGGCTGGTGAGGGATGTGTAAGTTCCACTGATGTTCAGAGTGGAGGAGACCTGTTGAGTTATTTGAGATATGAAAGCAGGTCTATTATCTGATTGCAATGAGGTGGGTAGGCTGGATCTTGGAATGCTATGCTGAATGACAGTTTGTGTGACCTCAGAGGACTTTCAGAGGTAGTGGGAAATGTCTTCTACCCAGCCTGAGAAGGCATCTACTAGGTTTAAGAAATGTTTGGTTCTTTAATAGGGAGCATGTGAATGATGTGAATTTGACAGTCTTGTCCAGGGATTTGGCCCCTAGCCTGATGAGTGGGGGGAAAAGAGGTCTAATCTAACCTGCCCTTGGGGAGATGTTGAGTAACAAGTAGAACAGGTTTTGGAGATATCTGGCAGTATGGAGGCTAGGCTAGGATATCTGATGAGGGGTTTTAGGAGTTGAAAAAGTAGTCTGTATTCCTTATATAGAGAATTGTGAATAGCCCATTAGATTTCATGGGCCTATCCCAAGTGAAAGATATATTTTCCCTGAAATTTTAACTATGAATCTTTCTGGGTGGCCCCAAGAGTTAATAAGAACTGAATTTTTTCTGGAGGGTATTTGGCTATTGTATGAGGTATAACTAAGACTTTAGAGAGACAGAGGCTTCCTCCGAGCTGCTGTCTTGGCCTCCTGGTCTGCTTTGTTATTTTCCTGTATTAAGCATTCATTCCCGACTTGATGTCCTTTGCAGTGTATGACTTTTAAGACGTCTAGAAAAGTGGAGAGAAGTTCCTAAACACCAAGCAGGAAGACCTGTTGAGACTTTAAATGATAGTGTCAAGGACTATGAATGAGCCGTGGAAATGAAGAAAATCTAGGCTCCAATCTAAGGACTTAAGCAACAGGGGAGAGCCTGGGCAGGGTCACTTTATCTTAAAAGGAGAGAAGGGGTCCCTTCATATGTAAGGGGTGATCAGGTCCTGACACTGGACAACTTTTTTTACAACTTCAACAAAAATTTCTTCCCATTGACAAATATTCAGCTTTGCCCAAAATGTAAATTTGGGAAAATACTTTAAACACCTTGTTACTTTTAATAAAATGTACCTTCAACAAAGTACAAGAGGCCTTCTGTAATGAAAAGTGCAGGTGAATTTAAAACTTGTCTAGCAATCAATGTTTCATTATATTTATGTTATTTTTAATTAGATATTTATCAATTAACCCAAAAATGCTCTCAAGCCTTTAAGTTAGCAAAGACTTTGGAAAATTATGTACGGGCATATGAGACTGGAAGAAAGGTATGGGGGCTACAGAGCCAGTGCTCTGATAGTCCCATCTCAGGTCAGTTCAGGACACTGCATCAGCACCAACCAGGTTAGCTGCCATCCGTGTTTATGCAGGACATCAGCATGGTTCTGAGCTGCTAGCCAAATGCACCTTTCCTCCTCTGGGGTTAGAAGGGAGAACAGGGTGACATAAATGTCATGCCAGATCAGGTCAGAGGATTGGGTCAGGTACTCAAATTCCTTAGTAAAAGTGGTTGGTTCACTGGAAAAGAACCTAGTCTTTTTTCAATCTAGGAAATGTCGGACATAGAGAATAAGATGTGGACTCAGACTATGCCATCAGTTACTGCTACCTCCCACGGGTAGAATGGGTGAGGGAACTGAAGTGACTCTTGAGAAAGGTTGGGTCATTGGGTCACACATGAGTGAGTGTATGGTGGGGAAAAGGCTGTATTGAACTCATTCTCAGGATTTGGGCTGTCAGGGGCTGGGGGAAAAGGTGGTTGCTGGTTAGGAGGTCCTGGATTCTACTGTGAAGGAGGGCACATAAGGGGTTGGAGGTTGATGGCCTGCTAGGTTACAAGTAGATTCAGAATCAGAAGTGTTAGGGGCATGATGTTTTGTGTGAAGGAGAAGGATCTTATTTGTAGAGTAGGACTGACAGAGAGGGTAGAGGCAGAAGGCTGAAAAAGGCCATTTTCCATTGAAGTGACAGCAATGATCTAAATCACACAATATGTTAAAATAAAAAGTGCCATTTTCAGGCCAATGATATTTATTATCTAGTTTACATTATGGCCAAACAAGGCAGAAAAGAAAATGAGGTGTTGGGCCTAATCTCCTCCATGAGTCTAAGGGGGTTGAGAAATAATATTTTTTGGAATTTATTTTTAATTTTTTAAAATTTTTATTGTTGAAATTTTTTCCCCATTGACCCCTTCTAGCCTGTCCCCTATCCCCCCAATCCCAGCCTGTACCACATATTGTTTGTGTCCATGGGTTGTGCTTATATCCATACAAGTCATTTGGTTGATGTCTTCCCATCCACCCATCCACACCCACCTTTCTCTGAGATTCAATACTTTGCTTATATGGCATTTTAGATTTCACTTTGTTTCTAAAGATTTGGTTTCTTCTCATCCTCTCCTTTGTCCAAGCCTCCTTCTCTTTCTCAGAAATAAATTCCAGGAGTTTTTTAATGATGTGATACATTGAAAATAGTAAAAACAGCTCAGCTGGCGTAGCGCAGTGTTTGAGCATCAACATATGAGCCAGGAGATCACAGTTTGATTCCTGTTTGAGGTATATGCCCAGGTGTGGGCTTGATCCCCACTGTGAGTTATGCAGGAAACCACCTATCAATGATTCTCCCTCATCATTGATGTTTCTATCGCTCTCTCTGCCTTCCTCTCTGGAATCAAGAAAAATATAGTTTAAAACAGCAACAACAGATATGTAACATTCCATGATCCATATGATCTATGTTCTATCTTCTATGCCAGGGATGGGGAACTTTTTTCTGCCAAGGGCAATTGGGATATTTATAACATCATTTGTGGGCCAAACAAAATTATCAATTAAAAATTAGCCTGCTATATTTGGTCAGACATTTAATTAACTTACCCCCAATGCCTTGGCAGGGCCAGAGGTGCTTTAGATTTTTAAGGTGATAGCCAAAAGGTGTCTTTTTAGGGGGTGCTCCCCATGATAATGTGAATAAACTTGGCCCATGAGGGGAAGAGTGAGTGACAGACTACAAGTCCAAAGGTGACTATTTAGGGCAGGCATCACCACTGCTAAAGAAATCACTACAATAAATGAGGAGTAACCCTCCACACTGGGCATCCCCACTCCAGAAGGACCAGAAGCACAATGGCTCAGGAAGGAGTGTTCTGGCCAAGTACTAGGACTTTTGAGATTAGAGGACTTTGAGAAGTCAGTGAAAGTAAGTTGGCAAAAGACTCGAGAGTAGTGAAACTATGTAATAGCACTCTCCTAGAGAAGATTGGCTGGTGTGGGATAGAGGGTCAGCAATGGAAAAGGACAGGTTCCTAAACTAGAGTCCTCCTGGCCTGGTTTGGGAGGGACCATAAGGGAGAGAGGCCTAATTGAGGCTGGCAATGGAGTCACCCAAGTAGGATTAGGAGGTAAGCCCAGGATGAGCTACCACTACCTACCTTTCTCTGAGTAGCAAACTCTGGGTGAACAAAGCTGGAGCAATGCCTCCCCTTTCCTGTGGAACCCTCCTGGATGTTGGCACCAAATGTTAACATAATTGAAAGAGGAATGGATGGGGCCAAATGTGGTAAGGGATTATACATTTATTAGGTCATCTCAATACCCAATGATTGAGCCACAAAATGGTGTAAGCTCAAAGGACAGGGAGTCAGAGGTTTTAAAGTATTCTAGGTGGGCTTTTTCAGCTGGGAACTCTCTGGGTGGGTCTGGATCCTGGAAAAGTCTGGAAGGGAAAGATAACAGTCTTAGCAAGTGGAATGTGGTCTAAGTGAAGGGAATGTCTGTTGTGAAGTGGTCTAAAGGTCAATTACCAGGGGAAGGGGGGTCACTTACATTATTTGATCAGACCTAACAATAATAAATAATCTGCTGATGCCAGATTCTCTAGAACTGCCTCCCTCACCTGGCTCAGTTCCTGATTTATTCCATGTATATCCCTGCAAATGGAATTCAAAGTTTTTACTATACTACAGCCAGCCCAGCCACTTCTACATTAAGAGAGTCTATCGTTACTAGCATAACAAAAATGTTTAAAGCAATGTATTCAGCAGGATTCCACAGGTGGAGATCATCATTGAAGTCCTGTGCCATGGCCATGAAAAGGTCTCTTTTGATTCAGACCCTGTGATGTTTTCCCCCTGGTGCTCTTGGCAGGGCTATATGAATAAATGGTTACCTATATATCCGAAACTAACCAGCCCGCAGCTTACTATGTCCATTACTGTAAAGGAGGGAGAAATTCTCAGAGGAATTCATATTGCAGTTATTAGATACTTAATAATAATATAGAACGCCCAGTAAATGTCAGATATTCACCAAAGGAAGCTACTCCAGTAACCTTTAGGGAAAACATCTCTGCATCCTTTTCCCAGACAGTGGGTCCCAACCTATAAAGATCCCTATCTGTAACTTTCTTCCCAAAATGAATACAAGAATTCTATATATTCACAATAGGTGTCCCAATTCCTACTAGGCTAGATGTAAAGGTCTGTTCTCCATTATCAGCTTCAGAGCAGTTTGAGTAGTAAGAAGCACATCTCAGAATCCTATCCATTTTCCCTCTGTTTGATCATCTGGCATTCTACTTCCCATGTTTTGAGTAGAACTCTGTCTGTCTCCTGCTTCCCATGTTTTGAATAGAACTCTGTGGACCTGGTCCATCGTCCATGCTCTGCTCATGTCTATCTAACTACCTCCCACATCACCTCCTCAAGGATCTTGGCCTCAATTATTTCAAAGAAAAGGGGTATAGGCCTCTTCTGTAGCTGCTTCATGCTGAGGAGGGATGAAGTTTTCATCAGATCCAAGAAATCCTTACTCTCTGTCAGAGGGACAATGAAGGCTGGGCATGGAAGAAGGTGGTAATGGTGTCTAGAGGTGGAATTCTATTAATGTGAGTAGGTCTTGTAACCTGTTGAAGATAAACATAAGTATAAAATTTTGTATTATTGGGGTAAAAGTTATAACAGCAAGAAAATTTTAAAGATAGTTAATTGAATTAGAGTATAATATTCACAATTGTGTATTATAGAGTCTATTGAAACAAAACTTTCCCCCTAAATTACCCTCATTTTTATTAAAGAGCCAAATTAAGACAAATTTATTAACTGTATTATGACTAGTTACAATTTAGCTTGATGGTTTGCATGAATACAATAAGAATAGCAATTGATTGTATAGGCTTTTAAAAGTCTGATTCACTGGAATCTCATGATTTGAGCTTTTATTAGCATCTCAGGACAAAGAAGCTCAGCCACCTAGCTGCCATCAGGTTTTCCTGCAATAACTGTACACTTGGGTGAATTCCTCAAATACTTGAGGTCCCCAATGATGTATTGAGGTTCCTTCCTTGCCAAACATCAGAAAAGGAGCTTCCCTTCCATACCTGTAAAAACTGCCATGAACCAAGTGATCAAGCAAGATACTAGGCTTTCTCCCAGGTGCTCTTATTGGCTTCTTTTTTTTTTCTTCTTGTTTTTCATTGTTGAAAGTATTACAAATAGTAGTACATATGTCTCCTTTTTTCCCCCAGTTGACCTTCCCCCACACCCTGCCCTATCCCTGGGAACATAGTCTCATTTCCCCCCCCCCCCCCCCCGCCACAAGTGTCTTGAGTCCATTGGTTATGCTTATATGCATGCATACAAGTCCTTTGGTTGATCTCTTAACTCCCCCCACCCCATCCTCCCCAGCCTTCCCACTGTCGTTTGACAGTCTGTTCCATGCTACTCTGGCTCTGTATCTATTTTTGTTCATCTACACTAATAAAAGAGAAACATGCAAATTGACCGTACCTCCACTATGCTCACAAGCCATGTCCACCAGCGAATCAGGAGGAAGTATGCAAATTAACCCAACCAAGATGGATGTGGGCACTGAGCGAGCAGGAGGCTTGAGTTTCCCTGGCAATGGAGGAAACCAAGGTTCCCACCTGCTCTGGTTGGCCCTGGCCTCCAATCAAGGCAACAAAGTTTCAATTATAGAAGATAAATAAATCCCAGATACCAGGGCCTCTGCTTGGGTTGCCAGGGGGGCATGGCCAGCCTGAAAACCACCACAGGCCCCTTGCACAGGCTACCCCATGCCCCAAGGGAACCCCCACCCTGATCCGGGACACACTTCAGGGCAAACCAGTCGGCCCCCGCCCCCAACTCTATCCTATCTAATAAAAGAGTAATATGCAAATTAACTGTCACTCCAACACACAAGATGACTGCCCCCTTGTGGTCAAAGATAGCTGCCCCCAAGTGGACACAAGATGGCCGCCACAAGATGGCCAGCAGGGGAGGGCAGTTGGGGGTGATCAAGCCTGCAGGGGAGGGCAGTTAGGGGTGACCAGGCTGGCAGAGGAGCAAGTTGGGGGCTACCAGGTCTGCAGGGAAGGGCAGTTGAGGGGGGTGTCCCAGGCCAGAAGGGGAGGACAGTTAGGGGTGACCAGGCCTGCAGGGGAGGGCAGTTAGGGGCAATCAGGCTGGCAGAAGAGCAGTTAGGCATCAATCAGCCTGGCAGGAGAGTGGTTAGGGGGTGATCAGGCTGTCAGGCAGAAGAGTTAGGGGCAATCAGGAAGGCAGGCAGGTGAGTGGTTGGGAGCCAGCAGTCCTAGATTGTGAGAGGGATGTCTGACTGCCCATTTAGGCCTGGTAGGCCCGGTAGGATTGGGCCTAAATGGGCAGTTGGACATCCCTTGAGGGGTCCCAGATTGGAGAGGGTACAGGCTGGGTTGAGGGACACACACCCCCATACACGAATTTCATGCACCAGGCCTCTAGTCAGTTTATAATGTTCTTTATTATCCATAAATGAGTGAGATCATGTGGTATTTTTCTTTCACTGACTGGCTTATTTCACTTAACATAATGCTCTCCAGTTCCATCCATGCTGTTGCAAATTGTAAGAATTCCTTCTTTTTTATAGTATTTGATTGTGTAGATGTACCACAGTTTTCTAATCCACTCCTCTGCTGATGGACTTTTAGAATGGTTCCAAATCTTAGATATTATAAATGATGCTGCTATGAACATAGTGGTGGATATAACCTTTCTGATTGGTGTTTCTGTTTTCTTGGGATATATTCCTAGAAGTGGGATTACTGGGTCAAATGGCAGTTTCATTTTTAACTTTTTGAGGAAAAGCCATATTGTTTTCCACAGTGGTTGCACCAGTCTGCATTCCCACCAGCAGTGCACGAGGGTTCCATTTTCTCTCCAGCACTTGTTGTTTGTTGATTTGTTGGTGATAGCCATTCTGAC
Organism: Cnephaeus nilssonii; assembly: GCF_951640355.1. NCBI lineage: Eukaryota > Metazoa > Chordata > Mammalia > Chiroptera > Vespertilionidae > Cnephaeus > Cnephaeus nilssonii. Next base: position 9,877,999 of record NC_137075.1, on the reverse strand, counting down.
CAGTGTGAGGTGGTACTTCATTGTTGTTCTGATTTGCATCTCTCGGATGATTAGTGACTTTGAGCATTTTTTCATGTGTCTCTTGGCTTTCTGAATGTCCTCTTTCGAAAAGTGTCTATTTAGGTCATTTGCCCATTTTTTATTGGATCGTTCATTTATCTTCCCTTTGTTAAGTTGTATGAGTTCCCTGTAAATGTTGGAGATTAAACCCTTATCAGAGATAATATTGGCAAATATGTTGTCACATGCAGTGGGCTTTCTTGTTGTTTTGTTGATGGTTTCTTTTGCTGTGCAAAAGCTTTTTATTTTGATGTAGTCCCATTTGTTTATTTTCTCCTTAGTTTCCATTGCCCTAAAGCTGTATTGTTAAATATATTGCTAGGACAAATGTCTGCTATTTTGCTGCCTATGGCTTCTTCTAAGATTTTTATGATTTCCCATCTTATGTTTAAGTTCTTTAACCATTTTGCATTTCTTTTTGTGTATGGTGTAAGTTGGTGGTCTAGTTTCATTTTTTTGCAAGTATCTGTCCAGTTTTCCCAACACAAGTTATTGAAGAGACTATCTTGACTCCATTGTATGTTCACGCCTCCTTTTTCAAATATTAATTGTGAATAATGGCTTGTGTTCATTTCTGGATTCTCTGTTGTGTTCTACTGGTCTATATGTCTGTTGTTCTTATGCCAGTAGCACACAGTTTTGAGAACAATGGCTTTGTAGTATAGCTTGATATCTGGTATTTTGATCCCTCCAACATTGTTCTTCTTTCTCAAGATTGCTGCAGCTATTCGGGGTCTTTTTTTATTCCAGATGAATTTTTAGAAAATTTGTTCTAGGTCTTTGAAGTATGCCATTGGAATTTTAATGAGGATTGCATTGAATTTATAGATTGCTTTGGGTAGTATGGACATTTTAATGATGATGATTCTACCAAACCATGAACATGGTATATTCTTATATTTGTTCATGTTTTCCTCTATCTCTTTTTTCTGCGTTCTGAAATTTACGGAGTACACGTCTTTTATGCCCTTGGTTAAGTTTATTCCTAGGTATCTTAACTTTTTTTGTTGCAATGGTAAATGGGATTGCTTTTTTAAGTTCTCTGTCTGTGAGTTCATTATTGTTGTATAGAAAAGCCATAGATTTCTGGGTGTTAATTTTGTATCCTGCTACATTGCTGAATTCATTTATTAAGCCTAATAGTTTTTGGATGGAGTCTTTGGGGTTTTCTATGTACAATATCATGTCATCTTCAAATAAGGACAGTTTTACGTCTTCTTTTCCAATTTGGATGCTTTTTATTTCTTCTTCTTGTCTGATAGCAATGGCTAGTGCTTCCAGTACTGTGTCGAACAGGAGTAGTGAGAGTGGGCATCCCTGTCTTGTTCCTGTTCTTAGGGGAAATGGTTTTAGTTTTTGCCCATTGAGTATGATGTTGGCTGTGGGTTTGTCATATATGGCTTTTATTATGTTGAGGTATGATCCTTCTATTCACAAATTGCTGAGGGTTTTTATCAAGAGAGGGTGTTGGATTTTTTCAAATGCTTTTTCTGCATCAATGGATATGATTATATGGTTTTTGTCTCTCAGTTTGTTTATATGGTTTATCACATTTATTGATTTGCAGATATTGTTCCATACTTGCATCCCTGGAATAAATCTCACTTGTTCATGGTGTATGATCTGTCTAATGTATTGCTGGAGTAGATTTGCTAGAATTTTGTTGAGGATTTTAGCGTCTATATTCATAAGGGATATTAGCCTGTAATTCTCTTTCTTTGTATCTGGTTTTGTCATTAGGCTTCATAGAAAGAGCTTGGAAGTGCTCCTTTCTCTTGAATTTTTTGGAATAGTCTGAGTAAGAGAGGCTTTTTTTTTTTTCTTCAAATGCTTTATAAAACTCCCCTGTGAAGCTGTCTGATCTAGGGCTTTTATTTGTTGGAAGATTTTTTTATCACTGCTTCCATTTCCTTCATAGTTATCAGCCTATTCAGAAGTTTTTATTCTTTCTGGCTGAGTTTTTTGAAGGTTATATTTTTTTAGGAATATGTCCCTTTCTTCTAGGTTGACCAGTTTGTGGAGTAGAGTTGCTCATAGAATTTTTTTATGACTCTACATATTTCTATGGGGTCTGTTGTTATTTCACCTCTTTTGTCTATGGTTTTGTTTATTTGGGTCCTCTCTCTTTCCTTCTTGGTGAGCCTGGCTAGAGATTCATCAATCTGGTTTATCCTTTCAAAGTACCAGCTCTTGGTTTCATTGATCTTTTATATTGTTTTTTTGGTCTCTATGTCATTAATTTTGCTCTGATCTTTATTATCTTTTTCCTTCTGCTCATTGTGGGCTTTTCTTATTGCTTTCTTTCTAATTCTTCAAGTTGCAAAAGTTAGATGGTTTATTATCTGTTTTTCTTGTGTGTTTTTTTTTGTGTTTTTTTTTTGTTGTTGTTGTTTTTTAGGTAGGCCTGTAATGCTATGAACTTTCCTCTCAGTACTACTTTCATTGTGTCCCAAAGTTTTTGGATTGTTGTGTTTTCATTGTTGTTTGTTTCCAGGATGTGTTTTATTTCTTCTTTGATCTCCCTGGTAACCCAATCATTGTTTAATAGTATGCTATTCAGTCTCCAAGTGTTTGAATTTTTATGATTGTCTTTACTGTAGTTGATGTATAATTTTATGCCATTTGTGATCTGAGAAGATGCTTAATATGATTTCAATCCTCTTGAATTTGGAGAGACTTTGCCTGTGTCCAAATATGTGGTCAATCTTTGAAAATGTCCCATGTGTGCTTGAGAAGAATGTATATTATGTAGTTTTGGGGTGAGATGTTCTAAAGATATCGATTAAGTCCATCTGATCTAGTGAGTCATTTAGGATTGAAGTCTCTGCTGTTTTGTCTAGAGGATTTATCCATTGATGTTAATGGGATATTAAAGTCTCCTACTATGATTGTGTTGCTGTCAATCTCACCCCTGATATCTTCCTGAAGTTTTTAATGTATTTGGGTGCTCCTGCATTGAGTGCATAAATGTTTACCAGAGTTATATCCTCTTGTTTTGTCGATCCCTTTAATATTATGAAGTGGCCTTTCTTGTCTCTTGTTATGGTCTTCACTTTGAGGTCTATTTTGTCAGATATAAGTATTGCTACCCCAGCTGGGTGTTTTTTTTGTTGTTGTTTTTTTTTTTTTCATTTTCATTTGCCTGAAAGGTATTTTTCCATCCTTTCACTTTTAGTCTGTATGAGTCCCTTGTTCTGAGGTGGGTATTCTATAGACAGCATATATATGGGTCATGTTTTCTTATCCATTCAGCCTCTCAATGTCTTTTGATTGGAGCATTTGATCCATTTACATTTAATGTTATTATTGATAGGTACTTGTTTGTAGCCATTTGTTTATTTTATGTCTATGTTCCTTCTTTCCTTTCTATTTCTTCTTTTTATAGCATTCCCTTTAGCTTTTCTTGCATTGCTGGCTTGTTAGTGATAAACCCCCTTAGCTTTTTTTTTTTTTTTTTTTTTTTTTTTTGTCTGTTAAGGTCCTGACTTTCCCTTCAATTTCGATTGATAGTCTTGCTGGATAGAGTATTCTTGGATTCAGTCCTTTGCTTTGCATCACTTTGCATACCTCCTTCCATTACCTTCTAGCTTGATGTGTTTCTGTTGAAAAATCATTTGATAATCTGATGGGAGATCCTTTGTAGGTAACTCTCTGTCTCTTGCAGCCTTTATGATTCTCTCTTTGTCATTAACATTTGCCATTGTAATTATGAAGTTTCTTGGTGTGGGTCTTTTGGGATTGATTTTTCTTTGGACTCTCTGTACTTGTGTAACATTTTTCTTCCCCATATCTGGGAAGTTTTCTGTAATTTCTCAGAGTAGATTTTCTAATCCTTACTGCTCTTCTGGCAGCCCTATTATACATATACTAGAGGCCCAGTGCACGAAATTTGTGAACGGGGGACAGGGAGTGTCCCTCAGCCCAGCCTGCACCCTCTCCAATCTGGGACCCCTCGAGGGATGTCCAACTGCTTGTTTAGACCCGAACCTGGTAGGACATGCCTCCTTAAACGGGCAGTCAGACATCCCTCTCACAATCCAGGACTGCTGGCTCCCAACCGCTCACCTGCCTGCCTTCTTGATTGCCTCTATCCGCTTCTGCCTGCCAGCCTGATCACCCACTAACCACGCCCCTGCCAGGCTGATTGATGCCTAACTACTCCCCTGCCAGCCTGTTTTCCCCTAATTGTCCTCCCCTGCAGGCCTGGTCCCCCTCAACTGCTCTCCCCTGCAGGCCTGGTCTCCCCCAACTGCCTTTCCCTACAGGCCCGGTTGCCCCCATCTTCCCTCCTCTGCCAGCCTGGTCACCCCTAAGTGCCCTCCTCTGCAGGCTTGATCACCCCCAACTGCCCTTCCTTGCAGACCTGGTCCCTCCCAACTTCCTTCCCCTGCTGGCCATCTTGTGGTGGCCATCTTGTGTCCACATGGAGGCAGTCATCTTTGACCACATGGGGGCAGCCATCTTGTGTGTTGGAGTGATGGTCAATCTGCATATTACTCTTTTAGTAGATAGGATAGAGGCCTGGTGCATGGGTGGGGGCCAGCTGGTTTGCCCTGAAGGGTGTCCTGGATCAGGGTGAGGGTTCCCTTGGGTCATGGGGTAGCCTGGGCGAGGAGCCTGTGGTGGTTTTCAGCCTGTGGTGGTGGCAACCCAAGCGCAGGCCCTGGTATCTGGGATTTATTTATCTTTTACAATTGAAACTTTGTAGCCTGGAGTGGAGCCAAGCTTTCTGCTTGCTCTGTGGCAGCAGCCATTTCTGTTGGGATTTATTTATCTTCTATAGTTGAAACTTTGTAGCCTTAAGTGGAGGCCTGGGCCAGCCAGGGCTGCAGAACCTTGGCTTCCTCCATCATTGGGGGCAACCCTAGCCTCCTGCTCTCTCCAGCTCCGTGGCTGCTGACATTTTTGTTGGCATTTATTTATCTTCTATCATTGAAACTTTGTAGCATTGAGTGGAGGCCTGGGCCGGCAAGGGCAGGTGGAAATCTTGGTTTCCTCCATCGCCAGGGAAACCCAAGCCTCCCTCCTGCTCTTTCTGTGGTCACATCCATCTTGGTTAGGTTTATTTGCATATTCGCTCCTGGTGGCCGTGGCTTGTGGGCATGATTTATCGGTGTAGTGGAAGTACTGTCAATTTGCATATTACTCTTTTATTAGATAGGATTGCTTTGTTTTGCATTGTCCCAAAGCTCCCTTAGGCTCTCCTCCTGCTTTTTAAATTTTTTTTCTCCAGTTGCTGTTCAGGTTGAGTTTGTTTCTGTACCTTATCTTCTAACTCACTAATTTGGTCCTCTGCTTCTTCTAGTCTACTGTTGAAACCTTCCATGGTGTTTTGATTGTAGCTATATCACTTTTGATTTCTTCCTGGTTTTTGCATAGGTTGTTGATTTTCTTGTCCATCTGTTTTATGAACTATACAACCATTACTCTGAATTATTTTTCTGTCATGTTGCATGCTTCCTTTTCAATTATTTCCTTTTTTGGCGATTCCTCATTTTCTTTCCTCTGGGGATTGTTTCATTGTCGCCCCATTCTAACTATCACCAGAAGGTTCAAATGTCAAGTTGCAGGGGCCTGGTCCATGTGCAGTGGGAGCTTTGCACACACCCCCCCCCAAGTTTCACTGAAGAGCTCCAACCCCAAGACGTGGGTTGGTGGGAGCTACGCTTGCCCAGGATCAGAGTCACAGGCGCTTAGTATGGCCTCATGTGCACACCTAGAATCAGGGACCTTTCCTGTGCCATGCTGAAACAGAGACCCTGCTGGCATGTGCCAAAAATCAGAGTCCCCTAGCATGTGTCAGGAGTCAGTGACCCCTGTGCCTGCACCAAGAATCGAGTAGCTGAATCTCTGTTGCTTGGGGCAGCCTTGCCCCAAGAATCAGAGTCCCTGTGTGCACATGTGCCAAGAATTGGAGTCACTGGCTCTTAGTATGAATGCACTGAGAATCAGGGATCCCATGTGTGCACGATGAGAAACAAAGTCAAATCACTGGTGCTCAGTGTTGCCTCTTGCATGGAGAATCAGGCTCCAGGTCAGCTTGGGGGACTGGGTTGCACAGTCGCACTGTGTGCACTTGCCCTGAATCAAGGTCAGGTGGCACTGCCTTTCTGTGTTGGCATAGGTTCTGGTCCCATGGGTATACACTATGGGAAACAAACTCCCTGTGTTTGCATACCCATGCTCAAATTCAGCACAGCCTCCCTGCATGGGTGTGGGGTCTGGCTGCAGGAAACAAACTTCCTGTGTCTGCACACTCAGGCTCAAATTCAAGTAGAGCCTTCGCTGCTGTGTGTGGGCAGGAAGCCTGTTTGAGCGAAGAGTGTCTGGCAGTTCCTATGCCACTGTTTTGGGGCTGGCGGGGAGGGGGATTGGCTCTTTGACTCACAGAAATCTGCGGGCAGGGTGCCTGGGGTCTTGGTGTCCATGGGTCTACAGCTGTGATTGCAGGTATTTTACCTGAGTGGCTATAAGGTCCCGGTTTGTGTCTGAGACCATATTGGGTAGTGTTGAGATTAGGATCCTTGTCTCAAGCAGTTCTGTTCTTCAAGATGGCGTGGTCTCTGTGCCCACACTGGCCTACCCAGGAGTGTTTGCAGTGGCAGCAGGGTTTTGCCGTCTAAGACTGCCCAGTTTGGCAGCCCCTTAGAAGTCCTGCAGGATCTAACTGTCCCTAGCTCTCACTCACACACACACCACACACAACCACACACTCCTCTATCGCTTCCTAACTCTCACAAACTCTCCCTCCCTACCTTCTTGCCAGTTGCCATCTTGGGTAACCCTCTTATTGGCTTCTTAAGGTTTTCTGGTGACATCTAGAGTCCAGGCAAGTCTCTCTCTTAGGAATGACATACCAAATGGGTCAAGAAAACTATAATTAGAAAGTGGTGTTATTGAATTCATGCAAAGAATTTACTCACTAAGAATTGCCAAATTATGGAGGGATATGGTAGGGTGAAAATATATATAATTTAATAAATTGCCTTAAAAATGTATCCTTATATTGGAAAAAAGTATTATAAATCAGCAATACTTACAAAAAACGTTAGTAAAACTATGTATTTTTAGTTTATGCAGTCATATAATTAATTTTTGTTTCTATTGAGTTTTCTTGTCAGTACTTCTATAAATCCAGGTACTCTGTAGAGTTCTAATAATTTTCATCCATTTGAAAGGGAAATTTAATTTTTCTCAGGGATATGTAATTTAAAATAAGTCAGAGTCCTTTCCATGGATCCCTCAGAAGATGTAACATTTTTGCAAATGCATTATAACAAAATAGTGGCTATCTCTATATAACAAGAAGAAATTTTAAATGATACTGCTATGGATTGATTATAATATAATTGACATGGAATCCTGTCCTTTTTGCAAAACACAATATTCCAGGACAATAACTAGAGCTATAAATGAATTGTATTAGAATTTATAGACTTCTAGAGATTTTTAGAGCATCTATTTTATAATATGCATACATAAATAAAATATTCTTATTGTTTCTTTATTTGAAAAAATTTCCAATGAACCTTAAGTATAAAAGTTTGGATCGTAGAGAAAACAAATCCTTGAGTCATTCCAGGGCCTATTGAAATAACCTAAAGCCAATTCAAGGGCAAGAAAATGAAGAAAATGTTTCTTAAATGTTAAACCCTGGGATGGTTGTCAAATGTACATTACCAAAAGATTATATATCCTTATTTTTATTCTGAAAGAGTATTAGACTATTTATCCATTCAAAATGACAAAAGGGTATTAAACACAAACATGGGCTAGTTAAATTTCAGTTACCACAATTAAGTATATGGCTTTTCTAAGTAATAAAATAACTAATTAATATAACATAATACATGACAATTTCAATAATTTCTAGAAATTTTGCTTGCTGGGCAAATACAGGGAAGATATTTTCCATTTTAACAGACTGGATAAGGACTATGCAAATTCTGTACTAGCTTACTTCAGATTTATTCTGTACTAGCTTAATTCAGATTACCTATAATTTTCCTTTTAAGATTTATCTTCACAATCTTTCTACAACTTTCACAAACACTCTTAACCATTCAGAAAAAAAAAGCTTTAGAACAACTCACTTTCATGTTTTCTTCAAAATGCATCTCCACACTTCATGCCTCCTATTACCAAAATAATACAATTTCTTTCCAATTATTTAGAAATCTTAACTCTTAGAAATATTAATTTTTGAGTGACTAGTAATAAACATTCATCAGGTTGCAATATATTCACATTTTTAAGAGATATATCTCAAATAAAATAGAAGACATATTTATTAACACATTAAAATCTATCCTTTAGATTTCTCTGTAATAATAAGCCAAAAGTAGGCAAACTCAGATTAATTAATATTTAAAGTCTCCTGTTATTTCAAAATACCTAGATATTGAATAAGTTTTACTTTTTAACCCAGCAGAACTCCAAAGTTTTAAGTTACCATACACTTCACTATTTTCTTTTTCTTCACAAAGTGGGAGTGGCTCTCCAGCTTGACTCTCACTTCTGCAGCTTGCCCTCTAGGAGAAAGACTTGGGGAGTTTAAAAGGCTTATTTTGCATATTTTTCTTTCTGAATAGAATATAACAACATGAAATCTTACATATTAGAAGAGATCTTATTCTATTTCAAAACAGAAATAAAAGCAACCCCTAAAGTAAATAAATGAGCACTCTCAAAAGGATGGACTGGGATATTTTCCTTAAAATATTATCTCACACTAACTCAGCCCAGCAAATAACCTGTGGTCTGAGTGACACAAAGCCCAAATAGCAGAGACAGAGGATCTCTTATTTTCATAAAATGGTGAGGAGTGAACTAAGTCCCCAAAAGATAAGAAAGCAAGCAAAGAACATCTATAACCAACGTTACATGACAGACAGAGAAAACTCTCACTAGCAGAGCATTTGGGCAGCTGATACCTTGAGAGGAAGGGCAGGGAGGTACCCAAGATTAAAAACTCTAGTAGCTGCTGGGAAGTTCCTGCAATCCTTGCCATGGGTTCAGCTGGCCATAAGCAGCTGGAGCCCCTCAGCAATGTTGGATATGCCACATCTGTAAACAAATTAAACCCAACAATAAAGAGCCACAAAACAACATTCAACAGAGACACTCATACAAATATTTATAGGCACACAAAACCCACAGACAAGAGATTCACACCATTCTCCTGGTCTGCTCCACCATAGAAACCTCAGAATGCCCTGCATTTAAAAGAAAACACTTAAGTAGAGCAATGTCTCTTGTCCCAAAGTGGGTTAGGCTATATGCTTGGACATTAGGCAAGGACCATTGGAGGTTTCTTGCCACCTGGAGCTGATCAGGCTCCACAAGACAAGAGGCATTAAATGCCTCTCTTACCATGCACAATAAATGCATCCTATGCATTACAGGGAAGCCCAGGTGAGAGAGAGCAAATGCTTCTCCTGTCATACAAAAATGCTTGATTGGAGACAAAATGGCGGCAGAATAGATGGATATATCCCAAGCCTTGTCCAGGAGCAAATAGAATGAGCAGCAGAAACAAATAACATCAAACCGAATTGGCAAAGGAGACTCATCTGGTGAGACAATTTGCAGCCGGGAAGGGCAGAGGACCCCTGGAGAAAGGTAAAATCAAGGATCTGGACAGGAGAGTATTGCCAGACCTCTGAGCCAGCTCGCAGAGGTGCAGTCCTTCCCTTCTCTATGGCCTGTGCTTTTCTTCACTTAACCCTTCACTTCACTTTCGGATACAGACACTTACCTGTGGCTGAGGTACAGAACAAGGTGCGGACTTGGGGAATCTGGGCAGAGGCTGGAGAGTGGAGGGGGTCCAGGAGAAGTGGCAGCGAGTCTGGTGCTGAGTCATACCTGAGCCTGGTACTTGGGCAGACATTTTGTCCTGAAGAGATAGCCCCTCCTTCCAGTCTCCAGACAACCAATACAGCCACACCCAGACTCCACCCTGAATGGTACAAAGGATTAAAAAAAAAAAATCTGAGCAGTCCCTGAGAGTCCACAGGGACTGGCCTAAAGGGAGGCCTTCAGTCCCAGCAACAGGAAACTGATAAACCACAGACAATACAGAAGACTGGGATCTTAAGCCAGCCAAAGGAACATTTCACTTTTTCATTTTCACTTTTATTTTTTATTATTATTTTGTTATCTCTTTTTTTTCTTCTTTTTTCTTTGTTTTCCTTTTTTGATTGTTGATTTATTTTCTATTTATTTTCACATTATTTTTCAATCACTCTATTTTATTTTATTTTTATTTGCTATTTTATACCATTTTTTAAAATCAATTTTTAATAAATTTATTTATTATTATTATTTTCTTCTCATTCTCTTTCTTCTTATCCATGCATCCCCTTTCTACTTTCTCTATACTGAATTGAGGTCCTCTCCATATTCATCCAATTCTTAACCTTATTTTCTGTATATAAGCTCAGCCTCTACAGATTCTGCCCTCACCTTCTTTGCTGGGTGTGTTTGGTGTTTGTATTTTTTTTAATCTACTGATTCTGTGGTGAATATATATATATATATATAGATATAGATATAGATATAGATATAGATATAGATATATAGATATATATATTCTCCTTTTTCTTTTTTTTTTCCTCTTACCTTTTTTCTCTCTTTGATATCATTTATGCTCTCTTTTCTCTCCCCTAATTCTCTTTTCTCAGGTCATCACTTATATTGGGGTTATTGGTGTCATGAGTACATTCTTGCTTTGTTCCCTTGTGTCGTGTCTTGTCAAGGTGAATTTTATCCTGTCTGGCCAATGTGCTAGAGAGCGAGCTACCTAACTAGACACCTGGAGAGGAAACTCCATCCACAAATGGGTCAATAACACCCCAGACCCAACTACAGAGGCAGCAAGAAGGTGGCAGTGAGGGAGAGAGCGTGACTGAGTGAGGGAGCAAAAAGAGTAGTGTGCAGTCATGTGGTGTGTGTGTGTGTGTGTGTGTGTGTGTGTGTGTGTGTGTGTGTGTGAGTGAGGCACAGTTAGATCCCACAGGACCTTCAGCGGCAGGCTAACCAGGCTTGCCTAACTAGGCAGCCTCTGCTACTGTTGCAAACAGTATCTGGAGGCTGGTTTTTCCTTAGAGGCCTAGTCTTTTTGAAGGGGAGAGCTGCAGTAACTGGGAGCCCAGACTCACCTCCACATAGGGTGTCCTCAGATAACACCTGGGTCACTACAGCCACCCCTGCCAGGGACCTGCTACCTCAGCTGTGGTCCCACAGTTATTGAGTCTCCAACCACCACAAGTGCAGGCTCCTGTGAGTTCTGAAGCACTCTCCTCTCTGAATGGACCAATGCATTAGCCCAGGGCACTGCAACCACACGAGCAGCAGACACGTGAGCAGCCCGCTCCTGTCCAAGGAGCAGCAGCCCCGCTAGTAGCCCATCCCAAGCCTAAGAGCAGCAGCCTCGTGTGGCTTGCCCTTGTCCAAAGAGCAGCAGCTGTGTGAGCAACCTGCATCCGTATGAGGAGCAGCAGCCTTGCAAGCAACCTGCCCCTGTCCAAGGAGCAGCAGACTCAGGAGCAGCCTTCCCCATCCAATGAACAGCTGCAGCGCACAGCCAACCCCCATCCAAGGAACAGCAGCCACGTGAGTAGTCCTCCCCCGTCTGAGGAGCAGCAGCCACAAGTGCAGCCCACCCCAATCCAAGGAGCAGCAGCTGCATGCAGCTCACCCCCATCTGAGGAGCAGCAGCCTTGTGATCAGCCCACCCCCGTCTGATGAACAGCAGCTGTGCGAGCAGCCTCCCCCCACCACCCAGAGGAACCACCACTGCTGTGAACAGTACCCACCAGAGGAGCTGCTGCCAAGTGAGGAGCAGCTGCTACCACAACCACCTGAGGACAACTGCAGCCTGAGGAGGCACTGTTACCCAAGGAGCACCCCCTGCATGACTCGACATCTGGATCAGTTGGTGAGATCATAAATGCGTACACAAAGAAACCCCCAAAGGAAAGAAAAGGAGGAATCACCAGAAAAGCTGAGAAGTGAAACAGAGGTATGCTATATGTCTGAAAAAGTATTCAGAATAAGGGTCATACAATTCATAAACCAGATGGATAAAAAAAAAATCAACAACTTATGTTAGAATCAAGAAGAAATAAAGAGTTATATAGCTGCAATAAAAAAACACCATGGAAAGTTTCAATAGTAGTCAAGGGGAAGTGGAGGACCAAATTAGCAAATTAGAAGACAGGGAAGCAAAACACACCCAAATTGAACTGCAATGGGAGAAAAAAATTAAAAAACAGGAAGAGAACCTAAAGGAGTTATGGGACAACATGAAACGAAGCAACATACAAATAATAGGGGTGCCAGAACAACAGGAAGAGGAACAAAGTTTAGAAAACTTATTTGAAGAAATAATGTCAGAAAACTTCCCTGATATGGGGAAGAAAAAAGTCACATAAGCACAGAGAGTCCCAAATAAGATGAACCTGAAAAGACCCACACCAAGACACATCATAATTACAATGGAAAATGTTCAAGACAAAGAGAGAATCTTAAAGGCTGCAAGAGAGAGACAGAAAGTTACGTAAAAGAGACTTCCCATTAGATTATCAAATGATTTCTTAACAGAAACACATCAGGCTAGAAAAGAATAGAAAGAAATTTACAAAGTGATGCAAAGCAAGGGACTGAATCCAAGAATACTCTATCCAGCAAGGCTATCATTCAAAATTGAAGGGAAAATAAGCAGCTTCACAGACAAAAAAAAAAAAATGCACACACACAAAAAAATGGAGTTTATCACTACCAAGCCAGCAATGCAAGAAATGCTAAAGGTAATGCTGTAAAAAATAAATAAATAAAAAGATAAGAAAGAACAAAGGCACAAAAATAAAAATGGCTACAAACAAGTACCTTTACCTTTTGATAATAACTTTAAATATAAATGGACTAAATGCTCCAATCAAAAGACATTGAGAGACTGAATGTATAAAAAATATGACACACATATATGCTATTACAAGAGACCCACCTCAGAACAAGGAACTCACACAGATTGAAAGTGAAGGGATGAAAAAATATATTTCAGGCAAGTGGAAATGAAAAAAAAGAAAAGCTGGGGTAGCAATACTTATATCACACAAAATAAACCTTAAAGTGAAGACCATAACAAGAGACAAGAAAAGCCACTTCATAATACTAAAGGGATTGATACAACAAAAATATATAACCCTGATAAACATATATGCACCCAATGCAGGAGCACCCAAATACATAAAAAGCACCTGAAAGATATCAAGGGAGAGATCGACAACAATACAATCATACTAGGGGACTTTAATATACCACTGACATCATTGGATAAATACTCTAGCCAAAAATCAGCAAAGAAACAGCAATCCTAAATGACTCACTAGATCAGATGGACTTAATTGACATCTTCAGAACATTTCACCCCAAAGCCATGGAATATACATTCTTCTCAAGTGCACATGGGACATTTTAAAAAATAGATCACATATTGGGTCACAAGTAAAGTCTCCCCAAATTCAAGAAGATTGAAATTATACCAAGCATCTTCTCAGACCACAATGCCATAAAATTAGAAATAAACTAATATAAAAACAATTCAAAAATATCAAACACTTGGAAGCTGAATAGCATGCTATTAAATAATGACTGTTACCGATGAGATCAAAGAAGAAATTAAAAAGATCCTGGAAACTAATGACAATAAAAACACAAAAGTCCAAAATCTATGGGACACAATAAAAGCAGTCCTGAGAGGGAAGTTTATAGTTCTATAGGACTACCTCAAAAAAAACAAGAAAAAAATGGTAGTAAATCATCTAACACTACAACTCAAAGAGTTAGAAAGAGAGCAACAAGAAAAGCCCAGAGCGGACCAAAGGAAGGAGATAATAAAGATCAGAGCAGAAGTAAATGACATAGAGACAAAAAAAAAAAAAAATCAATGAAACCAAGAGCTGGTTGTTTTGGATAAATAAGATTGATGAACCTCTAGCCAGGCTCAGGCTCAACAAGAAGCAAAGAGAGAGGACCCAAATAAACAAAATCAGAAATGAAAAAGGAGAAGTAACAACAGACCCCACAGAAATGCAAAGGATTGTTAAAATACTATGAACAACTCTATTGTAACAAACTAGACTACCTGGAGGAAATGGACATATTCCTAGAAAAATACAACCTTCCAAAACTCAAGCAGGAAGATTCTAAAAATCTCAATAGGCTGATAACTATGGAAGAAATTAAAGCAGTCATCAAAATGCTTCCAGGAAACAAAAGCCCGGGGCCAGATGGCTTCACAGGGGAGTTTTACCAAACATTCAAGGAAGAAATAAAACATATCCTCCTCAGAATATTTCAAAAAATTCAAGAGGAAGGAACACTTCCAAGCTCCTTCTATGAAGCCAGCATCACCCTAAAACCAAAACCAGATAAAGACAACACAACAAAAGAGAATAACAGGCCAATATACCTCATGAACATAGATGCCAAAAATCTTCAACAAAATTCTAGCTAATCAGATCTAGCAGTACATCAGATAGATCATACACTATGACCAAGTAGGTTTTATCCTGGGGATGCAAGAATTGTACAATATCCAAAAATCAATAAACATGATACATCACATAAACAAATTGAGAGATAAAAATCATATAGTCATATCAATTGGTGCAGAAAAAGCATTTGACAAAATCCAACACTTTTTCTTGATAATAACACTCAGCAAAGTGGGAATAGATTGATCATAAATCAACATAATAAAAGCCATATATAATAAACCCCAGCCAACATCATACTCAATGGACAAAAACTAAAACCATGTCCCCTAAGAACAGGAACAAGACAGGGATACCCACTCTCACCACTCCTGTTCAACATATTACTAGAAGTACTAGCCATTGTGATCAGACAAGAAGAAGAAATAAAAGGCATCCAGATTGGAAAAGACGTAAAACTGTCCTTATTCACAGATGACATAATACTGTACATAGAAAACCCTAAAGACTCCATCAAAAAATTATTAGACTTAATAAATTAATTCAACAATGTAACAGGATACAAAATTAACACCACAAAATCTATGGCATTTCTATACACCAATAATGAACTTATAGAAAGAAAGACTAAAAAAATCCCTTTTACCATCACACCAAAAAAATTAAGATTCCTAGGAATAAACTTAACTAAGGAGGTAAAAGACCTATATGCGGAAAACTACAGGACACTGAAAAAAAGCAATAAAGACATAAATAAATGGAAGAACATACCGTGAATCAACATTATCAAAATGTCCATTCTACCCAAAGCAATCTATATTTTCAATGCTCTCCCCATTAAAATACCAACAGCATATTTCACAGACCTACAACGAACTTTCCAAAAATTCATCTGGAATAAAAAAAAAAAAAAAGACCCCAAATAGCTGCAGTAATCCTGAGAAAGAAGAACAAAGTACTTCTGGTATCTCAATACCAGATATCAAACTGTATTACAAAGCCACTGTTCTCAAAACTGCCTGGTACTGGCACAAGAACAGACATATAGACCAATGGAATAGAATAGAGAACCCAGATATCAACCCAAACCACTATGCTCAATTAATATTTGACAAAGGAGGCATGAACTTACAATGGAGTAAAGACAAACTCTTCAATAAATGGTGTTGGGAAAATTGGACAGATACATGCAAAAAATGAAACTAGACCACCAACTTACACCATACACAAAAATGAACTCAAAATGGATAAAGGACTTAAACATAAGATGGGAAACCATAAAAATACTAGAGGAATCCACAGGCAGCAAAATCTCAAACATATGCTAAAGCAATTTATTCATTGGTACTGCTCCTAGGGTAATGGAAACTAAAGATAAAATAAACAAATGGGACAACATCTAAATAAAAAGCTTTTACACAGCAAAAGAAACCATCAACAAAACAAGAAAGTCCACTGCATGGGAGAACATATTTTCCAATGTTATCACTGATAATGGTTTAATCTCCAACATTTACAGGGAACTCATACAACTTAATAAAAGGAAGATAAACAACCCGATCAAAAAATGGACAAAGGACCTAAATAGATACTTTTAGAAAGAAGACATAAGGAAGGCCAAGAGACATATAAAAACATGATCAAAGTCACTAACCATCCGAGAGATGCAAATCAAAATGACAATGCGGTACCATCTCCCATCTGTCAGAATGGCTATCATCAACAAATCAACAATCGACATGTGCTGGCGAGGATGTGGAGAAAAAGGAACCCTCTTGCACTGCTGGTGGGAATACAGACTGGTGCAGCCACTTTGGAGAACAGTATGGAGTTTCCTCAAAAAACTAAATATAGAATTCCCATTTGACCCAGTGATCCCACTTCTAGGAATATATCCCAAGAGTCTAGAAACCAATCAGAAAGGATATATGCACCCCTATGTTCATAGCAGCACAATTTACAATAGCTAAGATTTGGAAACAGCCTAAATGCCCATCAGCAGAGGAGTGGATTAAAAAACTGTGGTACATCTACACAATGGAATACTATGCTGCGTAAAAAAGAAGGAATTCTTACCATTTGCAACAGCATGGATGGAACTGGAGAGCATTATGCTAATGAAATAAGCCGGTCAGAAAAAGATAAATATCACATGATCTCATTCATTTATGGAATATATTGAACAACATAAACTGATGAACAAAAACAGGTCCAGAGACAGAGTAGCATTGATCCAACAGTCAAACCTCAGAGGGAAGTTATGTGAGGGTGGGGTAACGAGGAGAGATCAAACAAAGTACTTGTATGCATGCATATTAGCCTAACCAATGGACACAGACAACAGTGGGGTGAGGGCATGAGTGGGGGTGTAGGGGAAATGAGTGGATAAGGACACTGATTTGCAGAAGCTTTTTATTTTTATGTAGTCCCATTTGTTTATTTCCTCCTCGTTTTCATTGCCCTAAGAGCTGTATCGATAAAGATATTGTTACAATATATGTCTAATATTTTGCTGACTATAGATTCTTCTAAGATTTTTATGGTTTCCCATCTTACATTTAAGTCCTTGATCCATTTTGAGTTTATTTTTGTGTATGGTGTAAGTTATTGGTCTAGTTTCATTTTTTTTGGCATATCTGTCCAATTTTTCCAGCACCATTTATTATAGACTATCTTGACTCCATTTTATGTGTTTGCCTCCTTTGTCAAATATTAATTGAGCATAATGGCTTCGATCTAATTCTGGGCTCACTATTCTGCTCTATATGTCTGTTCTTGTGTCAGTTTTGAGAACAGTGGCTTTGTAGTATAGCTTGATATCTGGTATTGTGATCCCTCCAACTTTGGTCTTCTTTCTAGGGTTTGCTACGGTTATTCAAGGTTTCTTATTATTCCATATGAATTTTTGGAGAGTTTGTTCTAAGTTTGTGAAATACGCCATTGGTATTTTTACAGGGATTGCATTAAATCTATAAATTGCTTTGGGTAATATGGACATTTTGATTATGTTTATTCTACCAATCCATGAACACGGTATGTTCTTCCACTTGTTCATGTCTTTATCTCTTTTTCAGCATCCTATACATTTGTGAATACAGGTCCCTTAACTCTTTGGTTAAATTTATTCCTAGGCATCTTAATTTTTTGTGTGCAATGGTAAATGGGATTGTTTTTTGTTTTTTTTTTTAGTTTCTCTTTCTGTGTGCTCATTATTGGTGTATAAAAAAGCCATAGATTTCTGGGTGTCAATTTTGTATCCTGCTACATTGCCAAATTCGTTTATTAACTTTAGTAATTTTTTTATGGAGTCCTTGGAGTTTTCTATGAACAGAATCATGTCATCTGAGAAGGACAGTTTTACTTCTTCTTTTTTCCAATTTGGATACCTTTTATTTCTTCTTCTTGTCTGATCACTATGGCTAGGACTTCCAGTACTATATTGAACAGGAGTGGTTAAAGTGGGCATCCCTGTCTTGTTCCTATTCTTAGGGAAAATGGTTTTAGCTTTTGCCCATTGAGTATGATGTTGGCTGTAAATTTGTCATATAAGGCTTTTATTATATTGAGGTATGATCCCACTTTTCCAACTTTTCTGAGAGTTTTTATCAAGAAAGGATGCTGGATTTTGTCAAATGCTTTTTTCTGCATCAATAGATATAAATATGTGACTTCTGTCTCTCAATTTGTTTATGTGATGTATCACATTTATTGATTTGTGGATATTGTATCATCCTTGCATCCCTGGAATAAATCCCACTTGGTCATGGTGTATGATTTTAATATAATTCTGGATCTGACTTGCTAGACTTTTGTTGAGGATTTTAGCATCTATGTTCACCAAGGATATTGGCCTGTAGTTCTCTTTTTTTTAAGGTGTCTATCTGATTTGGGAATTAGGGTAATGATGGCTTCATAAAAAGAGCCTGGAAGTGTGCCTTCCTCTTGAAATTTTTTGGAATAGTCTGAGGAGAATAGGTTTTAGTTCATCTTTGAAAGGTTGGTAGAACTCCCCTGTAAAGCCCTTCGAAACAGGGCTTTTGTTTGCTGGAAGATTTTTGATTACTGCTTCAATCCTTTGGTAGTTATTGGCCTATTCAGGTTTTTTTAATTCTCTCCTAAATGAGTTTTGGAAGTTTATATTTTTCTAAGAATATATCCATTACCTCTAGGTTGTCCAGTTTGTTAGAATAGAGGTGTTCATAGTATTTTTTCATAATCCTTTGTGTTTCTGTGGGATCGGTTGTTACTTCACCTCTTTCATTTCTGATTTTTTTAATTTGGGTGCTCTCTCTTTGCTTTCTGGTGAGCCCGGTTAGAGGCTCATCAATCTTGTTTATCCTTTCAAAGAACCAGCTCTTGGTTTTATTGATCTTTTGTATTGTTTGTTGGTCTCTATGTCGTGTATTTCTGCTCTGATCTTTATTATTTACTTCCTTCTCCTTACTCGGAGATTTTCTTGTTTCTCTCTTTCTAATTTTTTGAGTTGTAGAGTTTGATAGTTTATTACCATATTTTCTTGTTTATTGAGGTAGGCCTATAGAGCTATGAACTGCCATCTCAAAACTGCTTTACTGTGTCCCAGAGATTTTGGATTGTTGTGTTTACATTGTTGTTTGTTGACAGGATGCTTTTTATTTCTTCTTTGATCTCTTTGGTAACCCAATCATAGTTTAATAGCATGCTCTTTATCCTCCAAGTGTTTTTTTCATTGTTTTATTATAGTTGAATTCTAATTTTATGCCATTGTGATGTGAGAATACGCTTGATATGATTTCTATCATCTTGAATTTTAAGAGACTTTGTCTGGGTCCAAATGTGTTGTCTATCTGTAAATGTCCCATGTACACTTGAGAAAAAGTTTATTCTGTAACTTTGGAGTGAAATGTTCCAAATATGTCAATTAATTCCATCTGATCTAATAATTCATTTAGTATTGATGTTTCTTTGATGATGTTTTTTTGTTTAGAGAATATATCCAGTGGTGTCACTGGGGTATTAAAGTCCCTTATTATGACTATATTGCTGTAGATCTTTCCCTTGTTATTTTCCAGAAGTTTTTTTATTTATTTGGGTGCTCCTGTTTTGGATGCATATGTGTTTACCAGAGTTATATTCTCTAGTTGAATTATTCCCTTTAGTATTATGAGGTGGCCTTTTGTATCTCTTATTATGGCCTTCACTTTGAGGTCTAATTTGTCAGATATAAATATTGCTACCACAGCTTTTATTTTTTTCATTTCTATTTGTCTGAAAAAAATTGTTTTATCCTTTCGCTATCAGTTTGTGTGAGTCCTTTGTTCTGAGGTGGGTCTCCTGTAGGCAGCACATATATGGGTCACGTTTTCTTATCTATTCAGCTATCCTATGTATTTTGATTGGAGCATTTAATCCATTTACGTTTAAGGTTATTATTGATGATAGCCACTTGTTTGTCACTATTTTTATTCTTTACGCCTGTGTTCCTTCTTCCCTGCCTATTTCTTCTTGTTACAGCAGTCCCTTTAGCATTTCTAGCATTGCTAGCTTGGTGATGATAAACTTCCTTAGTCTGTTTTTGTTTTTGAAGCTCCTGATTTCACTTTCAGTTTTGAATAATAGCCTTGCTGGGTATAGTATTCTTGAATTCCATCCGTTGTTTTGCATCACTTTGTATATTGCATTCCATTCCCTTCTTGCCTGATGTGTTTCTGTTGAGAAATAAGTTGCTAGTTTAATGGGAGATTCTGTCTCTCTCTGGCAGCCTTTAAGATTCTTACTTTGTCTTTGGTATTTGCCAATTTAATTATGATGTGTCTTGGTGTTGGTGTTTTTGGGTTCATCTTGTTTGGGACTCTGTGATCTTCTTGGACTTGTCTGAGTTTTTTCTTCCCTACATCAGGGAAGTTTTCTGTGATTATTTCTTCAAACTGGATTTCTATTACTTGCTCAGTTTCCTCTCCTGCTGGCACCCCTATTATGCAGATGTTGTTTTATTTCACGTTGTCCCAAAGCACCCTTAGGCTCTCCTCCTGCTTTTTAGGTTTTTTTCCAGTTGTTGCTCTGCTTGGGTGTTTTCTCCTACCTTGTCTTCAAGCTCACTGATGCAGTCCTCAGCTTCTTCTAGTCTACTGTTGATGATTTCTATTTTGTTCTTTATTGCAGCTCTGTCATTCTTTATTTATTTTGGTTCTTCATTTCCTTTTGACTTAAACATGTTGTTGAATTTGTGTTCAATTTTTTTCAGTGTCTTTAGGACCATTTCTCTGACAAATTGCTTGCCTCCATTTTGTTTACTTCCTTTTCTGGTGATTCCTCCTTTTCTTTCATGTGGGGCTGTTTCTTTGTCTGCTCATTTTTGCTCCTCTCAGGGTGTGTGGTTATGTTGCTCACTCTACCATGTTGACCAAAAGGCACAATATACAATATGATAAGACACGATACAGAGGTAACAAAATATGAATGTATTCACATCACCAATAACACCAAATATATTCACATCACCAATAACCACCAGAGAAAAGAGAATTTGGGGAGAGAATAGATCGCAAAAATGATATTGAGGAAAGGAATAAGGTAAGAGTGAAAATAAAAAGAAGAAAAAAGGTGGGGAAAATACATGTACATGGGGGGGAAACTCCACAAAACCAACATATAAACCAAAAAATGTAAACAACAAACACCCAGAAAAAAAGGGGAGACTGAATCTGAATAGGCAGAGCTTATTTCCAGAAGGTAAGGTAAATGAATTGAATGAGTGGGGGAATGGCCATGATTTAGTATAGAAGAGGTAGAAAAAGAATGAGTGTATAAGAAAAAACGTTAAAAACATACTCAATAAAAAAAAGTTAAAAAATAATTATATATATTTTCCCCTTCCTTTAATCTATCCATCTTCCTATTAATCTATTTTTGGAAAAGGAGAAAAGAGTAGCAAGCATATAGGCCTGAGTTTGGTGAGTGAAACTAATTAAGGTGTTAGTAGAAGAGAGCAAGTGAAGAGAGGAAAAACAAAAGCATAAAAAAAATAAAATAAAATAAAAACAAATAATAAAACAACAACAAGAAAAAAATTGGCTAGTGAAAAAGAGAAGAGAGAAGGGTGCATGGACTTGGAGCAGGGGAGAGGAAATTAGATATATGAGTTAACCAACAGAGACTACTATAATAGTAATGCATCAATAAAGCAGATAAAGAAAATCAATTTTTAACAAGGAGTAAAAAGAAAGGAGAGAGAAAAACTAATAGGAATAGGAGAAGAGAAACTAGATGAAAAAGGGAGAAGTGAGGAAGAAAAGGTTGGCAAAAAGGAAAAAAAATGAGATAAAGTAAAATAATTATAAAGTAATAAAAATAGGATGTAGAACACTAATACAAAAAAATAAAAGTTTAAAAAATAACAAAATTAAGAAAAAGATTTTAATTTCTTAAGTAAAAGATAAAATGTAAAAAGTGAAGTAGTGAAGTGTCATTCACTTCAGCTGAGTTTTAATGTCCCATGGGGGTTGGTTTAAGACACCTCTCTACCGTTCTGTCTTCCACTTTTCAGGTTCCTGTTAAGTAGTCAGCACCTTATTGAAGTTCCCAGAGATCCTCCGTTCCTCTGTGTCAGACTCCAGAGCCTTGATTTCAGGCAGGTGGGATCAGTCTACCTGCTTTCAGTTGTATTTACACAAGTGTCTATTACTGACATGGGCTCTAGATGGCGGTGTTGCTGTATTAGTTTCCCGGACCAAATGGCCCCTCAACTCAGTGCCAGAAGGCTCCCTGGGGGTATTCGAAATCCTTGTTTCCCTGCCCAGCACAAGGCTGGGTGTGACTGAACTGCTAGGAGGGGCCTGGTCTTCAAGAGAAAAATGGCTGTTCAACGTTGAAGGGACCAGACTGTCCCAGACCTGGCTTCCTGGTCACCTCTCCCTATTTTGCCCCCCAGCTTCTACAAAACCACCTTCCCCTACACCACAGCCACGGTAAGTGTTTGTAATTGAAAGATCCTATGTACTGGGTCTAGCAAGTAAAATCAAGGAAAATATAAAGACAGAGCAACCTTGCTGGCTATGTATTTCTCTCCCCCTGGGAACTGCGTGGATGGTGCAGAACTTCAGGCTGCTTTCTGGGCACAGCCTCCCATGGGCTGTGGGCTTAGATATAGAGTCTCCTGCTGCCAGAAGCCCTGTGGAACCCCTTCCACAGTGGAGCGTTATATGTGTCCCCAAGGGGCGTGGACTTGGTGCAGTGCTGTTTCCTTCTAAGCCTCTATTCCTGAATGCTCGAGTCTCTCTCTCCAGCCCAGATCCCTGATGTCACTGTTTTATAGGCATACTCTGTCCTTTCTGGCCATGGATTGTCTCAACAGCTATGTTTAATTCGCCAATTCTGGGTGGTGGTTATTTGATTCAGTTGTTTCTTCTATTTGCTCCATAAGAAGGGACAGGACATATTCGCCTATTCAACCACCATTTTATCTCTCCCTGGACAAACTTTATAAGAAGCTAGCCCATTATATAGCTGTCCCTAACAGATTCCTTCATGAAAAGATGATAACAGAGGAATCAAATTTCTGTCACACAAGGAAGTCAGGTTCTTGGTGTACCACAGATATAAGAATTTTGAGAATCCACAGGAGATAATGAAATGTGATAAAAGGCTTTATTGCCTGGACTTACATTCCTCCAGTTGTAAAGTACCATCCTCCTTAAGCCAATCCTGAAAGAGTGGCAGCTGTGGGCTCCAGCAGAGCTAAAAACAAGGCCAGAGACCAGAGCTTCCATTCCATGTTGCAGCCAGGTGTAGATCAGCATACAAGCTAATTAAAGTTCATTAGTTCATTGTCTATAGGTCCACATGACCATGAGTCACTGGCCAAGGGGAGTGCATCCTGTGCCATAGGAGAGCCAGGAACGCAGTGAGCTCATCTGATTCAAGCTTAAATATTCAGGTATGACTCACTTGCAGTGGCCATGCCCCTTCCAGCAATTGCCTCACTCTGAGCTTTGATGGAGAGCAGAGGAACTTCCCATGTCACCCAGACCTTATTGGCCATGCCTCCAACCTGCCTTTGCCCAGTCCCTTTCCCCATTAATCAGTGGGCAACAGACTTAGACGGTATTAAATGCCGCTTTTGGGCAGAGCTTTATAAAGGGCATGGTTATATTATCTGGTCTCCCATTAATGCCTTTACTATTAAATTATAAATAGGCTATTACAACAGCATCAGTATGAGGCACTCCAGAAAAATTACAATGGTGACATCAAAGATAATTATGTACATACCACCATAACAACTATAACACTAATGAAAATGTTTGAAAATTGAGAGATCCAAAATGGATCTCAGACATGAAACAGGAGCAAATGCTGTTGGAGAGAGGACCCTAATAACTTGCTTGATGTAGGATTGCCAAAACTGTTTATTTAGTAAAAAGTACGATATTTGCAAAGAAAAAGGAAGGTATGGTTAACATATTTCATCAAATAAATAGTATCAACCAAGAGAGAAAAATTTATAGTAAAAAAATTAAAATTCTGCTGTTGAAAGGTAGAATGAATTAAATTAAGTGTGGACCTTAAAGAAAATGGTACTTAGAGTTCAATATTACATGGAGAAATTTTTCATCAACACCTTCCTTTAATTAAGTGAATTCTTCCCATAAGTACAGGTATACCTGGGTAAATTTGGGTTGGGTTCCAGAGCATTGCAATACAGTGACTATCAAAAAAAAAAAAAAAAGACAAAATCCAAGCAAAACAAGTAACATGAAATTTTTGGTTTCCAAGAAGGTACAAAAGTGATAATTATACTATATTGTATACCATGGTTATATTCATGGGCTCAGTCATTTTGCAAAAACAAGGCTTCCAGTCCATGATGTCTGAATTTCCCTCTCAATTCCATTTGCAAGTGAATTATTATTATTATTATTATTATTATTACCCAGAAAACTTTACCCCATAGCCGATGTAGAGTCGCCATAAATATTTCTTTCTGAAACATGCACTTTTTAAACTAAATTTCATTATAGTTTTTCTGTCATTGGGCCTAGAGACCTTTTTGCAAATCCAGCAAAAGGTGAAAATCACCTAAAGACACAAATATATAGGGACTCAATACCAATGCTCACTATATTGCAAATTACCCACTTTCTTTTTCCAGCTAGAAGGTCTACAAAAACAAAACAAACAAACAAAAAAAAAACAAACAAAGTTGTAAAACTTGAGAGTATTTAAGCTTTACATCTGTCCACAGATTACCTGTTATTCTTTCCCAAAGCTAGCCAATGCTTAACAGTTTCACACTTATAGAATGAAAAAGAAGGTGAGGACATGGATATATTGATGGACAAGTCTAAGAATTTCTGCCTCATAGGAAGGTTCTGTGACTAAGATGACCATTGCTTGCAACCTGACCTGGACAAAGGGTTTGGACCTGCCCAACTAGGTTTATCCTGGCAATAGAAATGTGTATGTGTGTGTTTTAAGTTATGTTACTAAGATAAACGCTCTAAGATTATGGAAATTTGCAAAACCACATGTAAGTTATGAGAAAAGATCTGTTAAAGAATTATGAAACAACAGTTTGTGATTGAATTTTGTCATTAGTATGATATGACCTTGGTCAAATCACTGAACATGTATAAGCCTCTGTGCAATGAGGGTTATGTGATGGCTAATGTCTGTAACGATTTTAAGGTATTTATTTCAGAACCATAGATACTTCAGTACAATCTATTTCCAGTGATAAAAATGCTAATAAGGGGAGCACTAGTCACACACACACTTATACATGGAAACCAACACACACACAACACACACATATGTTATATTTGCCTTACAAAACTGATTTTAAACTACTTATTCTGTAGAGACTGATATAGAATACTTACCCGGCGATTTCGGAAGAGGTATAATCAAGGGGGAAGCCAAGAAACAATCAATGTCCCATGCTGGTAAGAACAAGAATATTTCAAGTCTATTTATGGTTCATTTGTCTTCTCAGGAGTTTATTTATGTTTACACCTTCAATTACCACAGTACCTATATGCTATTTTACATAATAAAACTTCTCCATAATTTCTTCCTATACTTAGTAGAACTCTAGCAGTTACCATCAATGGGTACTCAGATACATAATTTCTGAGCATGGGGAATCTCATGCCATCCTCCTCTGTCCAACCCAGGACATGAATAATCCCTTTGTCCAGCCTATTCACTCTGATAATGCTACCTGCCCTTTTGTCACTCAGTAGCCTTCTCAGTTATCACATGGGTAAGCCTGTCATGGTATTGCACTGCTTATGTTCAAGTAAACCTGATTTTACTTCATACTGGCCCCAACATGCAAGAGTAGAGATGCTGGCAGTTTGGATATACCAAAGAGAAGCCAACATTTTTATCAGAGGTAAGTTTATATAGGAAAGCTCATAATATATTTAGGGTTTGGTACAATCCACAGTTTCAAGCATCCATCCACTGGGGGATCTTATAATGGATCCATCACTGATAAGGTGGGCCTGCTGTGAAATAGTAGCAAAAAAAAATGGAAGGAAGTAAGAGAATTATATGGGATTAGCATTTCTAGATCTCCCTGGTATTTATTTAGTATCAATCTGAACTAGATTCTAAAATGATCAATGTTGGTAGTTATAAAACTCTGAGTATAAATTTTAATAACCCATTAAATTTCACAGTTTATATGGGCAAAATGTAATGTATGCCTAAATAATTGCTAAAAATAGCTCTCTGAACTACAAATAGTAAGCGATTAAGGAAGGTTTAAATCAATGGGAAGATGTTTATGGTATAAAATTGTGATTCCTACTGTAATTTCTCTTACATTTCTCCCCTCAAAGCCTATTCTGATTGCCTCCCGCTTATCTTAGTATACTTTGCATACCTGATTCTTCTAATGTGTCTTTTACTTATACCTAATGGAGAAAAACCAGAGCAGCTGAAATATATTGGCTAATGTTGTCCAGTGTTGTGTTGCTCTACTTCATGTATCTTTCACAAAATGTTTCTAATCGATAATGAACTTTTTTTCTTTTGCCCAATATGGGCCTGCTGTGTAATAATAACACAGCTGGGACGCTCTCTGTAAAGAAGATGTTATGGTAATTGTTGGTTGGCAGAGTCATAGTGCAACCTTTTATATTTCTTCATGGGCTCAGGCATTACTTCAAAGCAAGAGGTTTGCTGTGCTCAGGACCATGAGATGTTTCCAACTACACTTGCAGGGTCACTAGAACTGACTTCCACTCCATACATTGTTGGCCCACAAGTCCACTTTAGCTCCTGAATCCAAATTATCCCTCCCACAATGCTCATTTCTCTTTAATACCTTTCATGCATTTTTTATGTCACTGGACCAAATTATTAGTTGGTAATTACAGGAAAAACATTGAATCATATGAAAACTCTGGTGGAAATGGATCCAACCAGTATCCTGGTACTGCTGAAAGCTTAACAATTTCCTCCTCACATGTCACAAGGTCTCCATTCAAAGGAACCTTACAAGGCATTTTTTCTCAATCTTATCAATGTCTTTATTTTCTTACTCATTGATAACTACATGCTTTATAGTTACAAAATCTAAAGGGGAATTAAAATGTTCCCTGGTGAGTCAAAGTATTTTTGGTTCATGGGAATTTCTGTGACTATATAGTTGGTGGTTTGGAACTTGTCTGGTGGAGTAAAACAGACAAACAATAAAACAATAGTGATGTTCTATGTCATGAGGTACATCCATACAGAAAAAGTGTTCATTTAATGTAAGCCTGCAAGTAATTTCTTTATTATAAATTCACTGGGATGATTTCAATTTGCAAGATAAAGAATTTATATGGAATAACCAGTGTTTAAGGAACGATGAAACATAGCTCCTAAAATGTATATCAATTTTACAATTTCCTGAATATTTGGTTTTGGAGATGTCACTAAATGTCTCTGAACATCAGCATAACATGGCTTACATATTTATTCTATCAGTTCCAATATATGTTTTTTGAATTTGCAATCAAGATATTTCAATAAAATTTTGATAGACTAGATCAGTGATGGCGAACCTATGACACGCGTGTCAGCACTGACACGCGTAGCCATTTTTGATGACACGCGGCCGCTGAGGCGGCCGCATGCCGAGGACAAAACATTTGCTGTTCCTGAGGATGAAACATTTGCGAAACAATGTTTTTTCCTCAAAGTGACACACTACCCGAGTTATGCTCAGTTTATTGGTGAAGTTTGACACACCAAGCTCAAAAGGTTGCCCATCACTGGGCTAGATACAAGCAGCATATACACACACTCATGGAAACATATATATTACTATGTAAATAATCTATATATATAAAAAGCCAGCGATTGGTACACTATAAAGACTGGAATGACCCGTGGCTATGACACCCACTATGGCCAGCTAACTGGCCAAATTGGCCTCTCCCACCCTGTTTGAGGATGGGGCAGTCACCAATACCCTTCGGCCCTGGGCCTGATCAGCCTCTCCCACCCTGATTGAGGGCCCTTCCCCAGGCTGGCCCCACCCCTGTTTTCTCCCCCACCCCAATTGTGGGTGGGGCCCATCGGCAAGTCACCCACAGCCCCTACCCCCAGCCAGCCCAGCCCTATCAGGCCCCAATCCAGGCAGGCTGGCCGGAACCCACTTGTGTATGAGTTCATGCACTAGGCCTCTAGCTTGTACATAAATGATCACAATGATGTGCTTTGAAATTTATGTTTCAGTAGGGGCTAGTACAGAACGCTCAACAGATGAAGCTCCACATGGCATAATAAAGGGACAACTGAAGACACGATCACTGGACCTTCTTGGTAAGAAGAATAATTTCAAAAATAAAATATGAGAGGTTTATTCATCTTTTTGGAGTTGAATTAAGTGTGGAAGTTAAAGCACAAAAGTACCTGTAGGTTACTATTACAGGGAGAAAAGTTTTGATGAATACCCTCCTTTAATTAGTTAAATTCTTGCCTTACATGCAGGCATACCTTGGAGATTCTTTGGGTTGTGTTCCAGACCATTGCAATAGAGTGAATATCACAAAACACAAGGCACATGAAATTTGGGGTTTCACAAAGTGTATAAAATGATGATTACACTATACTGAATTCTATTCTGTGTACAGTAGCATTTTATCTACAAAGAAAATAATATATGTATTTAATTGAAAATACTTTATGTCTTGAAACTAAAAATAACCATTTGAAACGTAACTGAGTTGTAATAATTTTGTATATGTAGGGTCTTATCTCAATGTTGATGGCTGATGTTGGTTCAGACTGGTGGTTGCTGAAGACAGGGTAGCTGTGGAAATTTGTTAAAATAAGACAACAATAGAGTTTGCCATATCAACTTACTCTTTGCTCATGGATGAGTTCTCTGTAGCATGCAAGGCTGTTTGATAGCATTATATCCACTGTATAACTTCTTTTAAATTTCAAGAAGTACTCTCAAAACCTGTTACTTCATCATTAGCTAAGTTTAGGTAATGTTCTAAAACTTTGCTGTCAATTCATCAATCTTCTCTGCATCTTTTCTAAGAGTAGATTTCATTTCAACAAACCACTTTCTTTGATCATACTACATAAGGAGGTACTCCTCATCTATTAAAGTTGTATCATGAGATCACAGCAGAACTCCAGGCTGCACTTCTTCAGGCTCCACATATTATTCTAGTTCTCGTGATATTTCCATCACCTCACCAGTTATTTCCTTGATGGAAAACTTAAAATTTTCATGGTCATTTACGGGGGCCTGAATCAACTTCTTTCAAACTCATGTTGCTATTGGTATTTTGACATCTCTCGTGAATCACAGGTTTTTGTAAATGGCATAGATAAAAGTGTGGGTCTGAATAATTTACAACTTACTGAATTTTCTGAATGTTTACAACTTACTTTGACCAGATCCATTGGGGCCATTATTATGTATGGTAGCTATAGCATTTTGAAATGTGCTTCTCATATAATAAGACTTGAAATTACTCAGAATTACTCATCTTCACCCATGTGCTTCAGAAGGGATGTAATGTTGGCTGGTGTGAAACACCATTAATCTCATTGCTCTTCCCTCAGAAGTCTTGGGTGACCAGGTGTCATGTCAATTTGCAGGAATATATTGAAAAGATTCTCTTTTATGAATGGTAGGTCTTAACAGTGGGCCAAAATATTTTGAAAATTGTGTTATTAGCAGATGTGTTGTCAAAAGGGCATTGTTGTTCTCATTATAGAGCACAGACAGAGGACATTGAACATAGATGTGAAGGGTCCTAGGATTTTTAGAATGACAAATGAGCACTGGGTTTTAAATAAACTCACCAGTTGAATTAAATATTCATGGTTTTGTCAGTCTGCTGTTTGAAACTCTGGAGGCAGTCACTGACTTTTGCTCCCTGGCTATGCAGGTTCCTGTTGTCGTTTTCTTAAAAAATAGGGCTACTTTGTCACCATTGAAAACCTGTTGTGTGGTGTGGCCATCTTCACTAAGTGTCTTAGATAAAGCTTCTGGTTACTTTACTGTGTCTTCTCGAGGAGCACCTGAAGCTTCCCCTGCACCTTTATGTTTAAGGAGATGGCTGCTTTTTTTCAAACCTCCTGAAACAATCTCTGTGAGCTTCAAACCTTTTTCTGCAACCTTCATAGTATTAAAGAGAGTTAGGGTCTTGTTCTGGATTTGTTTAGGCTTAAGGGAGTATTCTGGCTGACTTGATCCAAATCACTAAACTGTTCTTAATGTCAGCAATAGAACTTTTTTGCTATCTTATCATTCTTAGTTGTCCCTGGTTTAACACCTTTACTTTTCTTCAAGAACTTCCCTGTATTCATAATATAGTTTACTGCCACGGCTTTCAGCCTATCTTGGCTTTGGAATGCCTTACTTACTAAACTTAATAGTATCTAGCATTTTAGATAAGAGAGAGTTATGAAATTCTTCCTTTCACTTCAAAACTTCTTAGAAGCTAATGGGTTATTAATCAGCATAATTTTAATATTGTTGTGTCTCTGGGATTAGGGAGAGCTAAAGTAATGGAAAAAGGCAGAAATGTTCAAAGAGTACATCATTCAGATAATGCACAGCATTTATTGGTTAAGGTTGCTCTTTTATGTGTGCATGGAATTCTTACTAGGAAACCAAATGTCTCTGTCATTAGTGAGAGTTAGGTTTTTGGGTTATTGCTGAAGTAATATAAAATGCAAGTCCAGGGAGACCATGATGTGGTAACATTTTTTATTAGTGCGTATTTACCTTACTCATGTTTTGAAGTTCCATGCCCCTTAACCCAGTTCTAAAAGAGGGGCATTCGGGGTTTCAGTAGAGCCAAAAGCAAGGCCAGAGTCCAGAGCCTCCCTAATTCAAGGTCATTAGTCCAATGTGTGGAGTCCCACCTGGCCTTGACCCAGATGGATACAGTGTAGTACTTCCCCTGCCAAAGGAGAGCAAGGAACTAAGTGCACCAGAGAGAGAAGAAAAAGACAGAGTGTGCTCCTTGGTTTAAATGTTTAATATTCAGGTTTCATGTACTTGCAATAGACATGCCCATTCTGGCCAATTACCTGTTTCCAAGGGTGATTGATGGGAAACTACCCTCCCATGTCACTCAGACCTTACTGGGCATGCTTCCAAACTGCCTTTGTCAGTCCCTTCCCTCATTGATCAGTGGGGAACAGAGTTGGAGAGTGTTAAATTTAGCTTTTTGGCCAACCTGTATAAATGGCATGCTTACATTATCTGCTCTCTCCTTTATTATTTTCCTGTTAAATAATACCCTGTTATTACAATGGCATCATTCTCCCCTCAGAAAAATAGAACGTTTTCATAGTTGTCTGAAGGGGAAATGGACAAAAGTCTCTGTCTTCTATATCTACTTCCTGCGTTCAAGCAGGAGTAGATATGCCTATCTACATTTTTGGGTTTCTCCCTGTCTGAAATTGGAAGGGGGAATCAACTATGGAAAAAGAGTCTTTATGCAGGGAAGAGGAATTCTGCAAAGACAATGAAGGCTGGTATTCCAGGTAGATGACACATGCGATGTCCAGATGGATGACATGTTGGAGAATGTGGCATTTTTCATGTTTTTTGGAATGAAAAACTAGACAAGAAGCTTAAAAGGCAAAACTCAAAAGTGAGGAGACTTATTACAAGTAAGGTTTTAGTGAGAGGCAGAAACCATGTGACAAAGGAAAGACAATCAGTGTCCCCAATTGGATTTTAGGATAGGCTTCCCTGAAGGCAGATGTGTCTCACCTGTCTGAAGCCCTTTTGTCCACCACACTGAATCTAAAGTAAGCTAAGGGAAATAGTCTAAGATTTTCCCTGTGAGAAACTCTGGGCCTTTTCTGATGTACCATTTTGGACAGAATAGGAAAGCAGTTTCAAGTGAAGCAAATAAACAATCCATGTTTCTTTGATTCAATCATAAGTCCAGACCATTGAGTCTCATTGCAGATGGTGATGCAGATGGCTTCTAAACTGAGGTCTATATTTTGAACACAAGACATTAGGTACAAAGGACATAGGCAAACATTCTATAAAAATGGAAACAAGCAGTGACAGTCTGATAGTTTGTCTGAAGTTAGAACATCTTTCATTTCTGGTGATGTCATCAGGTGTTGAGGTGTATATTGCATATGCAAACACAGCCTTAAAATTAAGACATTGAAGACAGTTAACTGCATTAGAGTCCAATGTCTACAATTGGGCATTGTGGTTTCCATTGAAGCACAATATTTCTCTCCCTAAGATTACCCTCATGTTTTAAGAGACTGTATTAAGTTTGACTTTATTAATTGCATAAACACAACCAGAGTAACAAATGATCAAATTGATCCCACAGGCTTTTTCAAATCTGCTTTGTTGGAATCTCATTTGTTTATAAGAAATTTTTAGATTGTGCTCTAGTGAGCCAGCCCCACTGGGTGGAGAAGTGAAGGCCACGATTGCTATCAGGTTGTACCTGTGATACTGGTTTGTGTCATGTTCTCTAGTCCTTGAGGTTCCAAAGACAACATGAAGAGAAAAACTATCTTTGTCTCTTCACTGGAAACATTGTCACAAACCATGTGACATAGCAAGGTATCAGGCCAGTTTTATAAGTGGTTCTTGATTGGCTTCAATCAGTTTGAGGGGCAATCTCAATTCCTTAAGGACTCTGGTGGCATCCAGAATTTCAGGCATGTCTCCTTTGGACATGGCAATCCTGTGAAAGTTTTGGTCAATATAGCCACACAGTTTGGAATTGGTATTATTGGATTTATACAAAGAAATGCATTGGCATAACTCACTCATTAAGAATTGCCAAGTTCTGGAGGTATCAGGCAGAAATGAAAAAGAACTAAAAGTGGACAATTAACATTCCATAAATTATTAAACAGGTTTCAGAAACACAGGCTTCTTATTGGCAAACATTAACATGCACTGATTTAGCAAACCAGAGATGAATTGAGCTAAACTGATTGGCTTAAATAGCTTGGGCTCAGATGAGATCTATTTTAACTCACTAACTTAGTAATCACAGGTGAACTTAATTAAATTGATTGGCTCAGATAAGTTTAGGCTCAGATGAGATCTTTTTCTCTGAATCTGCATTCCATGCCAGAGTGTGGGCACTTTTGAGGATTGAAAATTGTATTGTTCTTCATTTCAAGGAGAAAATGAAAACTCTGGAATGGAGAGAGATTGGAAAGCTGAGGAAATGGTTGAGCGTCCTCAATATTCTCAAGATTTCTGGTCATGTGCCAGAGCCTAGGATTTTCACAGGACCACCCACTGCCAGTCTCTGCATCCAGAGAATGGTGTTTTGCCCTTCCTTTCCCACACTGTGGCAGAGACTTTTCCAAAGTAACAATAAAATTTTGCCCAGTAGTGAAGGGTTAGAATGTTAGTGCTGATCTGGCATCCTTGGATTGAACTTAGTTATCTCCACACAGAAGATTCTTTTTGCCCCTGATCTTATTGGAAGCTTTCATAGAACTTAGAATCTGCATTCCAACAGATGACTCAGACAAGACTTTTTGAAGACTTGGCACTAGCACTAGAAAGGCAGTTATGTTGTGATGTAACCCCCATCTTACAAAGGACGCCTCAAAAAAGTCGAATTATGGAGTCATTTATTAAAAGCCAGTGGCATACGGAGGGCTAAAGCTCCAAATCTAGCAGCCCTGAACAGCTTGCCACCTCGGGCTTATATTGGCAGAATATCACAAAGGTATGGATTACATCTTTGGGTCTGGAATGAGGAACCTGTTTTGTTATTTTACAGAAGTGAAACTGAGCAAATTAGTTATCTAAAGTATCTGCGAATCACTGAATCAACAGAAATACATTATCTGGGACGGACCACCTGGACAATTTAGAATAATTGTGCTGTCCAGATTCTGGGATCACGGAGTCAACAGGAATGCACTATCTGTAGCTACTGAGGCAATTTAGGATAATGAATTATCTTGGGTCCCAGGAATGTGTGCTTCGATGACCAGTGAGATCACAATCAATGGGATATTCAAACCATCATCAATGGAGTATTGGGATAGCATACATAAGTTCAGAAAATCAAAATAACTTTTAAGTGAGTACAGAACCCAAAACAGCAAGGTTAAAATATTAAACAGCAATTTTTACCCAAGTATGGTTAATACCATACTTCAGTTAAAGGCAGACAGTTTTCTTTGAAAAACCCAGAATAAAATTTCATGCCAGCGTGAGGCACTCTCCTAGAATGGAAATTGTGTTATTGTTGCTTTCAAAGAGAAAAGAAACAAAAGTGGAGGG
Source organism: Cnephaeus nilssonii (assembly GCF_951640355.1). NCBI lineage: Eukaryota > Metazoa > Chordata > Mammalia > Chiroptera > Vespertilionidae > Cnephaeus > Cnephaeus nilssonii. Next base: position 9,843,688 of record NC_137075.1, on the reverse strand, counting down.
AGGGATGATGCCCTTCTATGCTCAGGAGCCCACAGGGCGATGGACATGCACCTGAAGTGCAACAAGGCTGCTAGTGGTAATGCCATGGGCCCCTTAGCATAGAAGAGAGAGGCTGGGGCTACTGCAATCAGCAAAACCAGTTAAGCAGCTTTTCTTAATGCATCCAATGGGGTGCCCTTCTCCCCCTATTCTCTAGCACAAGCACCAGGAGGTCAGAGCCCTGCATTCCTCAAATCTACAAGGTGCTGAGGAGGCGGGGCAGTTTGGGGAGGGTTAGGAGAATTTCAGGTGTCATTTTGGAAGAAGGTGCCTCAGCCACCTGTAAACACATCATCTTTCCTGCTGAGGGAGAGAAAGAAAAGTTATATTTATCCTGCACATCACAGTCAGGGTGGGGAGATAGTTGTTAGCATCAGGCTTAAAGAAATTTGGACAGGGGGTTGCTGGGAAAGTAGCCCTGAGACTCCAGTCCCCAACCATCCAGGGGCCCAGAGCTTAGCACCTTCTATAAGTGGTCCCCAGCTCTAGGGACACTGTTAACATGCATTCAGAGTGGAGATGTGGTGCTGTGAAGTCAGCATTACTCTGTATGCCTGGGAAGCTTCTCAAATCTCCCAGGCCAGATACAGAGCCTATTAAACTGGAATTCAGTGTGTGTCCCATGAGGGTTCCCAGACCTGAATACTATGGTAGTGGCACTGAGGAAGCACCCAACCCATTTGCAGGGGCTAGGGTAGCTACAGCTGTGGGGTTTCTGTGCCAGCCATAGCTCCAGCTGGAGACACAGCTGGATATCCCACTTCCATGAGGTTGGCCTTGAGTCTGAAGCAGCAAAAAACAGAAAGTGAATTGCCCATAAAGGAATTAGAATATGGGAGAAAGAGAGATTCCCAGAATAGCGAAGCTAAATTCTTTTCTTACTGGGCTCCCCAGGTTCTTGGTCAGTCTTTACCTTCTTTGCTGCTTCATCCTCTGAGTCCTGGAATGGAGTAATTTTTTTCCCATGCATTTCACAGGTCTACTCTCCTGCTTATTATACTCCTGGATTTTAAACTGGACATCCAATGGGTCCAGGCTGCCTGTTACTACTTGAACCAATTAAGCAGAGACAGGGTTGAATCATATACTGGTTTGAGCATCTATTCCAATAATGTGGCCAGTATGGGAGAACAGCAGGTCTTCCACAAAAATCTGCTCTGCACGCCCTTCCCCCATGTACCCCTCACCTCTCACTCCCACCATAAGTCAGCTGCTTATATTGGGTAGGACAAAGATTACATGGGAAAGTAGAGAAAAGGAAGAAAAATGGGCATAATGGTGACAGATTACAGAAAATGCAGGTTGTCATTGTGCACCCTGGGACTCCATTATTTTGGCTTTGTAATACAGTTCGATAACTGATATTGAGATCCCATATACTTTGTTTTTCTTTCTCAGGATTGCTGCAGCCATTTGGGGTATTTTTTTTTATTCCAGATGAATTTTTGAAACGTTCATTCTAGGTCTATAAAATATGCTGTTGGTATTTAATGGGAATTGTATTGATTCTACAGATTGTTTTGAGTAGTATGGACTACTACTCAAATTTTGATGATGTTGATTCTACCAATCCATGAACACAGTATGTTCTTCCATCTGTTTTTAACTTCCTTTATCTCTTTTCTCAGTGTCCTATAGTTTTCCACATATAGGTCTTTTACCTCCTTATTTAAGTTTATTCCTAGGTATCTTAAATTTTTTTTGGTGTGATGGTAAATGGGATTAATTTTTTAGTCTCACTTTATGTAAGTTCACTATTGTTGTAAATAAATGCCAGTGTTAATTTTGTATCCTGCTCCATTGCTGAATTCATTTATTAAGTCTAATAATTTTTGATGGAGTCTTTAGGGTTTTCATGTACAGTATCATGTCATCTACAAATAAGGACAGTTTTATTTCTTCTTTTCCTGTTTGGTTGCCTTTTATTTCTTCTTCCTGTCTGATTGCAATGGCTAGTACTTCCAGTACTTTGTCAAACAGGAGTGGTGAGAGTGGGCATCCCTGTCTTTTTCCTGTTTTCATGGTTTTAGTTTTTGTCCATTGAGTATGATGTTTGCTGTGGTTTTGTCATATATTGCTTTTATTATGTTGAGGTATTTATCCTTCTATTCCTACCTTGCTGAGCGTTTTTATCAAGAAAGGGTGTTGGATTTTGTCAAATGCTTTTTCTGTATCAATTGATATGACTATATGATTTTTATCTCTCAATGTTTATGTGATTGTATCATGTTTATTGATTTGTGGGTATTGTACCATCCTTGCATCCTTGGGATAAATCCTACTTGATCATGGTGTATGATCTTTCTGATGTATTGCTGGATCTGATTTGCTGGAATTTCGTTGGGGATTTTGGAATCTATGTTCATGAGCGATATTGGCCTATAATTTTCTTTCTTTTTTTTTGTCTTTTTCTGGTTTTGGTATTAGGGTAATGCTGGCTTCATAAAATGAACTTGGAAGTGGTCCTTCACTTGAATTTTTTGGAATATTCTGAGGAGGATAGATTTTATTTCTTCCTTGAATGTTTGGTATAAATCCCCTGTGAAACCGTCTGGCCCCTGACTTTTTTTTGCTTTTTGATGACTCCTTCAATTTCTTCCATAGTTATCGACCTATTGAGATTTTTAGAATCTTCCTGTTTGAGTTTTGGAAGGTTGTATTTTTCTAGGAATATGTCCATTTCCTCCAGGTAGTCTAGTTTGTTGGAGTAGAGTTGTTCATAGTATTTTTTTTAACAATCCTTTGTATTTCTATAGAATCTGTTCTTATTTTGCCTCTTTCATTTCTGATTTTGTTTATTTGGGTCCTCTCTCTTTCCTTCTTGATGAGCCTGGCTAGAGGTTCATCAATCTTGTTTATGCTTTCAAAGAATCAGCTCTTGGTTTCATTGATCTTTTGTATTGTTGTGGGTTTTTTTTTGTTTTTTTTTTTTGTTTTTTTTTTTGTCTCAATATCATTTACTTCTGTTCTGATCTTTGTTATAGCCTTCCTTTGGCTCACTCTGGGCTTTTCTTGTTGCTCTCTTTCTAATTCTTTGCGTTGTAGTGTTAGATGATTTACTACCATTTTTCTTGTTTTTTGAGGTAGGCTTGTAGAGCTATAAACTTCCCTCTCAGGACTACTTTCATTGTGTCCCATAGATTTTGGATTGTTGTGTTTTTATTGTCATTAATTTCCAGGATCTTTTTAATTTCTTCTTTGATCTCATTGGTAACCCAATCATTATTTTTAATAGCATGCTATTCAGCTTCAGTTTTTTTTGGATTGTTTTTATTGTAATTTATTTCTAATATTATGGCATTGTGGTCTGAGAAGATGCTTGGTATGATTTCAATCTTCTTGAATTTGGGGAGACTTTGCTTGTGACACAATATGTGGTCTATTTTTTAAAATGTCCCATGTGCACTTGAGAAGAATGTATATTCCATGGCTTTGGGGTGAAATGTTCTGACGATGTCAATTAAGTCCATCTGATCTAGTGAGTCATTTAGGATTGCTGTTTCTTTGCTGATTTTTTTGTCTAGAGTATTTATCCAGTGATATCAGTGGAGTATTAAAGTCCCCTACTATGATTGTATTGTCGATCTCTCCCTTGATATCTTCCAGGTGCTTTTTATGTACTTGGGTGCTCCTGCATTGGGTGCATATATGTTTATCAGGGTTATATCCTCTTGTTGTATTGATCCCTTTAGTATTTTTTTTCCTTTAGTATTTCGAAGTGGCCTTCCTTATCTCTTGTTATGGCCTTCACTTTGAGGTCTATTTTGTCAGATATACATATTGCTACCCCAGCTTTTTTTTCATTGCCTGAAAGATATTTTTCCATCCCTTCACTTTCAGTCTGTGTGAGTCCCTTGTTCTCAGGTGGGTCTCTTGTAGACAGCATATATATGCGTCATGTTTTTTAATCCATTCAGCCACTTGATGTCTTTTGATTGGAGCATTTAGTCCATTTATGTTTCAAGTTATTATTGAAAGGTACTTGTTTGTAGTATTTCTATTTTTATGCCTGTGTTCTTTCTTATCTTTTTATTTATTTAGTTTTTACAGCATTACCTTTAGCATTTCTTGCATTGCTGGCTTGGTAGTGATAAACTCCCTTAGCCTTTTTCTGTCTGCAAAGCTCCTGATTTCCCCTCCAATTTTGATTGATAGTCTTGCTGGATAGAGTATTCTTGAATTCAGTCCTTTGATTTGCAATACTTTGTATACCTCCTTCCATTCCCTTCTAGCATGATGTGTTTCTCTTGAGAAATCATTTGATAATCTGATGGGGCATCCTTTGTAGATAGCTCTCTGTCTCTCTCTCGCAGCCTTTATGATTCTCTCTTTGTTTTGGACCTTTGCCATTGTAATTATGATGTGTCTCGGTGTGGGTCTTTTGGAATTCATCCAGGACTTCTGGCTCCCAACCGCTCGCCTGCCTGCCTTCCTGATTTCCCCTAACTGCTTCTACCTGCCAGCCTGATCACCCCCTAACCACTTTCCTGCCAGCCTGATTGATGTCTAACCTCTCCCCTGCCAGCCTGTTTGCCCCAACTTCCCTCCTCTGCCGACCTGTTCACCCTAACTGCCCTCCCCTGCAGGCTTGATCGCCCCCAACTGCCCTCCCTTGCAGGCCTGGTCCCTCCCAACTGCCTTCCCCTGCTGGCCTGATTGCCCACAACTGCCCTCCCTTGCAGGCCTGGTCCCTCCCAACTGCCCTCTCCTGCTGGCCATCTTGTGGTGGCCATCTTGTGTCCACATGGGAGCAGGATCTTTGACCACATGGGGGCAGCCATCTTGTGTGTTGCAGTGATGGTCAATCTGCATATTACTCTTTTATTAGATAGGATAGAGTCCTGGTGCATGGGTGGGGGCCAGCTGGTTTGCCCTGAAGGGTGTCCCGGATCATCTTGGGGTGTGGGGTGGCCTGGGAGAGCGGCCTGTGGTCTTTTGCAGGCTGCCTACACCCCCCGCCCCGGGACCCAAGCGGAGTCCCTGGTATTTGGGATTTATTTATCTTCTACCATTGAAACTTTGTAGCCTGGAGCAGAGCCAAGCCTTCTGCTTGCTCTGTGGCAGCAGCCATTTCTGTTGGAATTTATTTATCTTCTATAATTGAAACTTTGTAGCCTTAAGCGGAGGCCTGGGCTGGCCAGGGTGTGCGGAAAGCTTGGCTTCCTCCATTGCCGGAAAAATCCAAGCCTTCTTCCTGCTCTCTCTGTGGCCACAGCCATCTTGATTGGGTTAATTTGCATACTTGTTACTGATTGGCCAGTGGGCTTGGCTTGTGGGTATAGCAGAGTCATGGTTAATTTGCATATCACTCTTTTATTAGATAATCTGGATACCAAAGGGTTGAGCTCCAGTAAGGCATCAGTACCCAGGGACAGGGAGTCAGAAGTTTAAAAGGACTCTACACAGGCATTTTCAGCAGGGAAATCTCTGGGCAGGTCTGGATCCTAGGAAAGTGCAGAAGGGAAAGATAATGGTCTTAGCAAGTGGAATGTAGTTTAGCCAGTGGAATGTGATCCAAGCAAAAGGAAATGTCAGTTGTAAAGTGGACTAAAGGTCAGTTCCCAAGAGAGTAGGTATCAATTCAATTATTCCATCAGACCTAACATTCCAGCCTTTTTGTTATATAGAACTAGTAGCCCTGTGCACAAATCCATGTGCCAGTAGCTTGCTGCCGCCCTCCTGTAGCTCTCCCGCCCCCCTCTCACCTCAGCCCCCTCAGAGCTTGCTGCCCTGCCCCTTCCTGTAGCTCTCCACTGCCTGCTTGTAGTTCGCTATTCCAGCTTCCTGCAGATTCATGATCCAGTCATTATGCAGTGAGTCGTTATATCTCATGACTTAATCGATAATTAGCATATTTCTCTCTTATTATATACAATAGGGGAAGGGGTCATATCTTCCATAGTTACTTCCTACTGAAGGGGTACATCCAGGCCATAGGGGATAGAATCTGGTTGTAGTTGGCTGGAACACTGTCTAGATTCCTTGTTGTTGGAGTGAGGGGTGCAGCAACATGATTTCCCTGAAAGAGTGGTTTCTGAAGGCTCAAAAGCAGTCCTGAAGGAAAGATGAAAAATGTCGCTGACCACATGGGCCAAAAACAAGGATGAGGAATAGGAATGTTAATAGTCCTATGAAGTGTAGTAGCGAGGTATACCAATTTATATTCTTTAGCCTGTAGCCCCATTATTTTGATTGATGTTCTCTAATCTTTATGGCCCTTTCTATTAAATTTTGGGCAGCATTCCTGTCTAGGCCAGACTGATTGACATAAAAACAACATTCTTCTTCCAGAAAGAGCCATAGACCCCCTTTTCTCTGCAGTTAGGAGGTATAATCCTTTCCAAATTTGTAGGGTGACAATCACTAATGAATGTTTCTGATTCTGAATTTGAAGTAAACTTTGGCAATGTCATCTAGGTTTTCTTTTTCTTTTCTTTTTTTCTTTTTTTTTAAAAATATATTTTATTGATTTTTTATAGAGAGAAAGGGAGAGGGATAGAAAATCAGAAACATCGATGAGAGAAAAACATCGACCAGCTGCCTCCTGCACACCCCCCACTGGGGATGTGCCCGCAACCAAGGTACATGCCCTAGACCGGAATCGAACCTGAGACCTTTCAGTCCGCAGGCCAACGCTCTATCCACTGAGCCAAACCAGTTAGGGCTCATCTAGGTTTTCTTATAGGTCCTGAGACAGGATTTCAAAATATGATAGAGCAGTGGTTAAACTCCCTATGCCAGTCCCAACACCTGCTGATATACTGAGGATTATGAGGAGAGTGTTATCTGGATTGCCCTTTTGTGTCAGATATGATGGGTTATGGGGATAGGTAAAGGCTGATTATTGGGGACTACATCTACTTTTGGTCAGAGATAGACAAGAGTACAGGTTCTTGTCTAGTTGGTCAGGAGGCACATGTATGTGTTTTCCCAACAGAGGAAGAAAAATATCTTATCATGGAAACAAGCTGGAAGGTGTAGAGGGATTCCTTTTCTAGGTTCAGTGCTCTTAACAAAGAGGGTAATTGTGATAAGAGGTGACAGATAAGTGATTGAGATTCTATTGCTGTGAAATTGTGCAGGGATGCTAGAAAGGGCTATTATCCAAGGGGAAAGTGAAACAGAAAGAAAGGAGTGGTTGAAGCCTTTGGAATGGATGGTTGCATAAGAGGTAAAATGGACTGGCTGTAGAAAATAAGCATTGGCTTCTGGGGAGACCTGGTTGTCAACCTGTTAGGACCAATGGCCATTCAATAGTTCTAGGTTAACTGTGGAATTGCAAGCTGATGATGGAAAATGTCCTATTGTTATATTGCCCTGTGGCATTGTAAAGCATAAAGGGATTTGGGTGATTAGTGGGGTGTGTAGAGTAACATGGGTCTGGGATGGAGGAAGGAGCTGACTTAGTAAGAGACTGAATATAAATATGGAAAAGAAGGAAGGCTTGATTTTCCTGGCCTGTAGGATAATTACCTACAAGGGTTTCTGCCTTTTTTTAGAAATATAGTTCCACTTTCCTTTTTATAAGCTTGAGTGATTTTTTCCTGATTCCATCTCTTCATTGGTATAGGGATGGTGGTATGTGCTGAAGACGAGAGAAAAGGGTAGAGCCAGATATTCCTGGCTAAGATTGAATTGGTCTGATTTAGGAGGAGTGTGTAAGGTTAAGGGTTCTTTTGAGATGAGTGGAGGTTAGAAAGTTCCTTATGGGTTTAGGAATAGGGTGAGAAGGAGATTTAGTACCCACTTCCAGGGTCGGGATTGTCCTAAGGGGGGAGGGGAAAGGTATATACGAAATCTAGAAAGAAGGAAATCTTATCCCATCTGTAATCTAAGCCCCCTTATTGAAGGGAGTCCCATAGAAAGGTGAGAATCCTGATGCGAAGAGAGAGGTGGCAATAGCTAGGACCTGGATGATTTGTATTGGGAGAGGAGGTGGGCTTTCAGGGAAGTCAGGATTATAGGGTTAGTACATAGGGGGTACATAAAGGAGTGCCCACTCATTCATACTCTTCTGGGATGCAGGTAAGGTGGAGTCTGGTGGGCCTGATCTGGTGGCTGTGATACTTGTTGGACTCCTCCTCATGCAATTGTGGTATGCCCGAGATGAGTTTTAATCTAGAAAGCTGGAACCATGGGGTATGCCCCAATAGTTTAGCTGCAGTTTGGGATAGTTAGGAGTACTTGATAATGGTCTTGCAAATGGGGCTGTAAATTATTTGATGAGTGGGTTTCATTTAGAAGGACCCAGTCCCCTCGCTGTAGAGGAGTAGGGGGATGTCTCCCATTAAAGATTCAGGGAGGACCAGCATGATCAACATGTTCTCTCAATAATTGTCGGATGAGATTTTAAATGGGAACATAGTCTCCTGGAGGGGTCTCTGTGGAAGGTCTTCCATACATGAGTTCAAAGGGACTAAGAAAGTAGGGTGCATGGGGGGTTGCCCTGATGCAAATAAGGGCTAGAAGTAGGAGAGTAGCCAAGGTTCTTTAGTTTCAAGAGTTAATTTTGTTAGGTCAGACTTAATTAAGGCAGTCACCTTTTCTATCTTGGCTGAAGATTGGGGCTGGTGAGGGATGTGTAAGTTCCACTGATGTTCAGAGTGGAGGAGACCTGTTGAGTTATTTGAAATATGAAAACAGGTCTATTACTGATTGCAATGAGGTGGGTAGGCTGGATCTTGGAATGCTATGATGAATGACAGTTTGTGTGACCTCAGAGGACTTTCAGAGGTAGTGGGAAATTTTTCTACTCAGCCTGAGAAGGTATCACTCAAATGCCCTTAGTCAGACAGGCAATTGTGGTAACAGACAGACTGTCTTAAAAGTCAGTAAATATTAGAAAGATTTACTCTGAGATTATCTGGTCAAGAAATTGCTTGAGCCACCATTGTCTGGACTAAACAATTGGTGCATAGCTCTGGCCCTTGCCAGGGCTCAAGGTTCAACAGCATTCTGGGCTCCTTGTTTACACTTCTCTGATAGTGAAGATAATGGGTGGCTTCCTACATCTTCCCCATTTCTTTTCCTTAGTAAATCTTGAAAAGTGAATGCCACCTGAAGAGTTCGATTCCCTCTAAGACTCTTCATTTCACATCTGCAGACTAGAAATAAACATATGAAAACAAAAATGAGGCAAGCAATATCAGTTATGCTAAGAGGCAAATGTAATGAGATCCACTGGAAGAGGTTAAATTCTTTCATGTCCTTATTAAATTGTTGCCAGGCATCTAAGGAATTAGTCTATAAGTTTGCCTGGGATAATTGTACAATATGCTGTTGTAATTCTAAAATATCATGGGTTGTGTTACCTTTACCCCAAGCACCAAGAAGGTAATTTTTTTATTGATTCCCAAGGGTGCAAGGTACTATTATAGGGAATGGGGGTAACACAAATCTGGGAAAAATTATAATGACACTGCAAGGATATTCTTTGCTCTAGGCTGTGGATTTATCAACCCATCCACAAGACTGTAGACTTTAATGTGGACAATTCAATCTCAAACTGGCTGCCAATTCTTTTTTGTATAGACAAGGTCTTAGTTACATTTTCCTTAACTTGCAGTACAAACTGAGAAGTTTGAACAGTTTGTACCATGGATGAAGCAGCAATGTCCACAGAAGTAAGTCACATTATGAGGGCAAAGATTCCTGCAATTAACATTACAAGAAATCTTTTTTTGTCTTTTTAAGATTTTTACCAGATCATGTAACAGTTGGTAGACATGGTGAGATTCCCAAGGCTCACTTAGGTTAGTAGGAACCCAAGTGAAGCTGGTTTAAAATCATGAGGGAATCCTTTTGGAATGTAGAAAAATACAATGGGATAGTGTGCAGCCTGTGCATGATAACTCATACAGATGGCTTGTAACATTAAGGTGCATCTGGATAGGGCCTGAGAGGAGTACAAATGGATCAAACACACAGGCAGTGGCAAATACCGTCTTATTGGGAGTTCCCCATAAGATATGAATGGAATTATCTGAGCTATAATTAAAACTATACAATTTAATAGGTGCAAGTGCAGCAGCTAATTTCCATTGTGTATTTTGTAGGGGCCAATTGTCATGTTGTAATTGAGATCCAACAAATCCTCCTCCATGCCATGAAATGGAGTGATTAGCTTCAACATATAGATAGGATGCGTTCCCTTTCCATTTTAGGGTGTGATTGTTACTATACGCAGACCCATAGTGGATCCAATCCACAAAGGAAAAACTGTTATTAAGTTTGCTAATGATAGGGTAATCACTATGACAGTCTTGCCAATTAATTTCTTCCTTGGTGGGGTACCATTCATAAGATTTTTTAGTTGAGGGGAGGGTATCTTAGTACAGTTATATTTTCTGCACCTCTCCCTAAAGCAAGTAGTGATAGTAGACATATTTGGGCTTTTTCTTCCCCTTCCTTTGGTGTCCATGCTAGCCAGAAGCCTGTCTTTAATTTAGACACAAAGGAGCAGTGGTTTCATTCTGTGTCATACAAAAGGGAAGCTGGGTGGTGACACCCATGTAATTATACTTTGCCCATATACTTCCTTGCCCCACCCATGGTCCTCCTGGATGACCAAGGTGTTTGGTGTTATTAGTGACTACATTAGGCGGGGGATCAGCCCATGTAAGGGGTCTTACTCATGGTGGGTTAGGAACATAAGTCCAAAATACTTCCCCATTTGTCCCTGGTATTATTACCAAACAGTTGATTACTGCTAGCACGACAAGAAAGACGTTCTCAGGCGTTCTTGGGGTTCTGGTCTCCTCACAAAATTGCTCAGCTTTCTGGACCATCTTCTTCACCATGCCCCAGGTGACCTCCAGGATGTTCACTGTCCTCCTCCTACTCCTTATCTTCAGTGGGTTGTTCGGGGCTGCTGCTATCTGCGACTGGGTTAGTCGATTGTCTGCAGCTGTAAGGCATGGCTCCAGGTGCAAGGTCCTCATTACCTGGCCAGTTCCTCCCTTGGATCCATGTTGAAGTTTAATATTTCTTGCGGGAATCCACACAGGCTTGGAGAAATTTTCTGAAAACATACAAGTGTACCCTTGACCCAATGTTAAGAGGGGATTGGGGCCCTTCCATAAACCAGACTTGGGATCTTTCCATTTAACTAGACCATTTTCCTTTGGCTTATTCTGACACCAGTGTTTTTCCATGGTTGTCTTGCCATTGGCATCACAAGTGAAAAAATTTGAAGTAATTAAGGCTTGGTGCAGTCTACTTAAAGGCAATTTCTCCATATTCCCCTTTTTTGTTTTAAATAATATTAAGAGGTTTTTGAAAATCTGATTGCAATATATATATATATATATATATATATATATATATATATATGTGTGTGTGTGTGTGTGTGTGTGTGTGTGTAACTTTCATAAATTTTATACTTTCAAATTAGTCTTCAAACCTTCTGTTTATGTCCTTTAAAAATGCATTTTACTCTAATTTTCTTTCTTTCTGTCATTAAGTTGTATATACCTTCAGTTATTAAAACTATACAGTATTTAACCTTAATTTTCCAATGATAATTAGATTGACATTTATCAACATACCTTTTATAATTATTTTAAAAGACATCAATTAAATTTAAACCAGTTTTAATATTTAAAAATTTGGTTCAGACTATGGAATTAATCCTCTTTTTTAATTAAGAATTATTTTTCTCAAAAATGAATTTTTATACTTTATGTATTTTGTTATTATAACTATATAATTTCTCCCAATTTAATATGAACTTGAAACTCTTAGAAACTTCAAATTTTAGATAGCAAGTTAAATACTTAGTATTTTTTAGCCGAAACCAGTTTGGCTCAGTGGATAGAGCGTCGGTCTGCGGACTGAAGGGTCCCAGGGTCAATTCCGGTCAAGGGCATGTACATTGCTTGCAGGCACATCCCCGGTGGGGGGGTGTGCAGGAGGCAGCTGGTAGATGTTTCTCTCTCATCGGTGTTTCTAGATCTCTATCCCTCTCCCTTCCTCTCTGTGGAAAATCAATAAAATATATTTTAAAATAAATAAATAAATAAATACTTAGTATTTTTTAAATTAATAATATTTTTATATTTTTAAGGATATATTTCAAATAAAATACAAGGTATATTTAATTAATAGTTTCAATTCTATCCTCTAGATTTTTCACATGAGGCAAACCTAGATCGATATTTTAGTATCTTGTTATTTTTAAATCCCCAGATGTCCAATAATTTTTATTATTTAATTCAGCAATCTTCTAAAGTCTTAACTTACCGAAGGTTTTGGAAAACTATGTTTCTGGCAAAATGGCAGGGGGAGGGGAATTTTAAAACTGCCACAGTTTTCCTTAGAGATAACATGTAAGGTTTCTGTTGCTGCTGCTGGCTTCTCCACTTTTACAGGGAGAAGAGCGACTGGATTTTCATCATTAATATATTTTACTGAAAAGCTTTGCTACAAATTCTTCATTTAAGTTACATTTATTATTTATGTATTAAAAACTTTGAGATTTTAAAGCTAATTACTGTCCAAGGCATTTTCTTTTGGTACGTATTGTAACAGATGTAACTTATTGACTTTTAGTGGCTTTAATGTTAAAGTATTATTTTATTTTATTAAAACAGGCGTGCCTCCAAGATTTGGGAGGCAACCTTTGAATGCAGTACATTATTATTCAAAGATTACCATATTTTCCGGCGTATAAGACTACTTTTTAACCCAGGAAAATCTTCTATACGCCCAGTCGTCTTATACGCTGGAAAATATGGTACCATTATTATGGAAACATTAATCCTATTGTCCAAAAATAGCCTGTATATTTTCTTTGTGTCATTTTTTGCCATATTTTTAAAGAAAAAACAGTCTGGGTTTATTCTGTAGCATCCATGAAGAGACTGGGGCTCAAGAAGCCACCCCAAATCAGTCAGAATGCGCCTGTTTGCTTAAGCTTGCTTTTCTATTCACAGGTACAGAAATCCCAGATGCATACCTAAATTCTGGGAAATGTTTCATTTGTCCAAATTTCAAATGATGGACTGGGAAATAAAAACATGGCAAAAATGAGACTTTTAATAACATTCTCGAGTGGGCGTCCATTTTATAGGATCGCCAAAAGACCTAGTAATTATTTAATTACTTCTCTTTGTCTAGGCATTTTCCTAAAACCTGTATTATTGGCCACATGTACCACTCATATTCTCTCTCTCTCCCCATTCCTGTATTCTATTTGTTCTGAGGAAACTCAGCAATGGCCTGGCCATCTATCATTTCTTTCTTATTAAATTAAATTAAATTAAAGCCATGCTTAATAAACTAACAATAAACAACAAAGACAGGTAATAATTAATAGATAACTACCCAATAATTTCCTTTTTAATATCTAGGACATAAAAGAGGTTGAATCTGCATTGATGGAATCAGGAGGCGGAATGCTTCCACATTTCCCTGGAGCGCCACCTTGTGTCCTTCTTGGTTGCCTACATGCTTTTTTATTTTTTTTATATTTTTTTATTTTATTGTTTAAAGTATTACATATAGTAGTACATATATATCCTTTTTTTCCCCCATAGACCTTCCCCCAGCCTCGCCTGCCCCCTGTCACATGCCCTCCTCCCACCCCCTCAGTGTCTTGTGTCCATTGGTTGTGCTTATACGCATGCATACAAGTCCTTTGGTTGATCTCTTCCCCACCCCCCACCCCATCCCCACCCCCCGCCTTCCCAACACTCCCCAGCCTTCCCGCTGTAATTTGACACTCTGTTTAGTGTTTTACTGCCTCTGTGTCTATCTTTTTGTTCATCAGGTTATAATGTTCTTTATCTTACATAATAAAAAGGTAATATTTAAATTACCATCACTACGCTACGCCCATGATTGGGCCAGCGGGTGACACAGGGGGCGGGACTCAGGGTGGCTGGGGTGGTGATTGGGCCGGCAGGACGCTGAGCTCGCGTTGCCATGGCTGTGCTGCAGCACAGACAGGCCTCTGGGGCAGCGAGCCGAGCCGGCGTTTTGGAGGTTTGGAGGCGCGGGGGGTGGGCAGGCGGCGCGGGGAGGAGTCTGGCGGCAGTTGGGCCGCAGGAGCACGTGGCGGCGGCCCCAGCCTTCCTGGGCGGGAGGCAAAGGCAAGACCCCGGCCTGGGCTCCGGCCGCAGGAGGACCACGCCCCCGCCCCGCCTCGCCCTAGGGGCCCAGGGACTTCGGAGCTGCTGACCGGCGGACAGACAGCTTACACGTGCATGATTAAATCATGCACTGGGCTTCTAGTTTTCCATAAATGAGTGAGATCATGTGGTATTTTTCTTTCATTGCCTGGCTTATTTCATTTAACATAATGCTCTCCAGTTCCATTCATGCTGTTGCAAATGGTAAGAATTCCTTCTTTTTTATAAGAGCACTAGAAACCCGTTGCACGAAGTTTCGTGCAATAGACTTTCACCTGGCTGCCGGCACCAGTTTTCTGCCAGCAGCAGTTTTCCTCTGACCACCCGCCGATCAGAGCGCCTCCTGCCAGCGCGATCGGCCACCCCGAGAGGAACTCCAATCCGGGAGGCGCTCCAATCGGCGGGTGGCCAGCGGAAAACTGCTGCTGGTGGAAAACTGCTGCCAGCAGCCACGCAATCGGCCACCACCAGCGTCTTCCACAGCGTCGGCCGTTTAGTCTGGCGGTAGGAGTGGGGCGCGGGGACTCGCGAGTCCCCGCCCCCCGCTCCTACTGCCAGCCAATCGGCCACCCTGAGTCCCGCCCCGCGTGCCTCCAGCCGGCCCAATCGTGGGCGTAGCGGAGTGATGCAATTTGCATATTGCCTTTTTATTATGTAGGATAATATTCCATTGTATAGATGCACCATAGTTTTCTAATCGACTCATCTGCTGATGGTCATTTAGGCTGTTTCCAAATCTTAGCTATTGTAAATTGTGCTGCTATGAACATAGGGGTACATATATCCTTTCTGATTGGTGTTTCTAGTTTCTTGGGATATATTCCTAGAAGTGGGATCACAGGGTCAAATGGGAGTTCCATTTTTAGTTTTTTGAGAAAACTCCATACTGTTCTCCACAGTGGCTGCACCAGTCTGCAGTGCATGAGGATTCTTTTTTCTCAGCATCCTCACCCAGCACTTGTCGTTTGTTGATTTGTTGATGATTGCCTTTCTGACAGGTGTGAGATGGTACCACATTGTCATTTTGATTTACATCTCTCGGATAATTAGTGACTTGGAGCATATTTTGATATGCCTCTTGACCTTTCTTTTGTCTTCTTTTGAAAAGATTCTATTTAGGTCTGACTCACATCCACATACTCTCCTTTCATACCCTCACTCACTTCCTCTCCCTCACCTCTGTCCTGCCAGCCGCCATCTTTTCTAAGACCTGCCTACATGCTTTTTTAAAATGTCCTGTTCTTCCACAATTATAGCACCTCTTATTCCCCACTGTTACAGCGGCAGTGAGTAAATTTGCTTGAAAAGTCCCTGACCCCACATTCTGACACATTCGAATCATTTCTGTAATGGTACTATTTTTTCTCAGAGGCGTCAGGCATTTCTTACAATCAGCATTGGCATTTTCATAAGCTAATTGCTGAATTAAAATGTCTCCTGCTGTCTCATGTTGAATCTGTCATCTCACTGCTCGAGTGAGATGAGCCACAAAATAAAAAAAAAAAATGATTCTAAAGGCCCCTGCATACATTTACTAAAAGCTCCCTCAGGGTCCCCTTTTACTGGTAAAGGCCACCTATCTTTTCTTCTACAAAGTCTAATTTTCTCATATGCCTGTTGCACATAGTTTAGCTGATTTTGCACGTGATTATACTGTCCCAGTCATGCCAACATTTCATAAGTTATTTGAGCATTCAGTCCGCGGTTTGCATGGGCTTTCTCCTGACATTTCTCCAAAAATTCTCCCTTCCATAGTAAATAATCTCCTCCATTCAGAGTTGCATGAGCCAGAGAATACCAATCATAAGGAGCTAAGAATGCTTCAGAAATGTTATTCATAATTTCTCCTTTAATCCGTTTCTGATAGCTCTTTGCACAGGTGATTCTATTAACGGTGAATTAAACATTTCAGGATTAGGAAATGGAGGTGGAGGGGGCCATGAAGGCCATTCCTCCAATTTTTTCTTTAGGAGCAGAGGATACAAGGGGAGGAGATGTATCCTCCTTAGCCTCTCCAAAAAGCTCTAGCAAATGAAATACTGTGTTTCACATGGAGAAACAGTTTGGAGGCATGTTTTTCCCCTGATGCTGAGGTTTTTTTCAAGTTTTGATCCACTCTTTCCCAACATTCAGAGATGTAATGTATCTTCTTCAGGAAACCAAGGATTATGTTCTATAATTACATGCAAAAACTGTAATAGAATACCTTCTGACACTTTAATTTCTTTATTCTTAAGCATGCAAATCAAAAGTCTACAATAAAGTTTCTTTTTAACCGAATTCTGCCCATTATCCTGGCTAAAAAATGAAGTTCCCACCCTACATAAAGATTGCGAATTCTGCAGTTGGCCATGGGCTTTGCACGTGGTGAATTTTCCCCACCTTTTCAGTGAATTTTCCCCACCTATCTGGTGAACTTCTTTTTTGCTCTAGGTGAAATTTTCTCCTCCAGATGTCTCTCATCGAGGCACCAGATGTGAGAGCCATGTCCTGCGTGGTTCAGGGTTTGAGATCTGGAGAAGGGCTGTGGGCAAATGACAAAGACGAGACAAGAAATAATAATTTGAAAATATTGGGGGCCAGGCAGGAAGCCCAACACAAGGAGAAGGACTTCCACTCATGCTCAGGCCTTGCCAACCTTTTATTCAATTTTGGATACACATCTAGCCCTTAGTCAGACAGGCAATTGTGGTAACAGACAGACTATCTTAAAGGTCAGTAAATATTAGAAAGATTTACTCTGAGATTATCTGGTCAGGAAATTGCTAGAGCCACCATTGTCTGGACTAAACAATTGGTGCATAGCTCTGAACTTTGTCAGGGCTCAAAGTTCACCAGCGTTCTGGGCTCCCTGTTTACACTTCTCTGATAGTGAAGACAATGGGTAGCTACCTACAAGGGAGGCTAGGCTAGGACATGTGATGAGGGGTTTTAGGAGTTGAAAGAATGATCTGTATCCTATATACAGGCAATTGTAAATAGCCAGTAAGATTTCATGGGCCTATCCCTAGGGAAGGATATATTTTCCCTGATATTTTAACCATGGATCTTTCTGGGTGGCACCAAGAGTTAATAAGAAATAAAATTTCTCTGGAGGGTATGTGGGTGTTATATGAGGTAAAACAAAGAGTTAGGGAGACAGAGGCTTCCTGTGAGCTGCTGTCTTAGCCTCCTGGTCTGCTCTGTTATTTCCCTGTATTAAGCAATCATTCCCAACTTGATGTCTTTTGCAGTGTATGACTTTTAAGAAGTCTAGAAAAGTGGAGAAAAGTTCATAAACACCAAGCAGGAAGACCTGTTGAGGCTTTAAATGATAGTGTCAAGGACTGTGAATGAGCCATGGAAATAAAGAAAATCTAGGCTCCAATCTAAGGACTTAAGCAACATGGGAGAGTCTGGAGTGTCGCTTTAGCTTATGAGAAGGGGTCCCTTCATATGTCAGGGGAGATCAAGACCTGACACTGGACAAAGTTTTTTACAACTTTCTATGCATTGACAAATATTCAGCTTTGCCCAAAATGTAAATTTGGGAAAATACTTTAAACACTCTGTTACTTTTAATAAAATGTACCTTCAACAAAGTACAAGAGGCCTTCTGTAATGAAAAGTGCAGGTGAATTTAAAACTTGTCTAGCAATCAATGTTTCATTATATTTATGTTATTTTTTAATTAGATATTTATCAATTAACCCAAAAATGCTCTCAAGCCTTTAAGTTAGCAAAGACTTTGGAAAATTATGTATGGGCAAACGAGACTGGAGGAAAGGTATGGGGGCTACAGAGCCAGTGCTCTGATAGACCCATCTCAGGTCAGTTCGGGACACTGCATCAGCACCAACCAGGTTAGCTGCTGGCCCTGTTTATGCAGGACATCAGCATGGTTCTGAGCTGCTAGCCAAATGCACCCTTCCTCCTCTGGGGTTAGAGAGGAGAACATGATGACATAAATGTCATGCCAGATCAGGTCAGAGGATTGGGTCAGGTACTCAAATTCCTTAGTAAAAGTGGTTAGTTCACTGGAAAAGAACCTAGTCTTTTTTCAATCTAGGAAATGTCAGACATAGAGAATAAGATGTGGACTCAGACTATGCCATCAGTTACTGCTACCTCCCATGGGTAGAATGGGTGAGGGAACTGAAAATGGCTCTTGAGAAAGGTCGGGTCTTTGAGTCACAGAAGAGTGAGTGTATGGTGGGTAAAAGGCTGTATTGAACTCATTCTCAGGATTTGGGCTGTC
Organism: Cnephaeus nilssonii; assembly: GCF_951640355.1. Classification (NCBI taxonomy): domain Eukaryota; kingdom Metazoa; phylum Chordata; class Mammalia; order Chiroptera; family Vespertilionidae; genus Cnephaeus; species Cnephaeus nilssonii. The sequence goes on along the minus strand of NC_137075.1, from coordinate 9,825,283 downwards.
AGGGACTGGGGTAGAAGGTGGTTGCTGGTTAGGAGGGCTTGGGTCCTGGATTCTACTGTGAAGGAGGGCACATAAGAGGCTGGAGGTGAATGGCCTTCTAGGTTACAAGTAGATTCAGAATCAGAAGTGTTAGGAGCATGATGTTTTGTGTGAAGGAGAAGGATCTTATTGGTAGAGCAAGACTGACAGAGAGGGTAGAGGCAAAAGGCTGAAAAAGGCCTGGAGTAGGGAATCTCTGACCATTTTTCATTGAAGTGACAGCAATGATCTAAATCACACAATATGTTAAAATACAAAGTGCCATTTTCAGGCCAATTATATTTATTATCTAGTTTATATTATGGCCAAACAAGGCAGAAAAGAAAATGAGGTGTTGGGCCTAATCTCCCCCATGAGTCTAAGGGGGTTGAGAAATAATATTTTTTGGAATTCATTTTTTATTTTTTTTAATTTTTATTGTTGAAAGTATTACATGTATCCACAGTTTTACCCCCCGCCCCATTGACCCCTTCTAGCCTGCCCCCTATACCCCCAATCCCAGCCTTTACCACGTATTGTTTGTGTCGTGGGTTGTGCTTATATTCATACATGTTGTTTGGTTGATGTCTTCCCATCTACCCATCCACACTCACCTTTCCAGATTTGGTTTCTTCTCATCCTCTCCTTTGTCCAAGCCTCCTTCTTTCTCAGAAATAAATTCCAGGAGTTTTTTAATGATGTGATAAATTGAAAATAGTAAAAACAGCTCAGCTGGCATAGCACAGTGTTTGAGCATCGACCTATGAACCAGGAGATTACAGTTTGATTCTGATTTGGGGCACATACCCAGGTTGTGGGCTTGATCCCATTTGGAGTATGCAGGAGGCAGCCTATCAATGATTCTCCCTCATCATTGATGTCTCCCTCTCCCTCTCCCTCTCCCTCTCCCTCTCCCTCTCCCTCTCCCTCTCCCTCTCCCTCTCCCTCTCCCTCTCCCTCTCCCTCTCCCTCTCCCTTTCCCTCTCTCTCCCTCTTTGAATTCAAGAAAAATATATTTTAAAGCAGCAAAACAAACATGTAACTTTCCATGATACATATGATCTATGATCCATCTTCTATGCCAGGGATGGGGAACTTTTTTCTGCCAAGGGCAATTGGGATATGTATAACATCATTTGTGGGCCAAACAAAATTATCAGTTAAAAATTAGCCTGTTGCCCTGGCCGATTTGGCTCAGTGGCTGGAGCATTGGCCTTCGGACTCAAGGGTCTCAGGTTCGATTCTGGTCAAGGGCATGTACTTTGGTTGCGGGCACATACCCAGTGGGGAGTGTGCAGGAGGCTGCTGATCGATGTTTCTCTCTCATTGATGTTTCTAACTCTCTATCCCTTTCCCTTCCTCTCTGTAAAAAATCAATAAAATATATTTTTTAATAATTAGCCTGCTATATTTGGTCAGATATTTAATTAACTTACCCCCAATGCCTTGGCAGGGCCAGAGGTGCTTTAGATTTTTAAGGTGATAGCCAAGAGGTGTCATTTTAGGGGGGTGCTCCCCATGATAATATGAATAAACTTGGCCCATGAGGGGAAGAGTGAGTGACAGACTACAAGTCCAAAGGTGACTATTTAGGGCAGGCATCACCACTGCTAAAGAAATCACTACAATAAATGAGGAGTAACCCTCCAGACTGGGCATCCCCACTCCAGAAGGACCAGGAGCACAATGGCTCAGGAGTGTTCTGGCCTAGTACTAGGACTTTTGAGATTAGAGGACTTTGAGAAGTCAGTGAGAGTAAGTTGGCAGAAGACTCAAGACTAGTGAAACTGTGGAATATCACTCACCTAGAGAAGATTGGCTGGTGTGGGATAGAGGGTCAGCAATGGAGAAGGACATGTTCCTAAACAAGAGTCCTCCTGGCCTGGTTTGGGAGGGACCATAAGGGAGAGAGGCCTAATTGAGGCTGGCAATGGAGTCACCCAAGTAGGATTAGGAGGTAAGCCCAGGATGAGCTACCACTACCTACCTTTCTCTGAGTAGCAAACTCTGGGTGAACAAAGCTGGAGCAATGCCTCCCCTTTCCTGTGGAACCCTCCTGGATGTTGGCACCAAATGTTAACATAATTGAAAGAGGAATGGATGGGGCCAAATGTGGTAAGGGATTATACATTTATTAGGTCATCTCAATAACCGATGATTGAGCCACAAAATGATGTCAGCTCAAGGGACAGTGATTCAGAGGTTTTAAAGGACTCTAGATGGGCTTTTTCAGCAGAGAACTCTCTGGGTGGGTCTGGATCCTAGAAAAGTCTGGAAGGGAAAGATAACAGTCTTAGCAAGTGGAATGTGGTCTAAGTGAAGGGAATGTCTGTTGTGAAGTGGTCTAAAGGTCAATTACCAGGGGAGGGGAGATCGCTTCAATTATTTGATCAGACCTAACAATAATAAATAATCTGCTGATGCCAGATTCTCTAGAAATGCCTCCCTCACCTGGCTCAGTTACTGATTTATTCCATGTATAGCCCTGCAAATGGTATTCAAAGTTTTTACTATACTACAGCCAGCCCAGCCACTTCTACATTGAGAGAGTCTATCATTACAAGCATAACAAAAATGGTTAAAGCAATGTATTCAGCAGGTTTCCACAGGTCTAGATTATTATTGAAGTCCTGTGCCATAGCCATGAAAAGGTCTCTTTTGATCCAAACCCTGCGGTGTTTCTGGGGCATAACAGTCAGTCATCCTAAGGAACAAGGCTTCCCTGATGCTCTTGGCAGGGCTATATGAATAAATTGTTACCCCATATGTCAGAAACCAACCAGCCAGCAGCTTATTGTGCCCATTTTTATAAGGGAGGGTAAGATTCTCTGAATTCATATTGCAGTTATTAGACATTGAACAATAATATAGAACACCCAATAAATGTCAGACATTCACACAGGAAGCTACTCCAGGAACCTTTAGGGAAAACATCTCTACATCCTTTTCTCAGCCAATGGGTCCCAACATATAAAGGTCCCTATCTGTAACTTTCTTCCCAAAATGAATAGAAGAATTCTATATATTAGCAATAGGTGTCCCAATTCTTACTAGGCAAGCTGTAAAGGTCTGTTCTCCATTATCAGCTTCAGAGCAGTTGGAGTGGTGAGAAGCACATCTCAGAGTCTTATCCATTTTTCCTGTTTGATCATCTGGTATTCTACTTTCCATGTTTTGAGTAGAACTCTGTCTCCTGCTTCAAAGGGATGTAGTGGACCTGGCCCATCATCGTTGCCCTGCTCATGTCTGTCTAACTGCCTCCCACATCGCCTCCTCAAGGATCTTGGCCTGAATTATTTCAAAGAAAAGGGGTGCAGGCCTCTTCTGTAGCTAAGGTCCTTGCTCCCTGTCTGAGGGACAATGAGGGCTGGGCATGGAAAAAGGTGGTAATGGTGTCTAGAGATGGTATTCTCTGAGTGTGAATAGGGTTTGTAACTTGTTGGAGATAAACTTAAGTATAACGTTTAAGTTTTTTGGGGGAAAGTTAGAATAGCAAGAAAACTTTGAAGACAGCTTATTGAATTAGAGTATAATACTTACAATTAGATATTATAGAGTCTATTGAAACAAAACTTTCCCCCTAAAATTACCCTCATTTTTATTAAAGAGCCAAATTAAGACAAATTTACTTACTGTATGAAGACTATTACAATTTGGTCTGATGGTTTGCATGAATACAATAAGAATAGCAATTGATTATATAGGCTTTTAAAAGTCTGTTTTGCTGGAATCTTATGATTGAGCTTTTATTAGCCTCTCAGGACAAAGAAGCTCAGCCACCCAGCTGTCATCAGGTTTTCCTGCAATAACTATACACTTAGGTGAATTCCTCAAATATTTGAGGTCCCTAATGTTGTATTCATATTACAACATTAGGGACCTTTCTTGCCTTCATTCAGAAAAGGAACTTCCGTTCCTTACCTGTAAAAACTGCCACGAACCAAGTGATCAAGAAAGGTATGTAGCTTTCTTCCAGGGCCTGGTATTGGCTTCATAAGGCTTTCTAGTGACTTCCAGAGTCCAGGCATGTCTCTCTCTCTCTCTCAGGCATAACATACCAATCAAAGTCTTGGTTGAGGAAACCACAGTTGGATACTGGTGTTACTGAATTCATGCAAAGAAATATATTGCCATGACTTACTAAGAATTGCCAAATTATGGAGGGATATGGTAGGGAGAAAAATATATAATTTACTAAATTGCCTTAAAAACATATCCTTATTGGTATATTGGGAAAAAAAGGATTATCAATCAGAAATACATACAAAAAAGTTACAAAAATTATATATTTTCAGATTATTCAGTCATATAATTGATTTTTGTTTCTCTTGAGTTTTCTTGACAGTACTTCTATAAATCCAGGTATTATGTAGAGTTCTAATAATTTTTACCCAGTTGGAAGGGGATGAACTGAAATTTGATTCTCAGAGATATCTAATTTAAAATAAGTCATAGTCCTTTCCATGGATCCCTCAGAAGATGTAATATTTTTGCAAATGCATTATAACAAAACAGTGACTATCTCTTATAACAAGAAGAACTTTTAATTGACACCATTATGGGTTGATTATAATGAAATTGACATGGAATCCTGTCCTTTCTGCAAAACATAATATTCCAGAACAATAATTAGAGCTATAGATGAAAGTATATTAGAATTTATACACTCCTGGGTATTTTTAGAGCATCTATTTTAATAATATGCATACATAAATAAAATATAGTTATTTTTTCTTTATTTGACAAAATTTCTCATGTACTTTAAATGTAAAATTTTCCTTCATAAGGAGAAAAAACAAATCTTTGAGACATTCCAGGGCCTATTGAAATGACCTAAAGCCAATTCCAAGTCAAGAAAAATTTTCTTAAAGTTCAAACCCTGGGAAGTTTGTCAAACTTACTTTACCAAAAGATTATATATCCTTATTTTTATTCTGCAACAGTATTAGACTATTTATCCATTCAAAGTGACAAAAGCATATTAAACACAAACATAGGCTAGTAAAACTTCAGTTCCCACATTTAAGAAGATGGCTTTTTCAAAGTATTCAAGTACCTGATTAATATAATATAATATAATATAATATAATATAATATAATATATAACAATTTCAATAATTTATAGAATTTTTCTTCCTGGGCAAATACAGGAAAGATATTTTCCATTTTAACAGACTGGAAAAGGACAAAACATATTCTGTACTAGCTTTCTTCAGGTTTATTAAGGTAATTAAATTTATTAATTCAGATTAGCTATAATTTTCATTTTAAGATTTCTCTTTACAACCTTTCTACAACTTTCACAAACCCTCTTTCCCATTCTGAAAAAAAAAACAGTTTTAGAAAACTCACTTTCATGTTTTCTTCAAAATGCATCTCCACACTTCATGCCTCCTATTACCAAAACTGTAGAATTTATTTCCAATTATTTAGAATTCTTAACTCTTAGAAACCTTAATTTTTAAGTGACAAGTAATTAATTAACAGTCCTCAGAGTAGCAATACAGTCACATTTTTAAGAGATATATCTGTAATAATAAAAGTGTAAGATGCTAATTAGACCGGACAGCTGAACAACCTTCTGAATGTCAGTCTGGATGTCCTTCCTGATGAAGCCATGGCAGAAGGGGCCAAGGCAGAGGCGGTTATGGTGATCAGTCAGGTAGGCGAGCAGTTAGGGGTGATCAAGCAGGCTGGCGGAGTGATTAGGGGCGATCAGGCAGGCAGGCAAGTGGTTAGGAGCCAGTGGTCTGGGATTGTGAGAGGGTGCAGGCTGGGCTGAGGGACACCCCTCCCCCTGTGCACATATTTCGTGCACCCGCCTCTAGTCTATATATGTAAAAGCCTAAGTGACCTTTATGACTGAATGAGCAGAACAACTGGAAGGACAAGTCAACCAGTCACTATGGCGCACACTGACCACCAGTGGGTAGATGCTCAATTTCTGGAGCTGCCCCCTAGTGTTCAGGGAGCTTCCATAGCCATGCTCCTGAGGCCCCTCCCCACATCCAGCCAACCTCCTGTGGCCCTTCCACCTGCCAGAACAACTAACCCCCTGCAGCCCCTCCCCCTTGCCTGCCCCCCCGCCATTGGCTCCAATGAGGGATATGACCGGCTAGTCTCCTACAGGCCCCCCTCCCAGCTAACCAGCCTCTCATGGCCCCTATTTCCACCCACCCCTGCCAGCCAACCTCCAAGGCACCTCCCACATTACCCCCTACCCAGTCAGGTCCCCCTCTCGCATTCCCCCACTGCCCCACACACACCGGCTGGCCAACCTCCCATGGCCCCTTCGCCCAGCTGTCCAGCTCTCCTTAAGGGCACCAATTGGGGGTGCCAGCCAGCCAACCTCCCACAGTCCCTCCCCCGAGCCAGCCAACCTCCTGCGGTTCCTCCCCGCTGCTGGGTGGCACCCACCAATAAACCCCAATCAGAGGGCCAGTGGGCCCACCTCCTGGGGTCCTTCCCCCCAGCCAGCTGGCCCCACAATAGGCCTCAGTCGACGGCCAGCCTAGGGACCTCACCCATGCACAAATTCGTACACCGGGCCTCTAGTTTCAAATAAAAAATAAGACATATTTATTAACAGATTAAAATCTATCCTCTAGAATCTCTGTAATAAGAAACCAAAAGTAGGCAAACTGAGAATAATTAGTATTTGAAACATCCTGTTGCATCAAAATACCTAGATATTGAATAATTTTTACTGTTTAACCCAGCAGAACTCCAAAGCTTTAAGTTATCAAATACTTTACTTTTTCTTCACCAAGTGGGAGTGGCCCTTCAGTGCCACTTCTGCAGTTTGCCTTCTAGGAGAAAAACTTGGGGAGTTTAAAAGGCTTATTTTGCATATTTTCATTTCTGAATAGAATGTAACAACATGAAATCTTGCATATTAGAAGAGATCTTATCCAATTTTAAAACAGAAATAAAAACAACCCTAAGGTAAATAAATGACACTTACAAAAGGATGGACTGGGACATTGGCCTTAGAATCTTATCTCACACTAACCCAGCCAAGCAAATGACCTGTGTTCTAAGTAGCACAAAGCCCAAATAGCAGAGACAGAGGATCTCCTGTTTTCATAAAATGGTGAGAAGTGAACTAAGTCCCCAAAAGATAAGAAAGCAAGCAAAGAACATCTGTAACCGAAGTTACATTACAGACAGGAAAAACTCACAGGCTAAGCATTTGGGGCAGCTGATGCCTTGAGAGGAAGGGCAGGGAGATACCCAAGATTAAAAACTCTCAGTAGGTGCTGGGAAGTTCCTGCAATCCTTGCCATGGGTTCAGCTGGCCATAAGCAGCTGGAGCCCCTCAGCAATGTTGGATATGCCACATCTTTAAACAAATTAAACCCAACAATAAAGAGCCACAAAACAACATTCAACAGAGACACTCGTATAAATATTTATAGGCACAAAACCCACAGACAAGAGCTTCACACTATTCTCCCTGTCTGCCCTGCCATAGAAACCTCAGAATGCCCTGCATTTAAAATAAAACATTGAAGCAGAGCAATGTCTCTTGTCTCAAAGCAAGTCAGGCTATGTGCTTGGACATTAGGCAAGGACCATTGGAGGTTTCTTGCCACCTGGAGCTGATCAATCTCCACAAGAAAGAGGCATTAAATGCTTCCCTTGCCATACACAATAAATGCACCCAATGCATTACAGAGAAGCCCAGGTGAGAGACAACAAATGCTTCCCCTGTCATACAAAAATGCTTGATTCAACTTAGATCTTAGGTGAGTTGATGGGGATTGCTGAGGCTGTAGCTGGGACATGAAACAGGAGAATTCCTGGTAGCACTGGAAATAAATAACTCCATGGAATGGAAAGCATTAAGCAAAGTGAAATAAGCCAGTCAGAGAAAGATAAATACCACATGATCTCACTCATTTATGGAATATAATGAACAACATAAACTGATGAACAAAAACAGATCCAGTGACAGAGAAGCATCGACCAGACTGTCAAACCACAGAGGGAAGGTAGGAGAGGGTGGGGTAAGGGGGAGAGATCAACCAAAGGATTTGTATGCATGCATATAAGCCTAACCAATGGACACAGACAACAGGAGGGTGAGGGCATGAGTGGGGGGAGAGGTTGGGGGAGTAATGGGGGGATGAACACACTGTAATACCTTAATCAATAAAGAAATTTTAAAAAATGTGATACATAACTGAAAAATTATGAAGACAAATATTGTTATAATCCCAGTGTGTCATAAACAAAATATAAATCATTCCAGTTAAATTACTCAATTTCTGCCAAAAAATAAAAATAAAAAAGGACAAGAAAAAGTCCAGAACTAAGCCCCAGGAACCCCCAGTCTAGGCAGTAAGTGGGATACCTGCTGGTCCTACCTGGGTCACCAGATTTTGACACCAGACAAATAATGGTTCCAGGTTGTCTGTCGTTACTTGAGCCAATTAAGCAGAGGTAGGGTTGAATCATATATGTGTGTTTATTCCAATAATGCTGGCAGTATGGGACAACAGCAGGTCATACACAAAAATCTGCTCTGAAATCCGCTCCCCCTGCATAAACCAGCTGCTTATGTTGGGAGGACAAAGGTTACATGGGGGTGTAGGCAAAATAAATTAAGGATGAGTATAATGGTTAAGGGTTACAAGCAATGTGTGCTGGGGATGGGCTCCTATGGGACTCCATTGTTTGGGCAACAGGATTGTTAATCTTTCTATGATAACAGGCAGTTCTTAACTCCCAGATCCCAGCCAGATCAGAACATGATTTCCTTTTTTTTTTTTTCTTTATAAATCTTTATTGTTCAGATTATTATAGGTGTTCCTCTTTCCACCGCCCCCCATAGCTCCCCTCCACCTGATTCCCCACCCCACCCCATACCCTTAACCCCCCCACCACTGTCTTCATCCATAGGTGTAAGATTTTTGTCCAATCTCTTCCTGCACCCCTCAGACCCCCTTCCCCCTAAGAATTGTCTGTCGCCTCCCTTTCTATGTCCCTGATTCTATTATATTCACCAGTCCATTCTGTTCTTCAGATTTTTTTATTCACTTGATTTTTAGATGCACTTGTTGGTAGGTATGTATTTGATGTCTTTTTGTTGTTCATAATTTTTACCTTTACCTTTTTTTTTTCTTCTTCCTCTTCTTAAAGAATACCCTTCAGCATTTCATGTAATCCTGGTTTGGTGGTGATGAACTCCTTTAGCTTTTTCTTGTCTGTGAAGCTCTTCGTCTGACCTTCAATTCTGAATGATACCTTTGCTGGGTAGAGTAATCTTGGTTGTAGGTTCTTGCTGTTCATCACTTTGAATATTTCTTGCCACTCCCATCTGGCCTGTTGAGAAATCAGCTGACAGTCGTATGGGTACTCCCTTGTAGGTAACTAACTGTTTTTCTCTTGCTGCTTTCAAGATTCTCTCTTTATCTTTTGCCCTTGGCATTTTAATTATGATGTGTCTTGGTGTGGTCCCCTTTGGATTCCTCTTGTTTGGGGTTCTGTGCGCTTCTGGGACTTGTAAGTCTATTTCTTTCACCAGGTGGGGGAAGTTTTCTGTCATTATTTCTTCAAATAGGTTTTCAGTATCTTGCTCTCTCTCTTCTTCTGGCACCCCAAAAATTCGGATGTTGGTATGCTTAAAGCCGTCCCAGAGGCTCCTTACGCTATCCTCACACTTTTGGATTCTTCTTACTTTCTGCCTCTCTGGTTGGGTGTTTTTTGCTTCCTCATGTTCCAGATCTTTGGTTTGACTATTGGTGTATGGTGATCTACAGTTGAGTTTCTGTATATTCTTTATTTCAGACAGTGTATGCACAATTTCTGACTGGTCCTTTTCCATTTTTTTGGTATTCTCATTAAGGTCCTTGAAGGTCTCTTCAAGTTTATCAGTGGTTTTTAGAATATTCTTGAGTAACCTTATAAATGTGGTTCTGGACACTGTGTAGTCCATTAGTTTACTTTCCTCCATATCTTCTATTCGTGACCTGCTTCGGTGTCTCCACATTTTGGCTGCCTCCCTGTGTTGATGGAGTGGCCTTGTGTGGTCAGTGACCTATAGGGGCTGGTAGCTCAGCTTCCCCAATCTCCCTAGGTGGTAGCTCTTGGTACCCCCCTTTGTGGGCTGAGTGCAAAGTCTTGGTGTTGTTAAGCCTTGATTGCTGTTGGTACACTGGGAGGATTTGACATCCAGGCCAATTGGCTGTGAGGATCAGCTGTGTCTACGCCGGGAGACAGCCTTATTCAACTAGACTTGCAAAATTGTAAAAGCCTCTGTGCTCAGCTTGGATGGGGCAGAGTTTCAGGGTGGAGCCTACAGCCTTGGCTTCCCGTCAGCCCCGCCCTATGAGGTTCCTGGGTCTCAGTGTTCCTCAGTGTCCCTCTGTACTCCCTGCAAGCACCTCTGAGAGAAAGGTGCCCTGGAGTTTCACCCGCTGCCAAACAGTCTAGTCTCTCCCCCAATGAATCTGGATTCCCAGATTCTTGCCCGGAACTGGGTTTCAGTACAGTCAGAACTGGTGCTCAGTGCAGTACGGAGCTTTTGTCTCCTTCCCGCTAAGGCAATTCAGCAGCACAGTCAACAGTCCGTCCTCTGTGTGCATTCACGTGCGTGCCTCCAGAGCTCTGCCTTTCAGCGCTCCCCTGCGTTTCTACCTTACAGCCCAGATTAGCCCAGTATGAGCCTGGCTTCCCAGGGTCTCGCGCGGAACTGGGGTTCAGTGCAGTCAGAGCTAGGGTTCAGCGCAATCTGGAGCTTTTATCTCCTTCCCGCTAGAGAACGCCGGCCAGGCACTCAGCCGCCCCGTCCTCTCCGGCTCTGTCCTCCCCACATGCGCCCGTGTCTCCGCCCATGTCTCTGTACCTCAGGCTTTTACGGCTCCTCTGATTTTCCGTGTGGTTTTCTCTTTCCTTCAAGTTGTGGGCGTTTGAGTCAGCCAACTTTCCTGTGGTTCTGGATGATGTCCGTTTTTACTTTTAGTTGTATTTTTGAAATTGTTGTGCCAGGCTGCAGATTAGGTGTTTACCTATGCCGCCATCATGGTTTCTCCAGTGAACAAGTCAGAACATGATTTCTTTAATCAGAGCAAAACAATCACGGTTAGCAGAGCATGATTAATATTTCTTATAATTATAGCTAGCCCCAATATTATATATTTGTCCCTAACAGATTCTCTCACCAATAGATGTTAACGGAGGAATCAAATTACTGTCACCCATGGGAGTCAGGTTCTCGGTGTACCACTGAAAATAGAATTTTGAGAAGCCCCCGAGGATAATGAAATGTGGTAAAAGGCTTTATCGCATGGAGTTACATTCCTCCAGTTGTAAAGAACCATCCTCCTTAAGCCAGTCCTGAAAGTGGGGCAGCTGTGGGCTCCAGCAGAGCTAAAAACAAGGCCAGAGTCCAGAGCTTCCATTCCATGTTGCAGCCAGGTGTATATCAGCATCCAAGCTAATTAAAGTTCATTAGTTCATTGTCTATAGGTCCACATGGCCATGAGTCACTGGCCAAGGCGAGTGCATCCTATGCCCATAGAAGAGCTCATCTGATTCAAGCTTAAATATTCAGGTTTGACTCACTTGTAGTGACCATACCCCTTCCAGCAACTGCCTCACTCCGAGCTCTGATGGAGAGCAAAGGAACTTCCCATGTCACCCAAACCTTACTGGCCATACCTCCAACCTGCCTTTGCCCAGTCCCTTGCCCCATCAATCGGCAGGGAACAGAATTAGAGAGTATTAAATGGTGCTTTGTGGCAGAGTTTTATAAATGGCATATTTGTATTATCTGATCTCCTATTAACTCCTTTACTCTTTAATTATAAATAGGTTATTGCAACAGCATCAGTATGAGGCACTCCATAAAAATTACAGTGGCAACATCAAAGAAAATTATGTATATATTAGAAGCCTGATGCACGAAGATTCATGCTAGAATGGGCTTTCCTTCCCAGGCTGCCGGCACCACCTTTCCACTCCAGCCCAGCCCCTTTCCACTTAGGCCTCGGAGCTGCCTCTTTCTGCTCTAGCCCCGCTTTCCCATGCTGCCCAGAGGCCCTGAGAGACTGGGGGTGTGGCATCCCGCCCCAGTCACTTGGGGCCTGTGTATGCAAATTGACCACCATCTTTACTGGGTTAATTTGCATATCACTCTTGATTGGCTGGTGGCATAGTGGAGGTACGGTCAATTTACATGTTTGTCTGTTATTAGGTAAGATAATCATAACAACTGTAATACTAATGAAAATGTTTGAAATATTGTGAATTCCAAAATGGATCTCAGATATGCAACAGGAGCAAATGCTGTTGGAAACAGAACCCTAATTACTTGTTGATATAGGGTTGTGAAAAAATGTTTATTTAGTAAAAAATACAATATTTGCAAAGAAAAATGAAGGTATGGTTAACATATTTCATCAAATACATAGTATCAACCAATAGAGAAAAATTTATATTAAAAAAATGCACATTCTGGTGTTGAAAGGAAGAATAAATCGAATTAAGCGTGAACCCTGAAGAAAAGGGTACCTAGAGTTTAGTATCACATGGAGAAATTTTTCATCAACACCTTCCTTTAATTAGGTGAATCTTTCCATAAGTACAGGTATACCTTGGATATATTTTGGGTCTGGTTCCAGAGCATTGCTATAGAGTGACTACCAAAAAAAGAAGAAGAAGAAGTAACATGAAATTTTTGATTTCCAAGAATGTAAAAAAGTGATAATTATACTATATTTTAGTATGCCATGGTTATATTCATAGGCTCAATCATTTTACCAAAACAAAAGCTTCCAGTCTATGGTATCTGCATCATAGCAAGTTTCCATTTCAATTCCATTTGCAATTGAGTTATAATAATAATTATTATTATTATCATTATTAATGCTCAGAAAACTTTACTCAATAGGTGATGCAGAGTTACCATATAATTATTTTTTTCTGCAAGATGCATCTTTTAAACTAAATTTCATTATAATTTTCCTGTCATTGGTCCTAGAGACTTGTTTCCAAATCCAGCAAAAGGTGAAAAATCACCTAAAGACACAAATATATAGGGATTCAATACCAATGTTCACAATATTGCAAATTACCCACTTTCTTTTCGCAGCTAGAAGGTCTACAAAGTTGTAAGACTTGAGAATATTTTAGCTTTACTTCTGTCCACAAATTACCTGTTATCTTTTCCAAAGCTAGCCAATGCTTAACAGTTTCACACTTATAGAATGAAAAAGAAGGTGAGGACATGGATATATTGATGGACAAGTCTAAGAATTTCTGCCTCATAGGAAGGTTCTGTAACTAGGATGACCATTGTTTGCAACCTGACCTGGACAAAGGGTTTGGACCTGCCCAACTAGGTTTATCCTTGCAATAGAAATGTGTGGTTTTTTAATTAAAGATATGTTATTACGATAAGCTTTCTAAGATAACGGAAATTTTCAAAACAGTGTGTATGTTCTGAGAAAATACCCATTAAGGAAGTTTGAGACATCAGTTTGTGATTCAATTTTGTCATTAGTTGGATATGACACCTTGGTCAAATCACTGAACATGTATAAGCCTCAGTGCAATGAGGGTTATGTGATGGCTAATGTCTGTAATGATCTTAAGGTACTTATTTCAGAAAAACAGATACTTCAGTACAATCCATTTCCAGTGATTAAAATTTTAATAAGGGGAGCACTAGTCACAAACACACTTATATATGGAAACCAACGCAAACACAAACACACACATATGTTAATATTTGCCTTACAAACTGATTTAAAACTGCTTATTTCTATAGAGACTGATACAGAACACTTACCAGGTACTTTCGGAAGAGCTATAATGAAGGGGGAAGCCAGGAAACAATCAATGCACTATGCTGGTAAGAACAAAAATATTTCAAGTCTATTTATGGTTCTTTTATCTTCTCAGAAGTTTATTTAAGTTTTCACTTTCAATGACAACGGTAACTAAATGTTATTTGACATAATGAACTATCTCTATAATTTCTTCCTATAATTATTAGAGCTCTAGCAGTTACCATCAATGGGTACTTAGATACATAATTTCTGTTTTAAGAGTCATCTCCTTAAAGTCATCCACGAAAATCCGATGCTATTGTGAGTTAGGAATATGCTTGATGGAAGCCTTTAAAATGCCATGTTACTCACTTTCTCTTTCAGACCCAGGTCATTAGTTGCTTTGTATTTGCAAATGTAGAAAAGCTACCTTAAAAAAAGAATTAGAAGAGGAATTTAGAAAATACACATTGCATTGTTTATTAACAATGTCCTCCATGTAATCACAATTCCAGGAAAATTTCTAATATCGCAGGTGATGGTGTAACTTGTGTTTTTTCCTTTTTAATACCGTGTAGGGTATAAATTATTACTTCTTGTTCTGGCAGATCAGTGACTAACACACAGTCACCACTTTTGACATGGTAGCAAAGGAAATAGGCAGGTTAAGGGAGCAATCAGGGAAGGAGATACTGAAAGAGATGCCTTCAAAACACTAGTCATTCAAAGGTGATGGTGCTCAGGCCCCAAGTTCATGCCCTCACAGAAACAACACTAGAAACTTCACGCTGCATGGAAGGACACTTCAGTAAAATATGAAATAGCACAGCCTCATCACTCAGTAAATGACCAGGCACACAATGACAAGCCTCCAAATGCAGTAAGAGTACCCAGATTTGCTACAATACATTGCCTAAAAGGCACAGATTTTACCAGAAAATATATGAGGCATGTAAAGGAACAGCAAGTGTGAACTCCACGTAGGAGGAAAGCAGACCAGAACAAATCTTTGTGTCTGCCAGTTGTAGGTTTTCATATAATTTATAAATATTTTAATTTAGAGGCCTGATGCACCAATACAATGTATCCCTTACACAATACTAACTTTTCTTTTATACATTTCATACTATTTTATGTCCCTAAACAAACTTAATAGTTTAATTACAGGAAAAATTTTAAATCATATGAAAACTGGTTGGAAATGGATCCAACCAGTACCCTGGTACTGCTGCAAACTTAACCAATTCCTTCTTACATGTCACAAGATCTTCATGCCAAAGGATCATCAGGAGGCATTTTTCTCAGTCCAAACAATGTCTTTTTATTCTTTTAATCACTAATATATATATATATATATATATATATATATATATATATATATATATCCTATCTAATAATAGAGTAACATGTAAATTACCATCACTCCGCTACGCCCACGATTGGACGGCAGGAGGCTGGGGGGCGGGACTCGGGATGGCCTATCTGGCCATTGAGAGGCACGGATCCGCTGCCACTGAGGGGGGCTACCCTGCTGTTGAGAGGCGCAGGGGGTGGGACTCCCGCCCCCTGTGCCTCTCAACGGCCAGATCCGCGGCCGCTGAGGGGGCCTGCCGCAGACACCCAGCTGCGCCTCTCAACGGCAGGGTAGCCCCCCTCAGCAGCCGTGGACCATCAAAAGCGGGGGAGCTGGGTGCCTGTCTGCTCCGGCACCAGGCCTTTCAGAAGCCTCTGCGGTTTACAGTTACAGAACCTAAAGGGAAATTAAAATTTTCCCTGGTGAGTAAAAGTATTTCTGCTCATGGTACGTTTATGTGACTACACAGTCTATGGTTTGCAACTTGTCCTGTAGTGAATAAATGAAAAAGAAACAAACAAATGGTGATGTTCTAATTGATGAGTTATATCCCTAAAGAAAGGGTGTGAATTTAATACAAGCCTGGAAGTAATTTTATTATCATAACTTCTCTTGGATGGTTTCAATTTGCATAAGAGAGAATGTGTAAGCACTGTTTAAAGAATTATGTGGCATAGCTCTTAAAATGTATATCAGTTTTGCCATTATCTGGATATTTGGTTTTGGAGAGGTCAGTAAAAGTGTCTAAATATCAACATAATATGGCTTTATATCATTATTCCATCTGTTCCAATTTAAGTTTCTGTGAATCTGCAATCCATATAATGCTTTTCTGTACAATAAAACATGCTATTTACAACCAGCATACAAACATGCTGGTAGCATATATATGTCTATGTAAATGATTTATAAGTAAATGATGATATAATGGGTCAGAAGTCTGTTTGTTTCTGTAGGAGCTAATGCAGAACGCTCAAAAGATGCAATTGCACGTGATATAATTAAGGGACAACTCCAGAAACCATCAATAGAACTCTATGGTAAGAATTTAAAATATAATACAGTTTATAATACAGAATTTAAAATATATATACTAGAGGCCCGGTGCACAAAATTCATGCACTGGGTTGGGGCATCCCCTCAGCCTGGCCTGCGCCTGCCATCTTGCTGTCTGGGAGCCCTCGGGGGTTGTCTGACTGACAGCTTAGGCCTGGGGAGCTGGCCTAAGCTGGCAGTTGGACATCCGTAAGGCTGCTGTGGAGCCAGGCTTCTGGCTCAGTGGTGCTGGGAGGGGTTGGGGTCCCTCAGTCTGGCCTGCCCTCACGCAGTCCAGGAGCCCTCCAGGGATATCTGACAGCTTAGGCCTGGGGAGCTTAATTTACAATTGAAACAGATGGAAACTTAAATTGAAACAGATGGAATAATTATATAAAGCCATATTATGTTGATATTCAGACACTTTTACTGACCTCTCCAAAACCAAATATCCAGATAATGGCAAAATTGATATACATTTTAAGAGCTATGCCACATAATTCCTAGGGCTGCTGTGACATCCGTAGAGCTGGTATGACCCAGGCTTCTGGCTCAGTGGTGCTCTCCCTGTGGTGGGAGCGCACTGACCACCAGGGGGCAGCTCCTGCATTGAGCGTCTGCCCCCTGATTGTCAGTGTGTGTCATAGAACTGTCTTTCTGCCACTTGGTCAATTAGTGCACATTGAAACGTAATTAATTAGAGGAAATATTTTAATATTTCAAAACCTACTGGAACACCTTGGCTGGCCAAAGCTTTCTCCTCTCCAAGCCCAACTTTTCTCATCTGCTGAATGGGGACATTATTATATGCAGAGATCCCAGAGTGCTGTGAGAAAGTAATCAGGTTTGTTTGATGAGACCCCCAGCTTAGCTCTTGGGCACAGACATGGTAAATGATCAATAAATGTTGGGTGCCTTCAATTTTGAGTTTTCAAAAATTGTAAATTCTTGCCCTGGCTGGTTTGGTTCAGTGGATAGAGCACCAGCCCACTGACCGATGTCAGGGGCTCAATTCTGAGTCAAGGGCATGTACCTCAGTTGCAGATTTCCCAGTGTGATAAGGGTGCAGGGGGAGGCAACCAATTTATGTGACACATTGATGTTTCTCTCTCTCTCCCCTGCCTCCCTCACTTCCACTCTTTGGAAATCATTGGGGAAAAAATATATATATATCCTCAGGTGAGGATTTTTTTTTTAATTATAAATTCTTAAATTTTAAAGGTAAATTCTTTTCAATGTAAATTCCTGAAGGACCATTGATGTCTCAGGATAGAAGGGTCCAATTGATATATTGCCTGACAAAATTGGGTGATATCAAGTTTACAGAATGTAGATTTTTGTCTCCAGTGGGTGTGAAAAACTTACTCCTGGGATTTAAAGAAGACAGAATCCTCCCCACTATTAACTCAACAAATCAGCCCAGTGGGTACTACTCAGGTGGGGTCTTTATAAGAAATGCTTAGACCCTGGTCCCTTGGTCACTCCCAGCACCAGGACCACAGGGAGGCATTACCTCCACCTCTGGTGGCCTAACCAAGTTTTAGCCTGCTCCTCCCCCCACCCACCCCCAGTTCTCCCGCCCCTCTGGATTCACCCAGCCCTAGGCCTTCTCAACACCCTCTCCATTTGCCCCATGACACCCCCCCATGTCTGCAATGCAGCTCGTGCAGTCAATCCTCCCTTGCACCCCTCCATACCCCACGTCTCTTCCTTCCTCCCCCCCACCCCACCCTGTTAGGGTTGCCAGATAAAACACTGTGTGCCCAGTTGGATTTGAATTTCAGAAAAATATAATCAATGGCTTTTAAAAGAAGTGTGGCCTGTGCAATACATAGGACATACTTATACTAAAAAAAACTTATTGGTTGCTTATCCAAAATTCAAGTTTAACTGGGATTCTTGTATTTTTATTTGCTAAATCTGGCACCCTACCCCCAACCCCAGTGCCCTCTCCCACCTCACACCCCTCCATGCCCCCAACTCACCTATTTCCGTTCAGTGTCCATCTCCCACCGGTGTCCTGACCAGTGCACCGCTTCCATGACCACCTGCCCCCGACCCTCAAGCCCACTCCAAGTCCAGCGCATAGTCCTTGCACCCCCTGCTCTGGAACGCCCCTCAACTTCCAAGCATCCCTCTCCATTCTGCTCTGAGACTCACGTGCCCTGATCCATGCCTCGCACAACTTTCTCCATGTGTACCTCCAGGCCCAGAAACCTACGTGAACGGCATTCTTACATCCCCTGCTGCAGCCCCAAACCCCGCTCTCCAATGCGCCAAGCACTCCCGGGCGTGCCTGGGCAGGCCTGTGAATAGTCCATGCAGCTGTCCCGCACCATGCCACATGCCTGGTCGCAGAAGCAGTGCAGGGGCCTGCATGCTGCGCAGGTCGGTTCACGGCCAGGGCAGCAGCTGCCCAGTGCAGAGCAGCCCTGCCCCGGCCAGAGTGCATCAGGTGGGCCTCTCACCCAGGACACCGTGGCCACAGCGGCTAGGGCAAGTGCCAGGGGCAGGATTCAATCTGCTTCATGAGGGGCCATCACTGAGCTCAGACTGGGAAGCAGACGCCGAGGGAGACCGACCCTAGCATTCCGCCCTGCATTGTGGCAGAGGCTCCCTGCCCAACCCCTCCCCTACCTGTCACAGAACTGATAACTACCTCCATTCCTCCCACCCAAACTTTGCATAGCTGGTGGAGGTGAAATATCAAGATAATGGTGATAATCATCGCAACAACTTTGAGGGTTCCAGGGAAATTGAGGTGACTGGAGGACTCCAGTAGGGTGGCCGCTCATGCTGCCTGCTCTCAGCAGCCACTCCTAGGACTGGAGGACTCCAGTGGGGCTTAGAGGATTGGGCACCACCATCTTGTGGCTATGGGTGCCACCATCTTTGTGATGGAGTGGTGGTTAATTTGCATATTACCCTTTTATTAGATAGGATAGAATATTTCAGGTTTATTTATCTTCTTTTGAGTCACATGAAATTTTGGGTTTCAAAGAGTGAACAATAGTGATGATTCTACCTAATAATAGACAAATATGCAAATTGACCATACCTCCAACACACCCACAAGCCACGCCCACCATCCAATCAGAGCGAGCATGCAAATTAACCCAAACCAAGATGGCTACAGCCACAGAGAGCAAGGTTTCCTAGGTAACAGGGGAAGCCAAGCTTTCCGCCTGCCCTTGCCAGCCTAAGCCTCCACTCAAGCTACAAAGTTTCAATTATAGAAGGTAAACAAATTCAAACAGAAATGGCGGCAGAATGGAGCTTGAGAGAGCAGGCCAGGGTTGCCGCCGGCAACAGGGGAAGCAAAGCTTTCTGCACACCCTGGCCGGGCCCACCCGCTTAAGGCAACAAAGTTTCAATTATAACCCCAACACAAATGGCTGCCGGCCTCTGAGGGAGCCCCAGGCTTGGCTCCGCTCCAGGCTACAAAGTTTCAATTGTAGAAGGAAAATAAATTCCAGATACCAGGGCCTCCACTTGGGTTGCCAGGGGGCGTGGCCGGCCTGCAAACCACCACAGGCCCCTCGCTCAGGCTGCCCCACGGCCCAAGGGAACCCTCACCTGATCCGGGACACCCTTCAGGGCAAACCAGCTGGCCCCCACCCCTGTACCAGGCCTCTATCCTATCTAATAAAAGAGTAATGTGCAGATTGATCATCACTGCAACACACAATATAGCTGCCCCCATGTGGTCAAAGATCCTGCCCCCATGTGGACACAGGATGGCCACCACAAGATGGCCAGCAGGAGAGGGCAGTTGGGAGGCACCCGGCCTGCAAGGGAGGGCAGTTGAGAGGGACCAGGCCTGCAAGGGAGGGAAGTTGGAGGTGATCAACCCTGCAGGAGAGGGCAGTTAGGGGTGACCAGGCTGGCAGAGGAGGGAAGTTGGGGGCAAACAGGCTGGCAGGGGAGTGGTTAGGGGGTGATCAGGCTGGCAGGCAGAAGCGGTTAGGGGAAATCAGGAAGGCAGGCAGGCAAGCAGTTGGGAGCCAGCAGTCCTGGATTATGAGAGGGATGTCTGACTGCCCGTTTAGGCCCGATCCCTGTGGGACATCCCTTGAGGGGTCCCATATTGGCGAGGGTACAGGCTGGGCTGAGGGACAACCCCCCTCCGTGCACGAATTTCGTGCACCGGGCCTCTAGTTACACTATAATGTAGTCTACCCTGTGTGCAATAGTATTTTATCTACAAAAGAAAATAATACATATGTTTAATTAAAAATACTTTATGGCTTCAAACTGCTAGTAATCATCTGAGCCTTCAGTGAGTTGTAATCCCATTGCTGATGGAGGGTCTTACCCCAATGTTGATGGCTGCTGATGGATCAGACTGGTGATTACCAAAGGCTGGGGTAGCTGTGCCTATTTCTTAAAAAAAGACAACAATGAAGACTCGGTTAAGGAATTATGAGACTTCAATTTGTGATTGAATTTTGTCATTAGCTGGATATGTCACCTTGGTCAAATCACTGAACATGTATAAGCCTCAGTGCAATTAGACTTAGGTGATGGCTAATGGATCTAACAATTTTAAGATGTTTATTTCAGAAATACAGGTATTTCAGTATAATCCTTTTCCTGTGATAAAAAGGCTAATATAAGGGGAATGCTAGCCACAAACACACACATGGAAAACAACACATACACAAATCAACACACATAGTTAAATATTTGCCTTACAAAATTGATTTAAAACTGCTTATTTCTATAGAGACTGATGCAGAACACTTACCTGTTGCTTTTGGAAGAGGTGTAATAAAAGGGGAAGCCAAGACACAATCAATGCACCATGCTGGTAAGAACAAGAATATTTCCAGTCTATTTATGGTTTATTTAGTTTCTCAGAAGTTTAAGTTTGTGCCTTCAATGACCATAGTATCTATATGCTATTTTACATAATAAAACATCTCCATAATTACTTCCTATAATTAGTAGAACTCTAGAAGTACCATCAAGGAATACTTAGATACATAATTTCTGTTTTAGGACTAATGTCTTTAAAGTGATCCCACAAAAATTCAATGCTAATGTGAGCTTGGAATGTGCTTGATGGAAACCTTTAAAATGCCATTTTACTTACTTTTTTTTTTCAGACTCAATTCATTAGTTGCTTTGTATTTAAAAGTGAAGAAAAGCTATCTAAAGAAAGGTATTAGAAGAGGAATTTATAAAATAGGTATTGCATTGTTTATTAATATTCCCAACCTAATTACACCATTAGGCAAATTTCTAATATCTCCAATGATGGTGTGACCTTTACTTTTTGTCTTTTTAATACAGTGTAGAGTATAAATTATTGATCCTTGCCCTGGCAGATCAGTGGTTAACACACTTTGTCACCATTTTTGACAAGGTACCAAAGAAGTGGGGAGGTTAAGAGAGCAATCAGGGAAGGAGACAGTAAAAGACAGGCTTTTAAAACACTAGTTATCTAAAGGTGATGGTGTTCATGCCCCAAGTTCATGCCCTCACAGAAACAACACTAGACGCTTCACACTGCAGGGAAGAACACGTTAGTAAAATATTAAATAGTCCAGCCTCATCACTCAATAAATGATAAATCACACAATGACAACAAGCCTTCAAAGGAGGGGGAAGAGAATCCATATTTGCTGTAATGCATTGCCTATATTGCTTAGATTTTACCACAAAATATATGAGACATGCAAAGAAATAGCAAATGTGAACTCTACAGAGGAGAAAAGCATACCATATTTTTGTGTGTGTTCCAATTGTAGGTTTTCCTATAATCCTATATAATAAAAGCGTAATATGCAAATCGACTGAACGGCCAAACAGCAGACCATCCGGGACCACGCTATGACACCCACTGGCACCAGGCCAGCCAAGGCAGGTGCGATGCGATTGGTCAGGGGCCCAGCCATCGTCCCATGATTGCCCTGCAGAGGGAGGCCAAGGCCACCAGCCAGCAGGATGATCAAACCAGTGGGCTGCGGTAGGTGGGCAGGACCTCCCTCTGCAAGGTTCTGGGTGCTGGCGGCCAGAGGGAAGCCCAGGTCTCGGGTGCTAGCGGCCGGAGGGAAGCCCAGGTCCCAGGTGCCAGAGGGAAGCCCAGGTCCTGGGTGCCAGAGGGAAGTTGGTGCCGGCACCCGGGAGAAGGAAGGCCTACTCTTTCACGAATTTCGTGCATCAGGTCTCTAGTTTATAAATATTTTAAATAAAGAGCCCCATGTTTAAAGAAAAAAGAATATAGGTGGCAAGTTCTCATTAAATGAAAATGTCAAACAGAGAGACAGAATGATATATGAAAAGAAAAACACTGATGATTTTGGCATTGAAATTCCAATAACTGTTAGGTAAAATGTATTAGAAGGGCTCAGGAATAGATTGGAATTGTTAGAAGAAAGAATCTCTACACTTAAAATAATGGGAACAGTGAAAGTAGAGCAGAGAGAAAAGGGGCAGGAAAAGCATTGGAAGAAATAATGGTTGAGTGTTTTCAACAAATTCAATAATAAATTTCAATCTGCACATCCACGCTCAATGAAATCTAAGTAGAATAGGTACAGTGAAATCTACAACCACATTTTCTACAACCGTCTTGAAAAAGTTATGAAGGACAGAGAAAATCATAAAAGCCGACAAGGGCTGATGGAAAACACAGTCACCAAGGTTATATCTAGCCAAACTATCTTTTAAAGTGAAGGTGTAAAAAGAGATTCCCAAATTTGAAAAAAACAAAACAATCAAAAACTAAACAGTTGGTTTGCCAGCAGAGTTGCCTTAATAGTAATAATAAGGAAAGTTTTGTTTGTTTGTTTGTTTGTTTTTATGTTGAAAGCAATTGACTTCAAGCAGTTGTTAACGTAAAAAACCATTGAAACCTGTAAGAATTTCTGTGAGTTTATTTGAGCCAAACTGTCTACATATGCCAGGAAGCAGAACCTCAAGGAATTGTGGTAATGCTCTGGAGAATGGCAGATTACATCTGTATTTATACATTGCGATCAAAGGAAGGGAAATAGGAGGGTTACATGAAATCCATTGGTGATAGATTAGAGAGGAGGGAGAAAGCAAAGGGCAGGGGAGACCCCTGGGATTGAATAAAAAGTAAAATGATGGACACTTACTTAAGTGGGTGCAGGAACGATTAACATGATAATGAAGGGATTTGTGGTATCTGTCCTGGTTCCCAGCACATTTGGTTGTGCCCCATGGGGGTCCAGAAAAAGGGAAGTTACTAGTTACCCAGACACCTCAAGGGTATGTTATCATAGATGCAAAAAGACAGATAGGCTCAGTTAAGGTAAAAGTTGACCTTGTTAGTGAAGATATTGGTGGCCTACAACTTAACTGCCCACCATAACTGCTTTTAGTTAAAGTTTAATTTCAGACCATCCTTGTGGTTACTTTAGGTCTCTGAGTTTGCAAGACTGCCATGCAGGCCTTCCCTGAGCTTGTCAGGTCAGCATGTGGCCCCTTTTGTCCACACAGTAATTTGATTCCCTCCTTTAAAGGAACTTGGGTTCAAGGAATTATGTAATTCCTACAGACAGTATGAATGCACGTTTTGTCTCCTTAATTGATTCAAGAGGCAATTGCATAATCGAAATGTATATCATTGTATTGTTGTGCCTATAAAATGTGAGAAAGGAATACATTCCACTGTAGCAGCACAAAGGAGAAGAGTGGAAGTCACGATGTATTTCAGTAACATGCCACAGCATTTGTAAACTCAAATGTTCTGGAACAAATGAAGAGAACCTGGAATCATAACTAAGGAGACTAATATAAAAAACACATAGTAAATATAGTATACTTTCTCTTTTTTTTTCCTCTTAGCTTCTTCAGAGGACACACACTTATACAAATATAAGTATAACACATAACTTTATATCATAGGTGTATTCGGTACTATCATCTTCCATTGTCTGCAGATTTAATTTGGGCAGTTTCTGTTACCCATGCTCAATCATGAATCGAATATATCAAGTGGAAAATTCCAGAAGTAAATAATTCATAAGTTTTAAATTTGCACTCCTCTGTGGAGCATGGTGAATGTCATGCCATCTCCCTCTGTCCCACCCAGAACATAAATAATCCCTTTGTCCAGCATATAAATGCTGAGTATGCTTCCTACCCATTATGACTCAGCAACCTTCTCAGTTATCAGATGGGTAAGCACCATCTTAGTATTTCACTGAAATATATCAGCTAATGTTGGCCAATTTGGTATTGTTCTAGCTCATGAATCTTTAAAAAATGTTTTTAATCAATTAATGAACACTTGTTCTGTCCAATATGAGATTTTTTTTATTTTTATTTTTTATGGTACCCCAGCTGGGAAACTCTCTGTGAAGAAGGTACATGGTATGTGTTGGCTGGCAGAGTCATAGTGCAACCTTTTATATTTCTTCCTGGGCTCAGGCATTTCATCAAAGCAAGAGGTCTGCTGTGCAGTGTCAGGACCATGAGATGTTTCCAACTACACTTGCAGGGTCCACTAGAACTGAATTCCAAAACCCCATAAATTGTTGGCCCCGAAGTCCACTGTAGTTCACCAATCCAATTTATCCCTTCCATAAAACTAATTTCTCTTTAGTATATTTCTTGCATTTTTATGTCACTGGACAAACATAATTGTTAATTGTAGGAAAAACTTTGAATCATCTGAAAACTCCAGTGGAAATGGATCCAACCAGTACCATGGTACTGCTGCAAACTTAACCCTTTCCTCCTGCACATCACAAGCTCTCCATGCCAAAAGATCTTCAGGATTATTTTTCTCAATCCAAACAATGTCTTTTTATTGTCTTAATCACTGATATCTACATGGCTTACAGATACAGAACCTAAAGGGGAATTAAAATTTTCCTTGGTGAGTCAAAACATTTCTGCTCACAGTAAGTTTATGTGACTATAAAGTTTATGATTTGTAATTTCTCCTGTGATAAAAACACCAATAACAAAAACAAAGCAAAAAAAAAAAAAAAAAAAAAAAACAGAAACAGAAAAGAAACACACAAACAGTGAAGTGAAGTTCTTATTCATAAGGTACATCCCTAAAGAAAAAGGATGCATATAATTTGTATGGAATGAGCACTGTTTAAGGAATTATGTGGCATAGCTTCTAAAATGTATATCAATTTTGTCATTAACTTGATATTTGGTTTTGGACAAGTCACTAAAATCTCTGATCATAACCATAATATGGCTGATTTCCTCGCTCCATTGGTTCCAATTTAAGTTTCTGTGAAGCTACAATCCATATATTTTAATAAAATGCTTTTCTATACAATAAAACATGCTAGTTACACTCAGCATACACACACTCTTAGAAACATATATATTCTCATGTAAATGATTAGTATGTAAATGATGATATGATGAGTTTTGAAGTCTGTTTGTTTCTATAGGGGTTAATGCAGAACCCTCAAAAGATGCAACTGCACGTGGCATAATAAAGGCACAACTCAAGACACAATCATTGGAACTCCTTGGTAAGAAGAAAAATTTAAAAAATAAAATATTTCAGGTTTATTTATATTATTTTGAGTTGAATTAAGTGTGAAACTTAAAGAAATAAAGTACCTATAAGTTACTATTACATCGAGAAAAGTTTTGATGAAAATTGTCCTTTAATTAACTTATTTCGTGAAGTACAGGCATACTTTGGACATGTTTTGGGTTTGGTTCCAGAGCATTGCAATACAGTGACTAGCACAAAAACAAGCACATGAAATTTTGGGTTTCCAAGAGTGTACAATAGTGGTGAGTACACTATGTCGTAGTCTACCCTGTGTGCAATAGTATTTTATCTACAAAAGGAAATAATACATATCTTTACTTAAAAATATTTTATGGCTTCAAACTGCTAGTAATCATCTGAGTCTTCAGTCTTCAGATCTCTTTGCTTAACCCAATGTTGATGGCTACTGATGGATCAGACTGATAGTTGCCAAAGGTTGTGTAGCTTGGCAATTTCTTAACATAAGATCACAAATGAGTTTGCCAAATGAACTGACTCTTCTGTTCATGGGTGAGTTCTCTGTAACATTCAATGCTGACTTATAGCACTATACCCGCAGTAGAACGTCTTTTAAAAGTGGGGTAGTTACTCTTAAAACCTGCCACTTCTTTATCAGCTAAGTTTAGGTAATCTTCTAAAAAATTCTTTGTTGTCAATATAACATTCTTCCCAGCATCTTTTTGTTTGTTTGTTTTCTAAGAGTCAATTCAATTCTCATGAAACCACTTTCTTTGATCAGCCTTTAGAAGGTGCTCTTCATCAAAGTTTTATCATGAGATCGCAGCAAAAATCCAGGCTCCAGTTCTTCAGGTTCCACATATTATTCTAGTTCTCTTTTCCACCACTTCACCAGTTATTTTCTTGATGGAAAACTTAAACTTTTCAAAGTCATTCAGGAGGGTTTGAATCAATTTCTTTCAAACTCCTGTTACTATTGATATTTTGACCGCCCTTGTGAATCACAGGTTTAGTTAATGGCATAGTTCAAAGTGGGTCATTTCTTAAAGCTCTACAACTTACTTTACCCAGATCCATTGGACCAATTACTATGTATGGTAGCTATGACATTTTGAAATGCTCTTCTCATATAATAAGACTTGAAATAACTCAGCATTACTTCCTTCACCCATGTGCTTTAGAATGGATGTAGTGTTAGCTGGTGTAAAACACCATTAATCAATCTCACTGGCCATCTCCATCAGAGCACTTGGGTGACCAAGTGCCTTGTGAATTTGCACCAACATTTTGAAAAGATTTTTTTTTCTTGAATGGTAGGTCTTAACTATGGGCCAAAACATTCAGAAAACTATGTTATAAGCTGATGTACTGTCATCTGTGCATTGTTCTCACAGTGTTCAAGCAATTCACCCCTCAAGGGCTATTCTCATTGCCTTTATGACTACTAATATTGTTTTTCTCTCAATACAAATGAATCAATTCTTCTAATTGTATTTTTTTGTAGGAGAACCAAGGAATTACACATGTCTGCTAAGGTTGTCCAGTCATGTATTACTATAACTGATGTTACTTTCACAAATGTCATAACTTACTGTGGCAAAGTTTTTCTGCCCAATCCAGTATGTCTTTGTCTTTGCTAATGTAGCACCTTCTTAATTTCATCTCTGCTTAGATTGTTGTGGTGGTATGTTTATACTACCATAGTGATATTCATGGGCTCAGTCATTTCATTAAAACAAGGCTTCCAGTCTCTGATGTCTGCATCGTGGCAAGTTTCCATCTCAGTTCATTTGATTTGCAACCATTTTATTTTATTTATTTGTTTGTTTGTTTTGCCCAAAAAACTTTATAGAGTAGGTAATGTGGAGTCACCATTCAAATTATGCTTTCTGAATGATGCAGAGTTTAAAACTAAATTTAAAAACATTATAGAAAGTAGTTTCCAAATCCAGCAAAAGGGGAGAATCCCCAAAGAGTCATGTGGAAAGGGACACAATACCAATGCTCACATTACTGCAAATTACCTATTTTCCCTCCCCAGCTAGAAGATTTACATTCTTATAAGACTTGAGAGGGCATAAACTTCACCTCTGTCCACAAATTACCTGTTATTCTTTTCCAAGGCTAGCTGATGCCTAACTGCTTTACACTTACATAACAAAAAGAGGATGAGGACATGAATATATTCATGGACAAGTCTAAGTATTTCTGCCTCACAGTAGGATTCTGTGACTATGAAGATCATTGTTTGCAATCTGAACTTGGGAAAACTGTTTGGACCTACTAGATTTATCCTTGCAATAGAAATGTGTTGCATTTTTACACATGAAAATTAAGTTATTAAGGTCAGCTCTCTAGGATGATTTGAATTTGCAAAATAATTTGTATCTTATGAGAAAACACCCAGTTAACGAATTATGAGACATCAGTTTGTGATTGAATTTTGTCATTAGCTGGGTATGTCACCTTGGTCAAATCACTGAACATGTAAAAGCCTCAGAACAATGAGACTTATCTAATAGTTAATCACTCTAACAATTCTAAGGTGTTTATTTGAAAACACATACATTTCAGTATAATCCTTTTCCTATGAGAAAAAAAGGCTAATATAAGGTGAGTACTACACAAACACACTTACACACAGAAAACAACACATACACAAATAAACACACATCTATACATATAAAGAGGTAATATGCTAATTGCCATTACAGTGTCCCAGTAATGACCAATTTGCATATTGATGCATGCCCAGCAGCGGGTGGGTGGCTGGAGCCAAGTTTCCTGGGGTCTGAGGAGAGCACCTGATAGGAGCCCGGACTGCAAAGAAGGAAGAGGAAGTGGCCACGGGGAGCTCTTCCAATCCCCCTGCATGGACACCCTACCCCAGCCCCCACACCCCCTTGTGGGACTGACAGACACTCTACCCCAGCCCCTGTCCCTGGTGGGGATGGGGAGGCTGGCTGAACAGGGAGAAGACCCAGACTCGGGGGTAGTAGCTGCAGCCCACACCTCCGACTCCCGATCTCTTCCCCCGCCACCCCCGCCAGGGGCACCCACAACAATAGCACATTGGTGAC
This sequence comes from Cnephaeus nilssonii, assembly GCF_951640355.1. Taxonomy (NCBI): domain Eukaryota; kingdom Metazoa; phylum Chordata; class Mammalia; order Chiroptera; family Vespertilionidae; genus Cnephaeus; species Cnephaeus nilssonii. The sequence goes on along the minus strand of NC_137075.1, from coordinate 9,796,558 downwards.
CACCTGTCAGCGCACCAGAGGCACCCAGGGCCCGTGGCCCACCACTACGGGGCCCCCTCTGCTTGGGCCAGGCACGCCTCTCCTCTCTACAATTCCAGGCCCAGGTGGAAGCAGGCCTGAGCCACCCCCCAGGGTCAGACCCTCCCCCGCTAACCCTCGACAGCAGCAGTGCTGTCTCCACAGCAAAAGCGCACTGAACCTCGATGGGGGCATGGCTAAAGCCGCCCTCCTAGCCCGCCTAGTTCAGCCCTGGCCCAGGCCCCACCCAGCTCCAGGAGATTGGAGCCCCGCCCTGATAAGGTACAGCTGTGAAACAGCCATGTACAATTTAAAGAATGGCGCCAAGTGGAAAGGTTTGACAGTTACTCCCTCTTGGGCCTCACTGCCCCCTTATGCCCCCCTAACTCCCTGCTTCCCTCCAGCACCTCCAGGATGACCACCACTACAGGGCTGTTGGCCAGAGCCTGCCCCTCCAAAGACTGCGGAACCTTCTGCAAAGCTTCCATAGCTACAGTCCCAGGAAACAATCATGCCCTCCTCCCCTAATCAGCACCTGCTACCTGTGAGGGTACCTGTGGGCTTAAAAATAACAATCCCTTCCAGTTTAGATATCACTTACTTGATGAAACATTTCTAGGTTTTTTAGCTCAGAACCTCCTCATGACAACCCAGTGAGCTAGGCGGAGAAGAGATTACAATTCCTGTGGTATATGGGTATGTATTCAGAAATGAAGCTCAGAGAGGAAAAGTGTCAAGCCCAGTGGTTCCCAAGGTGCAGCACACGCCCCACAGCGGGGGGGGGGGGGGGCAATTTGATTTTAAGTGGGGACAATTTGAGAATGAGTTAACAGTGAATTTTTTGCATTTCTTATGGTTCTAGGAGACCTCATCTACAGCGTATCCTTCATAATAAAACGCTAATAGCAAATGACCGAATGGTGGAATGACCAATCACTAGGATATGCGCTGACCACCAGGGGGCAGACACTCAACGCAGGAGCTCCCCCCTGGTGGTCAGTTTGCTCCCACAGGGGAGCGCCACTCCACCAGAAGCCGGGCTCACGGCTGGTGAGCACAGCGGCAGAGGTGGGAACCTCTCCCGCCTCCAAGGCAATGCTAAGGATGTCTGACTGATGACTTAGGCCCACTAAGCCATCAGTCGGACATCCTCCCAGGGCTCCTGGACTGCTAGAGGGTGCAGGCCAGGCTAAGGGACCCTCCCCAAGTGTACGAATTTTGTGCACCGGGCCTCTAGTAGTTTAATATTTGCCTTATAAAACTGATTTAAAACTGCTTATTTTTATAGAGCCTGATACAGAGCACTTACCAAATACTTTCGGGAGAGGTATAATAAAGGGAGAAGTCAAAATACAATCAATGCACCATGCTGGTAAGAACAAGAATATGTCTATTTATCTTCAGATAAGTTTATTTGATTTTGGACCTTCAATAACCACAGTGCCTATATGCTATTTTACATAATAGCATAATTAGATACATATTTTTACCTAGAATGTTTATTATTATTATTATTATTGCTTATGAGGTGATTTTATTTTACTTTATTTTTTTAAAACTTTATTTTTGAAAGTATTACATGGGTCCTCCTTTTCTCCCCAGGAACATCTTCCAGCCCACTTCCTGCTCCCCCCAACCCCCACCACCCATTTCCTGACCATCCCACTATCTGTGTTTGCTGGTTATTCAAAATCCATACAAGTTCATTGGTTGATCTCTTCCCACCCACCCTCACTTGCCTTCCCTCTGAGGGTCTACAGTCTGTTCATGTTTCTGTGTCTCTGGATATATTTTTGTTCATCAGTTTTCTTGGTTCATTAGATTCCACATATGAGGGATATCATGTGATACTTATCTTTCACTGACTGGCTTATTTCACTTAGCATAATACTCTCCAGATTCATCCATGCTGTTGCAAATGGTAAGAGTTCTTTCTTTTTTATTGCTGTGTAGTATTTCATTGTGTAAATGTACCACAGTTTTTTTTATAAACTCATCTGCTGAGTGATGGGTATCTAGGCTGTTTCCAAATCTTAGCTATTGTAAATTATGCAGCTATGAACATAGGCATATATATATATTCTTTATGATGAGTCGGGTTTCTTAGGATGTATTCCTAGAAGTGGGATCACTGGGTCAAATGGAAGTTCCATGTTTAATTTTTTGAGGAAACTCCATACTGTTTCCCATAATGGTCGCACCAGTCTGCTTTCCCACCAGCAGTATACTAGGGTTCCCTTTTCTCCACAATCTGGCCAACACTCATCGTTAGTTGATTTGTTGATGATAGCCATTATGTCAGGTGTGAGGTGGTACCTCATTGTCATTTTGATTTGCATCTCTCAGATTAGTGACTTTGAGCAATTTTTTCATATGTCTGTTGGTTTTCTGCACATCCACTTTGGAGAAGTGTATATTTAGGTCCCTTGCCCATTTTTTAATTGGATGGTTTGTCTTCCTTTTATTAAGTTCCTCTATATTTTGGAGATGAATCCCTTAATGGATGTATTAATGGCAAATATGTACTCCCCTGTAGTGTGCTCTCTTGTTATTTTGTTGGTAGTTTCTTTTTTACTGCAGAAGCTTTTTATTTTTTTATTTTTTTATATTTTATTGATTTTTTACAGAGAGGAATTGAGAGGGATAGAGAGTTAGAAACATCGATGAGAGAGAAACATCGATCAGCTGCCTCCTGCACACCCCGCACTGGGGATGTGCCCGCAACCAAAGTACATGCCCTTGACCGGAATCGAACCTGGGACCCTTGAGTCCACAGGCCGACGCTCTATCCACTGAGCCAAGCTGGTTTCAGCAGAAGCTTTTTATTTTGATGAAGTCTCATTTGTTATTTTCTGCTTAGTTTCCATTGTCCTAGGACCATGGTCAGCAAACTGCGGCTCGCGAGCCACATGTGGCTCTTTGACCCCTTGAGTGTGGCTCTTCGACAAAATACCATGGCCTGGGCAAGTCTATTTTGAAGAAGTGGTGTTAGAAGAAGTTTAAGTTTAAAAAATTTGGTCTCTAAAGGAAATTTCAATCATTGTACTGTTGATATTTGGCTCTGTTGACTAATGAATTTGCCGACCACTGTCCTAGGAGATGTATGTGTAAATGTATTGCTACTAGAGATGTCTGAGATTTTGGTGCCAATGGTTTCTTCTAGGACTTTCATGGTTTCATGTCTTATATTTAAGTCATTTATACATTTTGAGTTTATTCTAGTGTATGGTGTAGGATGGTGGTCTAGTTTCATATTTTTGCATGTACCTGTTCAATTTTCCCAACACCAATTATTGAATAGACTGTCTCTGCTCCAATGTATGCTCTAGCCTCTTTTGTCAAATATTAATTGAGCATAGTGGCTTGGGTCAATTTCTCGGTTCTCTGTTCTGTTTCATTGATCTATATATTTGTTCTTGTGCCCGTACCAGGCTATTTTGAGCACAGTAGCTTTAAGTATAACTTGATATCTGGTATTCTGATTCCTCTAACTTGGTTCTTCTTTCTCAAGATTGTTGCTGCTATTTAGGGTCTTTTTTGGTCCCATTTAAATGTTTGTGTTTTGTTCATTCCAGATTTGTGAAATAAGCCATTGGTATTTTAATAGGGATTGCTTTGAATCTATAGATTGCTTTGGGTAGTATGGAAATTTTAATGATATTGATTCTACCAATCCATGAACATGATATATTCTTCCAGTTGTTTATATTTTCCTCTATCTCCTTTTTCAATGTCCTATAGTTTTTGGCATATAAGTTTTTCACCTCCTTGGTTAAGTTTATTCCTAAGTATCTTAAATTTTGTTGCAATGGTAAATGGGATTGTTTTTTTAGTTTATCTTTCTGAGAGTTCACTTATTGGTATATAAAAATGCTGTGGATTTTTGGCTGTTAATTTTGTATAGTGCTACCTTTCTATATCTGTTTATTAAATCTAGTAGTTCTTTGATGGAGTCTTTAGGATTTTCATCAAACCCTACAGTATCATGTCAACTGTGAAGAATAAGAGTTTTACTGCCTCCTTTCCAATTTGAATGCCTTTTGTTTCTCTTTCTTGTCTGATCACCAGGACTTCCAGAACTATATTGAGCAAGAGTGATGAAAGAGGTCATCCCTGTCTTGTTCATGTTCTTTAGGGAAATGGTTTTAGTCTTTTCCCATTGAGTATGATGTTGGCTGTAGGTTTGTCATATATGGCTTTTATTATGTTGAGGTATAATCCCTCTATTCCCAGATTGCTGAGAGTTCTTATCAAAAAAGGTGTTGGACTTTGTCTCATGCATTTCCTGCAGCGATTGATATATTCATTTGATTTTTGTCTTGCAATCTGTTAATGTACTGCATCACATTTTTTTATTTGTGAATATTGTAACAACCTTGTACCCCTGGAATAAATCCCACTTGGTCATGGTGTATGATATTTTTAATGTATAGCTGGATCCTATTTGCTAAAATTTTTGTTAAAGATTTTAGTGTCTATGTTTATCAGTGATATTGGCCTGTACTTCTCTCTCTCTCTCTCTCTCTCTCTCTCTCTCTCTCTCTCTCTCTCTATTTCTTTTTATTTTGTTGTTCTTTATCTGGTTTTGGAGTTAGGGTAATGCTACTCTCATGAAAAATGTTTGGAAATGTTCCTTCCTCTTGAATTTTTCAGAATAGTTAGTTCTTTGAATGTTTGGTAAAATTCCCCTGTGAAACCGTCTTTTGTTTGCTGAGGTTGTTTTTTTGTTTGTTTGTTTTTGTTTTGTTTTTACTGCTTCTATTTCATCATTAGTTACCATATTTTCTGGCATATAAGACGACTGGGCATATAAGATTTTCCTGGGTTAAAAAGTCGTCTTATACACCGGAAAATACGGTAGTCCAATATATCTAATCCATTATATCTAATCCCATCAATATAGTCCAATATGCCATATTTTCCAGCGTATAAAACGACTTTTTAACCCAGAAAAATCTTATACACCGGAAAGTACGGTATTGTCCTATTCAGGTATTCTGATTCTTCTTGATTGAGTTTTGCAAGGTTGTAGGTTTCTAGGAATATGTCCATTTCTTCCAGGTTGTCCCATTTGTGGGAGTAAAGTCATTCATGGTATTGTTTTATGATCCTTTGTATTTCTGTAGGATTACTTGTTACTTCACCTTTTTCTTTTCTGATTTTGTTTATTTGGGTCCTCTTCTTTTGTTTCCTGGTGAGTCTAGCTAGAGATTTATCAGTCTTGTTTATCCTTTTGAAGAATCAGTTCTTGGTTTTATTGATCTTTTGTTTTTTTGTTTTTTGTGTGTGTGTTTATTGTTGTTGTCTCTATGTCATTTATTTCTGCTCTGATCGTTATTATTTCCTTCCTTCCACTTGTTCTGGGCTTTTCTTGTTTTCTTTTTTTTTTTCTTTCTTTCTAATTCTTTAAGTTGTAGTGTTAGCTAACTTATTACCAGTTTTTCTTGTTTTTTTGAGGTAAGCCCGTAGTGCTATGACCTCTCTCTGGATTGCTTTTATTGTGTCCCTTAGATTTTGGACTATTGTGTGTTCACAGGTCTGCCTGTTCAGCTGCCATTTTCTCCTCCCTAGATACATAATTTATGTTTTAGAACTAATCTCTTTAAAGTGATCCACAAATATCCAACGATAGTGTCAGTTTGGAATGTGCTCAATGGTAGCCTTTAAAATGCCATTTTACTCACTTTCTTAATCAGACCCAAATCATTAATTGCTTTGTATTTGCAACTGCAGAAAAGCTACCAAATGAAAGGTATTAAAACAAGAATTTAGAAAATATATATTGCATTGTTTATGAGTACCCTCCATGTAATTACACTATTAGGCAAATTTCTAATATCTCAGGTGATGGTGCATACTTTAGTTTTTCTCTTTTTAATACAGTTTAAAGTATAAATTATTGCTTCCTGTCCTGGCAGATCAGTGGCTAATACTTTGTCACCATCTTTCACATGGTAGAAAAGGAAATGGGCAGTTTAAGAGAGCAATCAGGGAAGGAGACAGTAAAAGAGAGGCTTTCAAAACACCAGTCATCCAGAGGTGAGGTGTTCATGCTCAAGTTCATTCCTTCACAGGAACAACCCTAGAAGCTTCACACTGCAGGGATGGACACATCAGTAAAATATGAAATTATCCAGACTTATCACTCAATAAATTACCGCACACACAATAACTACAAGCCTTAAAATGAGGGAGGGGAACATACTACCCAGATTATCACAAAAATGCATGAGTCATACAATGGTAGAGTAGTATGAACTCTCTACAAGAGAAAAGCAGACTACAAAAACTCATTGTGTGAGGAACCCCATATTTAACCTTTTGCACTCGGATGTCGAGTGTGACTCGACACGGTTAGCATTGGTAGCAGCTCGAGAAAAAAGCAAGCGAGTGCAAAGGGTTAAAAGAGAACAAAATATATATGGTAAGTTCTCACTGAATAAAACTATCAATAGTGAGACAGAATGACATATGAAAAGAAAAACACATGATTTTGGTATTGAAATTCCAATAACTGTAAGGTAAAATTCTCTAGAGGGGCTCAGGAATAGAATGGAATTGTCAGAAGAATTTCTACTCTTAAAATAATGGGAAGAGTAAAAGTAGAACAAATAAAACAGAGCAGAAAAAGCATTGGAAGAAATAATGGTTTAATATTTTCAAACATATATATCCTATCTAATAAAGAGGGAATATGCAAATTAACCATCACTTCACGACAAAGATGAAGGCGCCCATAGTGGCCAGGCAGGACGCTGGCATCATCACTCGGGCAACAAGGTCAATGGTTTTCCCACTGTATCTGCTTCCCAGGGGCTCCTACATGGGGTTCCAACAACTGCAGAGCGGTCAGACCCCAGGGCCACCATCTCTACCGAGAACCAGGAGGTCGCTGCTCCGAGGCCCAGGTGAGAGCATGGCTCTGCCTCCTGCTTTTTATACCTACCAGGACACAGGAGCAGAGCCTGGCCTTCAAGGTCTCTTTGGAAGAAGCCTCCCAGGGCAGGTGAGCAGGCTGGAGGTCATGCCTCGTGCTCCACACCTTTTGACAGGCAGGGAAGAGGCAGCTCAGCTTCTCCACCTCTCCCCAACCCCCTCCCTTTCTAACCAGGGCCTCAATGGGAACTTAACTTTCTTTGTTAAATAAGGGAATTCTGGACAATAATTGTATGACCTCTGCGAACCAAGTGGGAGAACATGTCTGGGGCAGGGGACTGGGCAGTGACTGTACACAATCACACACCTTTTTTCCTGCGGAAGATGGACTGCTGCTCAGAGAGCTCTGTGCGACAGCAGGGATTCACTGAGCAGTTCCCAGGCATCCAGCGACCAGTCCGCCTGCGAAGAGGTTATAGGAGAAGGGTGTCGCTCTGCCGCAGGTGCTCCTGGCCAACACCTCTGACACCCCCAACGACGAGGCTTCCCACAGGAACTGCAATGCAGGATAATACCTGCATTTCCTCACCATTGAGCTCTCTGAAAAACTAAGAAAGAGGCTTCCAAAGCTGTGACTGTGAGCGCTTCATGCAAACCCACACCAACTGCCTCCCCAGCCAACAGTAAAATACATGGCACCTGCTATCACACAGGGGTCTTCTATGTTCCCTTCATCTAAATCTATGACAGCACACCTCCATCGCTGTGAGCTTAGGGGACCATGATGGAAGAAGGCATCATAACTGCTCCAGGGACGCAACAGTGGGGTGACTCAGGGTGCAGAGAACTGGCCACATTCCCAATGCCCAGATCTGGTTACTGCGCATGATCAAGGCTCCAACTCCCCAGGCCGCACCTTCCCCATAAGCTATGCACAGCCCCAACAGGCACCGCACTGCTGGGCAGCACGGAGCAGATGCATAAAACTCCCCAGCCCAGGAATGAGCCAGTCTCAGGCATCTGGTCATGAACTGGCCACTGCAGGGTGACTCTGCTGGCCGTCCCCGTACTCAATTGCCTGCTGAGATTCTGATCCTATGATTTGGTTCACTCCTCTTCCTCCCCAGCTCCCTCTAGAGACCTGAACTTGTAATATATAATCATCTGAAGAAAGAATGATTCAAAAATTTCCAAATTTAGCAAAATATAGTAAAAAATGTAAACCCACAGATCAAAAAAGCTCAGTGAATAGAAAGCACAGGACATAAAGAAAGCTACATCAAGACACATAAAAATCACATTGCTCAACACCAATTATGAAAAGAAAAATCTTTTAGGTAGTCAGAAGAAAAGAGACACACTATACACAGGAATAAACATAAGGATTACAAAAGATTTCTCACCAGAAACAGTGTAAGGGAGAAGATAGTACAGCAACATCATTAAAGTACTCACAATGGGGGAAACTCCTCTCAATTTATAATTCTAGACTGAGTAAAATATTTTTTAAATAGTTAGAATATACTTTTCATGTATAAAAGATTGAATTTTTTCTCACCAGCAGATTTGTAGTGTAAGAAATGTTAAAAGAAGTCCTGCAAGCAGAAATAAAATTTTGCCAGATACAAATAACGATCTATGCCAAGAAATGGGAAACACCAAAGACAGTAAATGCATAGGAAAAAATATAATAAAAGTTTCTTATTATTTAAATATATTAAAAATAATTAACTATTTAAACAAATAATAATGTAATGTCAGTTTTATAACATCTGTGAAAGTAAAATACATAACAACAATAGCCCAAAGATTGCCCAGGAAAAATGAAATTTTTTTACAATGAAGTTTCTATACAAGATGTGAAGTATAATATCCTCTTGAAGATAGACCATGACAAGTTAAAATCCTATGTAATAAAGAGCTAATATGCAAATAGTCATCACGCCCTCATGCCATCACACCATAATGGCTCAGACATTCAACACTAAGGAGAAAGGAATGGGGACCAGCCAGGCTGCGGCCTGAGAGAGGGACAAGCCACCCACTCCAAGGTCCCAGGTGCCAGCAGCTGTGCCTGCACCTCTGGCCCAGGAGAAGAACAAGCTGCATACCCTGTGGTTCCAGGTGCCTGCGGCTGCAGCCTGGGCGAAACTGCCTGCCCATGGTCTCCTGCGGCTGCGGGCAGCCTGGGTGAATCCGGCCTGGGTTCTGGGTGCCTGTGGCTGGCCAGAGGAGGGAAGCCTGGGTCCCGGGTGCGGGGTAAGGCAGAGGCAGTTAGGGGCAATCAGTCCAGCAGGGGAGCAGTTAGGGACGATCAGGCAGGCAGGCAGAGGTGGTAAGGGGCAATCAGGCAGGCAGGCAGAGGGGTTAGTGGTGATCAGGCAGGCAGGCAGAGGCACTTAGGGGTGATCAGGTAGGCAGGCCGGTGAGCAGTTAAGAGCCAGTGGTCCCAGATTGTGAGAAGGATGTCCAACTGCCGGAATGCCCCACAGGAATCAGGCCTAAACCAGCAGTGGAACATCCCTGAAGGGATCCCCGATTGGATAGGGTGCAAGCTGGGCTGAGGGAACCCCTCCCTCCATGCGCGAATTTCGTGCACTGGGCCACTAGTTAAATGATAACAATCCATCTGCACATCCAAGCTCAATAAAACCTAAGTAGAATAAGTAAAGTGAAATCTACACAAGACCCATCTTGGTGAAAGTTATGAAGGATAAAAATCATAAAATCCACAAATGGCAAACAACTCATCATGGAAAAGAGAAACCTGGTAAGATGAAGAGCTGCCTAGACATCACAAAATGGCGAGGCCTGAAAGCAGTGGGCTGGCATATTTAAAGGGCTAATGAAAAACACTGTCACAAAGAAGGTTATATCTGGACAAACTATCTTTCTCTCTTTCTTTTTTTAGGGGTAAATAATTATGAATTTCTTAGGTCATCTGGATACCAGATTGGCTGAGCCCCAAAATGGCACCAGCCAAGCCAAGCTATCTTTCAAAGTGAAGGTGACAAAATCAGATTCCAAAATTTAAAAAAAACAAAACAAAACAAGGCATCTGTTTGCCAGCAGACCTGCCTTAACAGTAACAATTAGGAAAGTTGTTTATGTTGAAATCAATTCACTAAATGCAATAATTTAATTCACTCCTTTAAAGGAGCATGGGTTCAAGGGATTAAGTAATTCCAAATGACTGCTTGAATGCATCTTTTGTCTCTATAATTGATTCAAAATGCAATTGCATAATCAAAATGATTATTATATTTCTTGCCTATAAAATGTGGAAAAGGAATACATTCTATGTAGCAGCACAAAGGAGAAGTGTGGGAGTCACAATGTATTTCAGTAAGATGCTACAGCAGATGTAACCTCCAATGCGCAGGAGCAAATGAAAAACAAATGCAGCAGAATAAAAATTGTGAGACTAATATAAAAGAATGTTGTAAATATATACTTCCTATTCTTTATTTAGCTTCTTCAGAGGCCACACACTTATATATAAAAAAGCATAACACATAACTTTATATCATAGGTGTATTCAGTACTGTCATTTCCCACTTCCTGCTGTTTGAATCTGTGCAGTTTGTTTTCCATGGTCAATCACAAATTGAATATATCAAATGGAAAATTGCAGAAATAAATAATTCATAAGTTTTAAATTTGCACTCTTCTATGGAGCATGGAGAATCTTATACAGTCTCCCTCTGTCCCACCCAAAACATAAATAATCCCTTTGTCCAGCTTATAAATGCTGAGTATGCTTCCTGCCCATTATCACTCTGCAGCCATGTCGTTTTTCACATGGGTAAGCACTATCATGGTATTACAGTAAAATATGTCAGCTAATGTTGCCTAATTTTGTGTTGCTCCAGCTCATAAATCTTTTCAAAAAATTAATAATCAATTAAGGAATATTTGTTCTGCCCAATATGAGGCGTGTGTGTTTATTTTGTTAATGCCACCCAAGCTAGGATATTCTCTATAAACAAGGTGTTATGGTGCCTGTTGGTTGGCAGAGTCATAGTACAACCTTTTATATGTCTTCATGGGTTCAGGCATTTCGTCAAAGCAAGAGGTCTGCTGTGCAGTGTTAGGACCCTGAGATGTCTCCAACTACACTTGCAGGGTCACTAGAACTGACTTCCAAAACCCCATACACTGATGGACTCGAAGGCCACTCTAGTTCACCAAGCTAATTTATCCCTTCCACAATATTAATTTCTATTTAATACCTTACATGCATTTTTATGTCACTGAACAAACGTATTAGTTGTTAGTTGTAGGGAAAACTGAATCATCTGAAAACTCCAATGGAAATGAATCCAACCAGTACCCTGGTACTGTTACTAACTTAACAATTTCCTCCTTGCATGTCACAAGCTCTCCATGCCAAAGGATCGTCAAGGGTCATCTTTTTCAATCCAATCAATGTCTTTTTATTATCCTAATCACTGCTATCTACATGGTTTACAGTTACAGAACCTAAAGGGGAATTAAAACTTTCCCTGGTGAGTCAAAGCATTTCTGCTCATGGTAAGTTTCTATGACTACACAGTCTATGGTTTGCAAATTGTCCTGTGGTTTAAAAAAAAAAGAAACAAAAAGAAACAAGAAGTAAGGTTCTACTTCATGAGGTACATCCCTAAAGAAAGAGTGTGCATTTAGTATAAGCCTGGAAGTAATGTTATTATCATAATTTCTCTGGGATGGTTTCAATTTGCATAAGAGAGAATTTGTATGGAATGAGCACTATTTAAGGAATTATGTGGCATAGCTCCTGAAATGTATATCAATTTTGTCATTATCTGGGTATTTAGTTTTGGACAAGTCACCAAAAGTCTCTGAATATCACATAATATGGCCTTATATCCATGTTCTATTTGTTCCAATTTAAGTTCTTGTGAATCTACAATCCATATATTTTAATATAATGCTTTTCTGTCCAATAAAACATGCTAGTTACAACCAGCATACACACTCACTCTTGGAAATATATATATTTCTATTTAAATGATTTGTACATAAATGGTGATATAATGAATTTTGAAGTCTGTTTGTTTCTGTAGGGGCTAATGTAGAACGCTCAACAGATGAAACTGGACGTGATATAATAAAGAGACAATTCAAGATACAATCAGTGGAACTCCCTGGTAAGAAGAATTTAAAAAATAAAATATGTCACATTTATTTATCATTTTGGAGTTGAATTAAGTGTGGAACTTAAAGAACAAGAGTACCTAGAATTTACTATTACATGGAGAAAAGTTTTAATGAAAACACTCCTTTTATTAGTTAACTTCTTTTATAAAGTACAGGCATACTTTTGAGATATTTTGGGTTTGATTCCAAAGCATTGCAATACCTTGACTAGCACAAAAACAAGTCACATAAATTTTGGGTTTCCAAGAGTGTACAAAAGTGATGATTACACTATATTGTAATTACACTATGTAGTCTATCCTGTGTGCGATAGTATTTTATCTGCAAAAGAAAATAATACATATCTTTAATTAAAAATACTTTTTGGCTTTAAACTGCTAATAACCATCTGAATCTTCAGTGAGTTATAATCTCTTTGCTGATGTAGGGTCTTACCCCAATGTTGATGGCTGCTGATGGATCAAACTGATGGATGCTGGAGGCTGGGGTAGCTGTGGCAATTTCTTAAAATAAGACAACAATGGAGTTTGCCACATCAACTGACTCTTCTGCTTGAGGATAATGTATAATGCATTATGCCCACAGTATAACTACTTTTTAAAAAAATTTGATCTAATTGGCTTTATTAAGTGATTCATGAATCAAGCAGCTTCTCACCTAGCAATTAGAAGGGCTCACTCAGGATTTGTACAAAATGGAAGGTTTTTATAAAAAGAAGGGAGGGGCAAGAGGGCTTCTAACAAAAGAAAATATTATTTTTAGACCAGGACCTCTACATTTTGGGGAAAGGGAATTGCACGGTTGTTTTTGTTTTTTAATTATTATTTATTGATTTGATTCTTGTATGTGGCCTGACCAGGGATCAAACCTGCCACCTTGGCATATCAGAACAAAGCTCCAATAAATTGAATGACCAGACCAGGGCTGTTTATATTTTTCATTTTGGAGTGTAAAACTGGCAAGGTTTTTTAAAATTTATTTTATTTTTTTCTTTATTGATTAAGATATTACATATGTGTCCATTCCCCCCATTGCTCCCCCCAACCCACTCATGCCCTCACCCCCCTGGTGTCTGTGTCCATTGGTTAAACTTATATGCATGCATACATAAAATTGGAATACTCTCAAAACCTGCCACTTCTTTATCAGCTAAGTTTAGGTAATGTTCTGAAACTTTGTTCTCAATGGAACAAACTTCCCAGCATATTTTCTAAGAGTAGATTGCATCTCAAGAAACCAATTTTTTTGATCATACAGAAGAAAGTGCTCCTCATTCATTAAAATTGTATCATGAGATCCCAACAGAAACCCAGGCTCCAATTCTTCAGGCTTCACTTATTATTCTAGGTCTCTTGCTATTTTAACCACCTCACCAATTATTTCCTTGATGGAAAACTTGAACTTTTCACAGTAATTCAGGATGGTCTGAGTCAACATCTTTCAAACTCCTGTTACTATTGACTAGAGGCCCGATGCAGGAAGATTCATGCAAGAATGGGCCTTCCTTCCCATGGCTGCCAGCACTGCCTTTGCTCCTGCCCGAGCCACCTTTCTGCCTCAGCGCCTGCATATGCAAATTAACCCACCAGCTTTGTTAGGTTAATTTGCATACTCACTCCTGATTGGCTGGTGGGTGTCACAAAGGTATAGTCAATTTGCATCTTTCTCTTTTATTAGTGTAGATATTTTTACCTTTCCTGTGAATCACAGGTTTTGTTAATGGTATAGATCATAGTGGGTCATTTCCTACAGGTTTACAACTTACTTTACCCAGATCCATTGGAGCAATTACTATGTATGGTAGCTATGGCATTTTGAAATGCACTTCTCATATAATAAGACTTAAAATTACTCAACATTACTCCTTTTCACCCATGTGCTTCAGAATGGATGTAGGGTTGGCTGGTGTGAAACACCATTAATCTCATTGGCCATCTCCATCAGAGCACCTGGGTGACCATGAGCCTTGTCATTTTGCAGCAACATTTTGAAAGTATTCTTTTTTTTCTGGAAGGTATGTTTTAATAGTGAGCCAAAAGATTCAGAAAACTATTTAGTAAGCAGATGTGCTGTCATCTGGCCATTGTTATTCTCATTATAGTGCAGAGGCAGAGGAGTTTAAACATAGATCTGAAGGGTCCTAATATTTTTAGAATGCCCAATGAGCATTGACTTCAAAGTCAACTCTCCAGATGCATTAAATCCTCAAAATGTGGTCTGCCTGTTGTATGAAATTCTGGAGGCAGTCACTGACTTTTCCTCTCTAGCTATGCAGGTTCCTATTGCCATCTTCTTTAAATATGTGGTCACCGTGTCACCACTGAAAACCTAACTGTCTTAGCTAGAGGTTTTGGGTACTTTGCTGTGGCTTCTCCAGGAACACCTGCAGCTTCCTCTGTACTTTTACATTTATGGAGATGGATTCCTTTTTCAAACCTCCTTAGTCTCTCTGAGCTTCAAACTTTTTTCTGCAGCCCTCATAGTATTGAAGAGAGTTAGGGTGTTGCTCTGGATTAGGGTTAAGCTTAAGGGAATGTTGTGGCTGATTTGGTCTTTTATTCAAGCACAATACTTTTTTCCATGTCAACAATAAGAGAGTTTTTCTAGCTTATCTTTATTGGGATCCCTGGAGTATCAACTTTACTTTTCTTGAAGAAAATTTTGGGTTTATACAACCTGGCTCACTGCCACCAAAGGCCTAGCTTTGGACCTATTTTGGCTTTTGCCATGACTTGCTTACTAAACATAATAATACCTAGCACTGGATTTAAGGGAGAGTTGTGAGACTCTGCCTTTATGTTGAAGACTTAGAGGCCAATGTGGGACTAGTAATGGGCCTTACTTTAATAGTGTTGTGTCTCAACAATAGGAAGACTAGGGAAACCACAGTTAGGTAAAGAAATCCAAAAGGTCAATGTGTAGAGCCATCAGATAAAGCACAACAGTTATTGGTTAAGTTTGTCATGGTATATGGGCATGGTACTAGGTACTCCAAAACAATTATAATGGTAACATCAAATATACCTGTTTGAATATCACTATAACAACTGTAATATTAATGAAAATGTTTAAAATATTGTGAGAATTACCAACATGGGCCTCAGAGACACAGGTGAGCATATGATATTGGAGTGAGGATCCCAATTACTTGCTTGATGTAGGATTGTGAAAATCTTCATTTTGTAAAAAATATATTTGCAAAGAAAAATGAAGGTATGATGAACATATTGCATTAAGGAGATAGTATCAACCAAAAGATAAAAATTAATGTGAAAAACCAAATGCAAATTCTGGAGTTGAAATGGAAAATGAGTAAAATGGGGGGGGGGGATCACTGTAGGGGTTCAAAGGAAGATTTGACAGGCCTGAAGAAAGAACAAGCATAGTTCAGGTACTGGGAATACCAGAAGGAGAGTAGAGAGAGAAATGAGCAGTAAATATATTTGAAGAAATAAAGCTAAAATTTTTGAGTGGTATTGAATGAAAGTTATTAATCCACATGCACATTCATGTTGAATGAAATATAAGTAAAATGAGCACAAGGTAATACACAACCAGACTCACTATGCTGAAAATGTTGGAAGATGAAGAGACAAACAGCAGATTATGAGAAAGAGAAGTGGGTCAGGTAAGCAGGTGAGTGACTAAGCATCAGAGACTATGGAGACCAAAAGACATGGGGTGGAATAGCCAAAGTGCATAATAACAGTCTGACAACTAGGAATCCTATATCAGGCAAACTATTTTTCCAAAGTGAAGGTGAGATAAAGACATTCCCAAATAAATAAAAAATGAGATACATCATTGCTTGCAGATGCACTAGACAAGAAATACTGAAGTTAGGACATCTTTGCTCTTAGTAGATTGAATCAACACAAAAGAAATAAAAAATAAACAAATTTTTAATAAATCACTCTAAACAATTGTACAATTACTGAAGGCCATGAAAATGCATTTGTGACTCTTGTCTTAATTCTTTTAAAAGCAACTGTATAAAACATATATTGTTGGGACTATAACCTAGGGATAGTTAGTATATATTTAAAAAGTAGCATAAAGGAGTTGGTGATGAAAAGGATGAATTAAAAGGAAAAAAAAAGACACTAGATCCACAAGAAGCACATAAAAACCAAAGATTGTAAAACAGATGGATATATAATGAATACTCTAAATATAATCCTCGTTGAACTTTGTTTTGCAACTTCCTTAAAATTTATAGTTTATAAAGAAATAAGTATAATTATACTTATAACAGCATTTTTAGCAATGCCTTTAATATGCGTGTATGTAATATGTAATACAGCACCACAAAAATAGGAAATAGTGAATAAAAATGTATAGCAATCTCTATTCTATATCTCCCAAAATTTATTTTGTATAAATCAGAAGCATATACTAAAAGGTGACTATGCTGATTATGGCACAACACTCTGCACTATTAATAACCATTGACTAGTCATCTAATATCATAATATTATATAATACTATGTTATATGTTGTTAAAAAATAGCTTAGGTGACTTCAAGAAGGATAGAATTTTTCAAAAGCAATGGTAGAATTTTGTGTAATAAGAAAATCATGCCTCTTAATAGATTATAAATTTCTCCACCACACTTATTTTGCTCACATTGGTAAAGCCAATCTGTCCTCAAGGCTATTCTCATTGTCTTTCTGATTATCTAAATTTCTTGGCTCTCTCAATTTAAATGGATACAAGTCTTCTAATTGTATTTGTTGGAGCAAGACCAAGAAATAACACATGCCTGCTAAGGTTATCCTGTCATGTATTGCTATAACTAAAGTTATTTCATGAATGTCATAACTTACTGTGGCAAAGTTGTTCTGCCCAATACAGTGTGCCCTTGTCTTTGCTAATGATGCCTCTTCTGGACTTCACCTCTGCTTAGATTGCTATCTTGGTATGTTTGTATTACCATGGGGTTATTCAAGGGCTCATTTTGCCAATACAAGGCTTCTAGTCTATGATGTCTGCATCAGTGCAAGTTCCAATGTCACTTCCATTTGATTTGGAACCATTTTATTTATTTATTTTTTATATTTGTCCACAAAACTTTACCAATTATGTGATGCAGAGTCATTATTCTAATTATGCTTTCTGCAAGACACAGATTTTAAAACTAAACATCATTACATTTTTTTCATCACTGTAACTGGAGAGTAGTTTCCAAATACAGCATAAGGT
This sequence comes from Cnephaeus nilssonii, assembly GCF_951640355.1. Taxonomy (NCBI): domain Eukaryota; kingdom Metazoa; phylum Chordata; class Mammalia; order Chiroptera; family Vespertilionidae; genus Cnephaeus; species Cnephaeus nilssonii. The sequence continues at coordinate 9,779,301 of NC_137075.1, read as the reverse complement.
AAAAATCTAAAGACTCAAATGGAAAGCTCACATTACTGCAAGTTACCCATTTTCCCTCCTCAGGTAGAAAATCTACATGCTTATAAGACTTGAGAGGGTGTTAGCTTTACCTCTGCCCACAAAATTGCTGGTATTCCTTTCCAATGCTAGCTAATGCCTAAGTATTTTAAATTTACTTAACAAAAAGAGGGGAGGACATGGATATATGTCTAAGAATTTCTGCCTCACTGTAGGATTCTGTGACTATGTTGACTATTGTTTGCAACCTGACTTGGAGAAAACTGTTTGGACCTGCCCAATAAGGTTTATCTTTGTGTCCCAATTATGCCCCAATTAATTGCTTATCTGTCTAGACTTAGTGGTACAAACGCAGGTGACCAGGAGTCAGCAATAATGGCCTATCCCCTCGTACTTCAATGTCTAGACAGCTGAGCCGAACCAGAACATATGACACACAAGACAGAATTAGTATGCAATCACACAGGGTTTATCTACCTATTCCTAGTGGGTCCTAGGCTCCAGCAAAGGCCACCCGGTGATGCAAACTGAAGGACAGACGATGAAAACAGAGACAGGCAGCAGCCGCAGTTGGTTCAAGCTCACACAGCAGAGCAATCAGGGGCTCGTCTCTCTGAGCGACGTGGAGTCCTCCTCTTATCGGGCAGGAGACCACAACTGAAGCTGATCCCATGGTTATATAGACCGCCACAAGCAACTTGTGTCATCAGTGTGGGCCTTAGGCTGGGGAGCAGGTTGTTTACACTTAAGAGCACATAGCTTTTACATCAAGATATTGGGGTGTTCATTAATTTTGGAAATTACAGAGTAATGGGGGTTTCCATACAGCAAACTTTTCACACAATAATTAGAGAGGTTACATTATTATAACACTGCAAAACAAATGTGGGTGTTTGTGTGTGTGTGTGTGTGTGTGTGTGTGTGTGTGTGTGTTTTTCAAAAATGAAAGATATGTTATTAAGATAACCTCTGTAGGATTGTTTGAATTTATAAAAGAATTTGTATGTTATGAGAAAAGACCCAGTTAAGAAATAATGAGACATCAGTTTGTAATTAAATTTTGTCATTAGCTGGATATGTCACCTTGGTCAAATCACTGAACATGTATAAGCCTCAGTGTAATGGGACTTATCTGATGGCTAATGAGTCTAAAGATTTTAAGGTGTTTATTTAAGACACATAGCTATTTCAGTTTAATCATTTTCCTGTGATAAAAAGGCTAATAAAAGGGGAATTCTAGACAAAAACACACACACTGAAAAGAACACGTACACACGTCAACACACTTTTGTTAATATTTGCCTTACAAACTGATTTAAAACTGCTTATTTCTATAGAGATTGATACAGAACACTTTCCGGGTGCTTTTGGAAGAGGTATAATGAAGGGGGAAGCCAAGAAACAATTAATGCACCATGCTGGTAAGAACAAGAATATTTCAAGTCTATTTATGGTTTATTTATCTTCTCAGAAGTTTATTTAAGTTTACACTTTCAATGACCACAGTAACTAAATGTTATTTGACATAATAAACTATCTCTATAATTTCTTCCAATAATGAGTAGAACTCTAGCAGCTACCATCAATGGGTAATTAGATACATACTATATGTTTTAGGACTCATCGCTTTAAAGTGATCCACAAAAATCCAATGCTATTATGAGCTTATTCTGTGCTTGTTGTAAGCCTTTAAAATGCCATTTTACTCACTTTATTTTTTCAAACCCAAATAGTTAGTTGCTTTGTATTTGCAAATGCAGAAAAGCTACCTAATGAAAGGCATTAGAACAGGAATTTAGAAAATAGATATCACATTGTTTATGGATACTCTCCACGGAATTACTAATAGGCAAATTTCTAATACCTCAGGTGATGGTGCGACCTTTAGTTTGTTTTTTGGTGTTGTTTTTTATTATAATAGAGTTTATAGTATAAATTATTGCTTCTTGTTCTGGCAAATCAGTGACTAACATACTTTGTCTCCATCTTTGACATGATAACAAAGGAAATAGGCAGGTTAAGGGAGCAATCAGGGAAGGAGACAGTAAAAGAGAGGCTTTCAAAACACCAGTTATCCAAAGGTGAGGTGTTCATGCCCCAAGTTCATGCCCTCACAGAAACTTCACACTTCAGGGAAAGACACTTCAGTAAAATATAAATACTCCAACCTCATCACTCAGTAAATTACCACATGCACAATGACTACAAGCCTACAAATGAGGGGGGAGGGAACACAGTACCCAGATTTCCCACAATACATTGCCCAAAATGCACAGGTTTACCAAAAACTGTATGAGACATGCAAAGGAACAGCAAGTGTGAACTTGCCTCTGGAGAAAAGCAGACCAGAACAAATCTTTGTGTGTGTTCCAGTTGTAGATTTTTCTTTAATCCTACCTAATAAAATGGTAATATGTAAATTACCATCACTCCGCTATGCCCACCATTGGGCCAGCAGGAGGCGCAGGGGGCGGGACTCGTGGTGGCCGGGGTAGCTGATTGGGCCAGAGGGACGCTGAGCTCGCGTCGCCAGCGGCGGCTCGAGCTCAGCGTCTGCGCCATGGCTGTGCTGCGGAACAGAAGGGGCCTCTGGGGCAGCGAGCTCACATCCCGCCGTGGACCATCAAAAGCAGGGGAGCTGGGTGCCTGTCTGCTCCGGCACCAGGCCTTTCAGAAGCCTCCGCCACGCCGGGGGCTTCTGAAAGGCATGGTGCACCAGCGGACAGGCACCCAGCTCCCCCGCGATCAAAAGCGAAAGTGTGGGAGCTGGGTGCCTGTCCGCTCAGGCACCAGGCCTTTCAGAAGCCTTCGCTGCGCCGGAGGCTTCCGAAAGGCCTGGTGCACCAGCAGACAGGCACCCAGCTCCTCCGTGATCGAAAGCGAAAGCGTGTAGGGGACCCTACACGTGCATGATTCAATCATGCACTGGGCCTCTAGTTTATAAATATTTTTAATAATGAATCCTATGTTTAAAAGAGAAAATAATATAGGCTGTATGGTCTCATTGAACAAAAATATCAACAGAGAAACAGAATGATATATGAAAAAAAAAACACTGACAATTTTGGCATTCAAATTCTAATAACTAATTAGGTAATATGCATTACAGGGTCTCAGGAATAGATTGTAATTGTCAGAAGAATCTGTACACTTAAAATAATGGGAACTATAAAGGTTGAGCAGAAAGAAAAGGGGAAGGAAAGGCAGAAGAAATAATGGTTGAGTATTTTCAAATATAATCCTATCTAATAATAGAAAAATATGCAAATTGACCACACCTTTGCTACACCCAAGCCACGCCCACCACCCAAGCCACGCCCACTGACCAATCAGGATGAGTATGCAAATTATCCCAACAAAGATGGCAGCTAATTTGCATATCAAGACAGCATCGAAAGAAGCCAAGAGCTGCAGAAGGGAGTAAAGCTTCGGAGAAGCAAGCAAGCCGGGGGGGGGGGGGGAGGAGAAGGGCGGAGCGAAGGCAGGGCGGGGGGCGAAGGGAAAAGCAGGCGGGCTGGCGGAGAAGGCGGGCGGGCGACAAAGGAGGAGCGGAGGCGGGGCCGGGGGCGAAGGGAAAAGCAGGCGGGCTGGAGGAGAAGGCGGGCCGGGGGACAAGGGAGGAGTGGAGGCGGGGTAGAGTGCAGCAGGAAATCCTATTGCAGGAATTTTCCTGCAACGGGAACGCTAGTCAATGATAAATAGCAATCTGCACATCCAAACTCAAAAAAACTTATGTAGAAAAAGTACAATAAAATCTAAAACCAGACCCATATTGGTAATATTTATGAAGGACAGAGAAAATAAAAAACCCACAAAGGGAAAACAACTCATCTTGGAAAAGAGAAACATAGTTTAATGAAGAGCTTCATTGACATCATGAACTGTCCAGGTCAGAAGGCAGTGGGATGGCATATTTAAAGGATTAAGGGAAAACACTGTCACCAACAAGGTTATACCTAGTGAAACTATCTTTCAGAGTGATGTTGACAAAAAGAGATTCTCAAATTCCAAAGAGCAATACAAATAAACAAACAATAAAAAATAAACAAACAAATAAAAAAAACACAGGGAATTTGCTTGACAGCAGAACTACCTTAACAGTAACAGGCAGGTTTTTAAAGTTGAAAGCAATTGGCTACAGACAGTAATTTCATTCCCTACTTTTTAAAAAAAAATCTTTATTGTTTGAAGTATTACATATATTATTACATATGTCTCCTTTTTCCCCCCATTGACCTCTCCTCAGCCACCTCCAACCCCTGCAGATGCCCTCATCACCCTAGTGTCTTTATCCATAGGTTATGCTTATATGCATGCATACAAGTCCATTAGTTGATCCCTTACCCCCACACCTTCCCCTACCTTCCCTCTGAGGTTTGAGGGTCTGTTTAATGCTTCTCTGTCTCTGGATCTATTTTTGTTCATTGGATTATGTTGTTTATTCCAAAAATAAGTGAGATCATGGGATATCTACTTTCTCCGACTGGCTTATTTTACTTAGCATAATGTCTCCATGTCCATCCATGCTGTTGCAAATGGTAAGAGGTTTTTTTCTTTTTTACAGCAGCATAGTATTCCATTGTGTAGATGTACCACAGTTTTCTAATCCACTCATCTGCCAATGGGCACTTAGGCTTTTTCCAAATCTTAGCTATTGTAAATTGTGCTGCTGTGAACATAGGGGTGCATATATCCTTTCTAATTGGTGTTTCTAGATTCTTGGGGATATAGTCCTAGAAGTGGGATCACTGGGTCAAGTGGGAATTCCAGTTTTAGTTTTTTGAGGAAACTCCATAATGTTCTCCACAGAGGCTGCACCAGTCTGCATTCCCACCAGCAGTGCACCAGGGTTCCTTTTTCTCCGCATCCTCACTAACACTTATCATTTGTTAACTTGTTGCTGATAGCCATTCTGACAGGTGGGAGAGGGTTCTGCATTATCGTTGTGATTTGCATCTTTCAGGATGATTAGTGACTTTGAGCATGTTTTCATATGTCTCTTGGCCTTCCTTATGTCTTCTTTTTTTAAATTTAGTAAATCTTTATTGTTCAGATTATTACAATTGTTCCTCTTTTTTTCCTTCCATAGCTCCCCTCCACCCGGTTCCCACCCCACCCTCTGCCCTTACCTCCCCCCCCCCCCCCACTGTCCTCATCCATTGGTGTACAATTTTTGTCCAGTCTCTTCCGGCATCCCCATACTCCTTTCCCCTGAGAATTTTCAGTCCACTCCCTTTCTATGCCCCTGATTCTATTATATTCACCAGTTTATTCTGTTCATCAGATTTTTAATTCACTTGATTTTTAGATTCACTTGTTGATAGATATGTATTTGTTGTTCATAATTTTTATCTTTACCTTTTTCTTCTTCTTCCTCTTCTTAAAGAATAACTTTCAGCATTTCAAATAATACTGGTTTGGTGGTGATGAACTCCTTTAGCTTTATCTTATCTGTGAAGCTCTTTATCTGCCCTTCAATTCTGAATGATAGCTTTGCTGGGTAGAGTACTCTTGGTTGTAGGTTCTTGCTATTCATCACTTTGAATATTTCTTGCCACTCCCGTCTGGCCTGCATAGTTTCTGTTGAGAAATCAGCTGGCAATCATATGGGTGCTCCCTTGTAGGTAATTAAGTATTTTTCTCTTGCTGCTTTTAATATTCTCTCTTTGTCTTTTGCCCTTGGCATTTTAATTATGATGTGTCTTGGTGTGGTCCTCTTTGGATTTCTTTTGTTCGGGGTTCTCTGCACTTCCTGGACTTGTCAGTCTATTTCTTTCACCAGGTGGGGGAAGTTTTCTGTCATTATTTCTTCAAATAGCTTTTCAGTATCTTGCTCTCTCTCTTCTTCTGGCATCCCCATTATTCTGATGTTGGTACGCTTGAGGTTGTCGCAGAGGCTTCTTACACTATCTTCAAATTTTTGGATTCTTTTTGCTTTTTGCTTTTCCAGTTGAGTGTTTTTTGCTTCTTTGTATTTCAAATCTTTGTCTTGATTCTTGTGTTCCTCTAGTCTACTTTTAGGTTTCTGTGTAATATTTTTTATTTCAGTCAGTGTATGTTTAATTTCTAGTTGATCCTTTTTCATATCCTCAAGGGTCTCGTTAAATTTATCGGCCTTTTCTATGAAATTCTTGAAAAACCTTATAACCGTGGTTTAGAACTCTATATCCAGTAGTTGGTTTTCCTCCATTTTTTTCATTTGTGATCTGTTTCTTTGTCTCCGCATTTTCTCTGCTTCCCTGAGTTGGTAGGGTAGCTTTGTGTGCTAGGTGTCCTATATGGCCCAGTTGCTCGGCCTCCCCAGTTACCTGAGGTGTACACTCTTGGTGCACCCCTTTGTGGACTGTGTGTACAGCCTTTTTGTAGCTAAGTCTTGATTGTTGTTGGTATCACTGGGAGGAATTGACCTCCAGGCCAATTGGCTGTGAGGATCAGCTGTGTCTACGCTGGGAGAACTTCTGTGCTGGAGACAGCCTTATAGGACCAAACTTGCAAAATTGCAAAAGCCTCTGTGCTCAGCTTGGATGGGACAGAGTCTCAGGGCTGAGAAGACAGTCTTGGCTTCCCATCAGCCCTGCCCTATGAGGCCCCTGGGTCTCAGTGTCCCTCGGTAATCACTGCAAGCACCTCTAAGAATTAGCTGCCCTTGAGTTTCATCCACTGCCAGACAGTCCAGTTTCTTCCCCAATGAATCTGGATTCCCAGATTCTCGCCTGGAACTGGAGTTCAGCATAGTGGTGAGCTTCTATTTCCCACCCACTAGAGAAAGCCAGTGGTCGCACTCAGCAGTCAGTCCTCTCTTTGCACACTCACGTGCGTGCCTCCAGACCTCTGCCTTTTGTGGCTCCCCTGAGTTTCCACCTGACAGTCCAGATTCCCCCCGTATAAGCATGGGTCCCCAGGGTCTCGACTGGAACTGGTGTTCAGTGCAGTCGGAACTGGGGTTCAGCACAGTTGGTAGCTTTTGTCTCCTTCCTGCTAGAGAAAGCCTGCCAAGCACTCAGCTGCCTGCGCGCATGTCTCTGTACCTCAGCCTTTTGCAGCTCCTCTGATTCTTCATGTGCTTTCCTCTTTCCTTCTAGTTGTAGAATTTCCACTCAGCCAGCTTTCCTGTGGTTCTGGGTGCTGTTCATTTTGTCTTTTAGTTGTAGTTTTGAAATTGTTGTACGAGGCAGCAGTTTAGGTGTTTACCTATGCCGCCATCTTGGTTTCTCCTATTTCCTTCCTTATGTCTTCTTTTGAAAAGTATCTATTTAGGTTCATTGTACATTTTTTGATTGGGTTGTTTATCTTCCTTTTGTTAAGTTGTATGAGTTCCCTGTAAACATTGGAGATTAAACCCTTATCATTCACAGCATTGGCAAATATGTTCTCCCATGCAGTGGGCTTTCCTTGTTGTTTTGTTGATGGTTTCTTTTGCTGTGTAGAAGCTTTTTATTTTGATGTAGTCCCATTTGTTTATTATCTCTTGTTTCCATTCCCCTAGGAGCTATATTGGTGAAGAAATTGCTTTGGCATATGTCTGAAATTTTGCTGCCTATGGTTTTCTCTAGTATTTTTATGGTTTCCTATCTTATGTTTAAGTCCTATATCCATTTTTAGTTTATTTTTTTTTGTGGGGGATAAATTGGAGGTCTAGTTTCTTTTTTTTTTAATTTGTATGCAACTGTCCAATTTTCCCAACACCATTTATTGAAGAGATTGTCTTGACTCGATTGTATATTCTTGCCTCCTTTGTAAAGTATTATTTGAGCATAGTGGTTTGGGTTTATTTCTAGGTTCTCTATTCTATTCCATTGATCTATATGTCTGTTTTCGTGCTAGTACCCAGCAGTATGAGAACAGTGGCTTTGTAATACAGCTTGATATCTGGTATTGAAATCCCTACTACTTTGTTCTTCTTTCTCAGAATTGCTGCAGCTATTAGGGGTCTTTTTTTATTCAAGTTGAATTCTTGGAGAGTTTTTTTTAGGTCTGTGAAATATGCCATTGGTATTTTAATGGGGAGTGCATTGAATCTACAGATTGCTTTGGGTAGTATGGACATTTTAATGATGTTATCTCTACCAATCCTTGAACATGGTATTCATCCATCTGTTTATGTCTTCCTCTATCTCTTTTTTCAGTGTCCTGAAGTTTTCCCGAGTGCAGGTTTTTTACCTCCTTAGTTAAAAATTTATTCTGGAGAGGAAAGATGGTGGCTGGCAGGACAGAGGTGAGGGAGAGGAAATGAGTGAGTGAGGGTATGAAAGGAGAGTGTGTGGATGTGCGTGGTGTGTGTGTGAGTGAGTGAAGGAAAGTTAAATCTCGCAGGGGCAGCAGGGGCTGGCAGACAGGCTCTCCTTGACAAGGAGAGACTACCACTGCAGCGAGCACCCCCTGGATGGCAGGACTCCAGCACGGAGCCCACGCCTTCTTGAAGAGGAGAATGGCCTTTTTTAAGAACTCATCAACACCACCAAGACAGCCCTTGGAACTGCCCCGCGACCCAGCAGCCACTCCTGCCAAAATCCTGCTACCCCAGCTGCAGACACGGGGACCCTGGGACCTCCACCTCCAAAGGTGCACCACTCGGCAACACAAGACACCCATGAAAAACACACATGGTGTCATAACAAGCCAAAGGAAAATCGTATGGGCAAAAAATGAAACAGGATCCCAAGTCAAATTTACAGAAAAGATTCCTTTATTAACTTTGGGTCGAGGATATGTTTGTATATTTTCAGAAAACAACTCCAAGACCATGTGGATTCCTGCAACAGAGAGGAATTGACAGGACTGCTCCAGCCATGAAGACAGAAGAGATACAGTCCAGAGATGGAAGATGCTGATGACGCCTTGCCATACTAGCAGACAGCAGCTGTGCAACACTGAAGGTTGCCCAGGACCAAACAGAGAGGGTCGGACCTGCATCACCACCATTTGTCCACCACCCAGAACTGAAATATCATTGCTGACATGTCCACATAAGGAACTGTTTGACATTGAAATTGAGACTCAAAAGAACTGTTGGCCCAGAAAGAAACTCACTACAGACTGATTCATTTGCCTCTCAGCATAACCATTATTGCTTTTCTCATTTTCGGTTCTTATAAGTGTATTTCTTGTATCACATGATCTCACTCATCTAGGGGAAATAATGAACAACATAAACTGATGAACAAAAACAAACCCGGAGACAGGGAAGCATCGATCAGACTGTCAAACCTCAGAGGGAAGGTAGGGGAGGGTGGCGGGTAGGGGGAGAGATCAACCATAGGACTTGTATGCATGCATATAAGCCTAACCAGTGGTCAGGGACAACAGGGGGTTGGGGGCATACGTGGGTTGGGTTTGGGATGGGAATCGGGGGATGAGGACAAATATGTGATACCTTAATCAATAAAGAAGTTTTAAAAAAAGAATTTAAGGGAAATTTTTTTTAAAAAATTAAATAAAATAAATAAAAAAATAAAACATTAGGAATAAAAAAAAAGTTTATTCCTAGGTATCTTAATTTTTTTGGTGCGATGGTAAATGGGATTTTTTTTCAGTCTCTCTCTCTCTCTGTAAGTTCACCTTTGGTGTATAGAAATGCCATAGATTTCGTGGTGTTAATTTTTTATCCTGCTACATTGCCAAATTCATTTATTAAGTCTAATAATTTTTGATGGAGTCTTTAGGGTTTTCTATGTACAGTATTATGTCTTCTGCGAATAAGGACAGTTTTACATCTTCTTTTCCAACTTGGAAACCATTTATTTTTCTTCTTGACTAATTGCTATGGCTAGCACTTCCAGAACTATGTTGAACAGGAGTGGTGAAAGTGGACATCCCTGTTTCGTTCCTGTTATTAGGTGAAACGGTTTTAGTTTTTGCCCATCGAGTATAATGTTGGCTATAGGCTTTTCTTATAAGGGTTTTATTATGTTGAAGTATGATCCCTCTATTCCCATTTTGCTGAGGGTTTTTATCAAGAAAAGGGTGTTGGATTTTGTCTAATGCTTTTTCTGCATCAATTGATATGACTATGTGATTTTTATCTTTCAGTTTGTTTACGTGATGTATCACGTTTATTGATTTGCAGATATTGTACCATCCTTGCACCCTGGGATAAATTCTACTTGGACATGGTGTATGATCTTTCTGATATAATGCTTGATCAGAAAGCTGGAATTTTGTTGAGGATTTTGGCATCTATGTTCATGAGAGATATTGTCCTGTAATTCTCTTTCACTGTGTTGTCTTTATCTGGTTTTGATATTAGGGTAATGCTGGCTTCATAGAATGAGCTTGAAAGTGTTCCTTCTTCTTGAATTTCATGGTATAATCTGAGGAGGATAGGTTTTAGTTCTTCCTTGAATGTTTGGTAAAACTCCCCTGTGAAGCCATCTAGCCCCGGGCTTTTGTTTGCTGGAAGCATTTTGATGACTACTTCAATTTCTTCCATAGTTATAGGCCTATTGAGGTTTTTAGACTCTTCCTGATTGAGTTTTGGAAGGTTGTATTTTTTCTAGGAATATGTCCATTTCCTCCAGGTTGTTTAGTTTGTTGGAATAAAGTTATTCATAGTATTTTTTAACAATCCTTTGTATTTCTGTGGGGTCTGTTGTTACTTCTCCTCTTTCATTTCTGATTTTGTTTATTTGGGTCCTCTCTCTTTGCTTCTTGGTGAGCCTGGCGAGAGGTTCATCAATCTTGTTTATCCTTTCAAAGAACCAGCTCTTGGTTTTGTTCATCTTTTGTATTGTTTTTGTTGTTGTTGTTGTTGTTTTGTTTTGTTTTTTTGTCTCTATGTCATTTACTTCTACTCTGATCTTTATTATCTCCTTCCTTTGGCTCGCTCTGGGCTTTTCTTGTTGCTCTCTTTCTAACTCTTTGAGTTGTAGTGTTAGATGATTTACTACCATTTTCTTTTTCTTGTTTTTTTGAGGTAGTCCTGTAGAGCTATAAACTTCCCTCTCAGGACTGCTTTCATTGTGTCCCATAGATTTTGGATTGTTGTGTTTTTATTGTCATTAGTTTCCAGGATCTTTTTAATTTCTTCTTTGATCTCATTGGTAACACAGTCCTTATTTAATAGCATGCTATTCAGCTTCCAAGTGTTTGAGATTTTTGGATTGTTTTTATTTTAGTTTATTTCTAATTTTATGGCATTGTGGTCTGAGAAGATGCTTGGTATGATTTCAATCTTCTTAAATTTGGGTAGACTTTGCTTGTGACCCAGTATGTGGTCTATTTTTTAAAATGTCCCATGTGTACTTGAGAAGAACGTATATTCTGTGGCTTTGGGGTGAAATGTTCTGAAGATGTCAATTAAGTCCATCTGATCTAGTGAGTCATTTAGGATTGCTGTTTCTTTGCTGATTTTTTGTCTAGATGATTTATCCAGTGATGTCAGTGGTGTATTAAAGTCCCCTACTATGATTTTATTGTTGTCAATCTCTCCCTTGATATCTTCCAGGGAGATATGTATTTGGGTGCTCCTGAATTGAGTGCATATATGTTTACCAGGGTTACATCCTCTTGTATTGATCCCTTTAGTATTATGAAGTGGCCTTCCTTAGCTCTTGTATAGCCTTCACTTTGAGGTCTATTTTGTCAGATATAAGTATTGCTACCCCAGCTTTTTTTTTTTTTTTCATTTTCATTTGTCTGAAAGATATTTTTCCACCCCTTCACTTTCAGTCTGTGTGAATTTCTTGTTCTGAAGTGGGTCTCTTGTAGACAGGTTATAAATGAGTCATGATTTTTTATCCACTCAGCCACGTCTTGTCTTTTTATTGGAGTATTTAGTCCATTTACATTTAAAGTTATTATTGATAGGTATTTGTTTGTAGCCATTTTTATTTTTTCTTCCTGTGTTCCTTCTTCCCTTTTTATTTCTTGTTTTTACACCAGTCCTTTTACCATTTCTTAAATTGCTAGATTGGTAGTGATAAATTCCCTTAGCCATTTTTTAATCTGCAAAGCTCCTGATTTCCCCCTTTAATTTTGAATGATAGCCTTGCTGGATAGAGTAGTCTTGGATTCAGTGCCTTGTTTTGCATCACTTTGTATACTTCATTCCATTTCCTTTTGGCTTGATGTATTTCTGTTGAGAAATCATTTGATAATAGAATAGGAGATACTTTGTAGGTAACTTTCTGTCTCTCTTTTGCAGCCTTTAAGATTCTCTCTTTGTCATTAATGTTTGCCATTGTAATTATGATGTGTCTTGGTGTGGGTCTTTTTGGGTTCCTCTTGTTTGAAACTCTCTGTGCTTGTGTGACTTTTTTCTTCTCCAAATCAGTGAAGTTTTCTGTCATTATTTCTTCAAATTGGTTTTCTAATCCTGGGTCCTCTTCTTGTCCTTCTGGCTAACGCTTTTATACTTATGCTACTTTGTTTCATGTTGTACCAAAGTTTTTTTAGGCTCCCCTCCTGCTTCCTAATTTTTTTCTCCAATAGTTGTTCAGATTGGATGTGTTTCTCTGCCCTATCTTCTAACTCACTAATTCAGTCCTCAACTTCTTCTAGTCTACTGTTGAAACTTCCATCATGTTTTTTATTGTAGCTATATCATTTTTATTTCCTCTTGATTCTTACATAAGTTGCTGATTTTCTCATCCATATGGTTTATGATCTGTATGACCCTTACTCTGAATTCTTTTTCTGACATATTTTATGCCTTCATTTCATTTAGTTCCATTTCTGGCGATTCTTCCATTTCTTTCCTTGGTGGTTGTTTCTTTTTCTCCCCATTTTCTGTCTCTTTTGGCTCTGCGCACCCTGCTTGGGATTTGAGAAGTTGAAGATCCTATTAGGGCAATGGTACAGAAATCATTAGACCAGAGGCTGGGTCTGCTTTGATTATCATGTGTTTATTGCCTCTGCTCTGAGTTGTATCACCCTCTCACACTGATCTGGTCCCTCAGTTGTCTGCTTCAGATGCTTGGGCTGGTGGGAGTGTGTGCACAGTTCCTCTGATGTGTGACTCCCTGTGAGGACCCAGAGCCCTCTGGCATGCAGTTTGCTGTGCAGCCCGGATCCTGTGGCAGGGTGGCATGCTACTTCCCTCTGGAAGCACACTTATACCACTGTCCTGTGGCCACTGGCTGGGCTGGGCACACCAACTTGCTCTGGGTTGCCCTGGCAGCACTTGCCTGTGGCCAGGAGTGAGGCATGTGCTTGGTTGCTCTGGGTAGCCCCTTTAGGACTGTCCCAAGTGCTGGTGAGAAGTGGGTGTGGGTTGCTCTGGGTTGCCCTGTCCCAGCTTTCTTGAGCCCAGAGTGAAATGCATGCTGGATTGCTCCAGTTCACCCCTCCTCAGTGTGGAGCAGGGGCAGGTTACTCTTGGTTACCTCAGTCTGTGCTCCCCTATAGCCCAGAGTGAGGTATGTGCTCCCCTGTCACCAGGAGTGAGGTGCACACTGGGTTGCTCCAGATGGCCCTGCAAGAACTGTCCCAGGGCAGAGTGGAGCAGGTGTGGGTTGTTCTGGGTCACACAGTCAGAGCTCCTGTGTGGCATGCTTTGGGTTGGTCCAGGTCACCCCAGCAGCAGGTCTTGGTACTGGGAGTGGAACAAGTGCTGGGTGGCTTCAGGTCAGGCTAGTGGCATGGTTCTGGGGTCTAGGGTGGGGGTGGGGCACAGGGTCTCCCTGGCTTAAACTCACTGTGAAATCTTGGAGCCGGATCATAGGACGCTGGGTCACAGCTGGCTAGTGAGGAGGCCTGGTGTAGGAGTTCATTCTGCTGGCATGTGGTCCCTGCAGAAGTCTCTGATTCCTTCCTTTAAAGGATCATGGGTTCAAGGAATTATGTAACTCCAAAAGACTGTGTGAATGCATGCTTTTTCTCTGTAATGCTTTTCTGTACAATAAAACATGCTAGTTACAACCAGCATACACACTCACTCTTGGAAACATATATATTTCTATGTAAATGATTTGTACATAAGGCAATTGCATAATCAAAGTATGTCATTGTATTCTTGTGCCTATAAAATGTGGAAAAGTAATGCATTTCCTTGTAGCAGCACAAAGGAGAAGTGTGGGAGTCACAATGTATTTCAGTAACATGCTACAGCAGATGTAAACTCAAAAGTCCAGGAACAAATGAAAAGAACCCAGAATCATAAATAAGGAGACTAATATAAAGAACATTGTAAATATTTACTTTTACTTTTTTCTTCTCTTAGCGTCTTCAGAAGGCAAACATTTATATAAAAATAAGTATAACAGACAACTTTACATCATAGGTGCATGCAGTACTACCATTCCCCATTGTCTGCAGTTTTTTAAAATTATATTTTATTGATTTTTTTTACAGAGAGGAAGGGAGAGGGATAGAGAGTTAGAAACATCAATGAGAGAGAAACATTGATCAGTTGCCTCCTGCACACCTCCAACTGGGGATGTTCCTGCAACCAAGGTACATGCCCTTGACCAGAATCGAACCTGGGACCTTTCAGTCTGCAGGCTGATGCTCTATCCACTGAACCAAACTGGTTAGGGCTGCAGTTTTAATTTGTGCAGTGTCTGTTATCCATGGGCAATCCCAAATTGAATATATCAAATTTATACATATAAAGAGGTAATATGCTAATTTGTCCTTTATGGTGTCCCAGTCACAACCAGTCTGTGGGCAGGGATGGGGTCAGGGACTTCCGCCCCGAGCACTAACATCACATTGCCTGCTTGCATCCCCACCCAGCACTAAGGTGAAGCTGCCTGCTTGGATCCCCAGCTAGGGACTTGACACTGTCTGCATGTGTCCCTGTTTAGCGCTGACGTGATCCTTCTGGGCTTGATGGGGGACCTCAGGGTGGGGCCCAGCACTGGGTCAGGAGACATCAGGCTGCCCCATGGGGCTTAATGGTCATGCCCTCACCCAGCAGGTCTTGATGGGGTACCTCAGGCCACATCCCCCGCCCAGCAGGGCTTGACAGGGGACCTTAGGCCACACCCCACATCCCAGCACTGGGCCAAGGGACCTGAGGCTGCGCCCCTGTCCAGCGCTAAGCTGGGGGACCTGAGGCTGCACGCCCCCACCTGGAGGGGCTTGACGGGGTTGGGGACCCCAGGTCTCAGTCTCCTGTGTTTTCAAAGTGCATGCGGGTGGTAGGCAGGGACTTGACTTTAGGTCCCGTGGTATGCCTCAGACTCTGATAGGAGGGATATTATATATACATTTTAGTAATTTTCTTTAATCTCTGACACTTCTATTATAGAGAAAGGACAAATAGCAAGATTAAAATATTTCTTCTAATTAATTCTCTTTTAATGTGCATGAATTTCATGCACCGGGCCACTAGTGGAAAAATTAAGTAATAAATAAATAACAAGTTCTAAATATGTGCTATTTTGTGGAGCATGGTGAATCTCATGTCATCCACCTATGTGCCACCCAGAACATAAGTAATCCCTTTGTCCAGCTTATAAATGCTGAGTATGCTTCCTGCCCATTATCACTCTGCAGCCATGTCGTTTTTCACATGGGTAAGCACTATCATGGTATTACAGTAAAATATGTCAGCTAATGTTGCCTAATTTTGTGTTGCTCCAGCTCATAAATCTTTTCAAAAAATTAATAATCAATTAAGGAATATTTGTTCTGCCCAATATGAGGCGTGTGTGTTTATTTTGTTAATGCCACCCAAGCTAGGATATTCTCTATAAACAAGGTGTTATGGTGCCTGTTGGTTGGCAGAGTCATAGTACAACCTTTTATATGTCTTCATGGATTCAGGCATTTCGTCAAAGCAAGAGGTCTGCTGTGCAGTGTTAGGACCCTGAGATGTCTCCAACTACACTTGCAGGGTCCACTAGAACTGACTTCCAAAACCCCATACACTGATGGACTCGAAGGCCACTCTAGTTCACCAAGCTAATTTATCCCTTCCACAATATTAATTTCTATTTAATACCTTACATGCATTTTTATGTCACTGAACAAACGTATTAGTTGTTAGTTGTAGGGAAAACTGAATCATCTGAAAACTCCAATGGAAATGAATCCAACCAGTACCCTGGTACTGTTACTAACTTAACAATTTCCTCCTTGCATGTCACAAGCTCTCCATGCCAAAGGATCTTCAAGGGTCATCTTTTTCAATCCAATCAATGTCTTTTTATTCTCCTAATCACTGCTATCTACATGGTTTACAGTTACAGAACCTAAAGGGGAATTAAAACTTTCCCTGGTGAGTCAAAGCATTTCTGCTCATGGTAAGTTTCTATGACTACACAGTCTATGGTTTGCAAATTGTCCTGTGGTTTAAAAAAAAAATGAAACAAAAAGAAACAAGAAGTGAGGTTCTACTTCATGAGGTACATCCCTAAAGAAAGAGTGTGCATTTAGTATAAGCCTGGAAGTAATGTTATTATCATAATTTCTCTGGGATGGTTTCAATTTGCATAAGAGAGAATTTGTATGGAATGAGCACTATTTAAGGAATTATGTGGCATAGCTCCTGAAATGTATATCAATTTTGTCATTATCTGGGTATTTAGTTTTGGACAAGTCACCAAAAGTCTCTGAATATCACATAATATGGCCTTATATCCATCTTCTATTTGTTCCAATTTAAGTTCTTGTGAATCTACAATCCATATATTTTAATATAATGCTTTTCTGTCCAATAAAACATGCTAGTTACAACCAGCATACACACTCACTCATGGAAATATATATATTTCTATTTAAATGATTTGTACATAAATGGTGATATAATGAATTTTGAAGTCTGTTTGTTTCTGTAGGGGCTAATGTAGAACGTTCAACAGATGCAACTGCACGTGGCACAATAAAGGGACAGCTTAAGACACAATCAGGGGATCTCCCTGGTAAGAATAAAAAAATATCACATTTCTTTATCATCTTTGGAGTTAAATTAAGTGTGGAACTTAAAGAACAACAGTACCTAGAGTTTACTATTACATGGAGAAATGTTTTGATGCAAACCTTCCTTTAATTAGTTAACTTATTTTGTGAAGTACAGGCATACTTTGGACATATTTTGTGTTTGGTTCCAGAGCATTGCAATACTGTACTAGCACAATAACAAGTCACAAGTCTTTTGTTTCCAAGAGTTTACAATAGCAATAATTACTCTATATTGTAGTCTACCCTGTGTGCAATAGTATTTTATCTACAAAAGAAAATAATACATATTTTTACTTAAAAATACTTTATGGTCTCAAACTGCTACTAATCATCTGAGCCTTCAGAGAATTGCAATCTCTTTGCTTATGGAGGGTCGTACCCCAGTGTTGATTTTTGTTAATGGATCAGACATGTGGATTCCGAAGGTTGGGGTTAATGTGGAAATTTCTTAAAATAAAACAACAATAGAGTTTGCCACATCAGCTGACTCTCTGTTCTTCTATGAGTTCTCCATAGTATGCAATGCCGATTGATAACATTATACCCACAATAGAACTTCTTTAAAAAGTGGAGTAGTACTCTCAAAACCTGCAACTTTTTTTTCTGCTAAGTTTAGGTAATGTTGTTGTAAATTCAACAATCTTCCCAGCATCTTTTTAAGAGTAAATGACATCTCAAAAAACCACTGTCTTTGATCAGCCATAAGAAAATGATATTTATCCGTTAAAGTTTTATCATGAGATCACAGCAGAAATCCAAGCTAGGGTTCTTCAGGCTCCACTTATTATTCTAGTTCTCTTGCTATTTCCACCACCTCACCAGTTATTTCTTTGATGGAAAACTTGAACTTTTCAAAGTCATTCAGGAGGGTCTGAATCAACTTTTTTCAAACTCCTGTTACTATTGATATTTTGACCTCTTTGTTAATTGGCATAGATCACAATGGTTCATTTCCTGGATGTATACAACTCACTTTATCCAGATCCATTGGAGCAATTGCTATATGTGGTAGCTATGGCATTTTGAAATGCACTTCTCATATAATAAGACTTGAAATTACTCAACATTACTTCTCTTCCTCCATGTGCTTCAGAATGGATGTAGGGTTGGCTGGTGTAAAACACCATTGATCTCATTGGCCATCTCCATCAGAGCACATGGATGACTAGGTGCCTTGGCAATTTGCAGTAATATTTTGAAAATATTATTTTTTTCCTGAATGGTAGATCTTAATTAATGGGCCACATATTCACTAAGCTATGTTGTAAGCAGATGTGCTATCATCTGAGCATTTTTGTCCTAATTATAGTGCAGAGGTACAAGAGTTTGAATATAGATCTGGAGTCCAAAAAATTTTAGAATGCCAAATGAGCATTAGCTTCAAAATAAACTAATCAGATGCATTAAGTCCTAAAGATGTGGTCTTATTGTTTGAAACTCTGGAGGCAGTCACTGACTTTTCCTTATAGCTATGCAGGTTCCTATTGCCATTGTCTTTAAATATAAAGCTACTGTACCACCTTTGAAAACCTGTTGTGTGGTGTTACCACTTTACTATCTTAGCTAGAATTTCTGGGCACTTTCCTCTGGCTTCTCCAGGAGCACCTGCAGCTTGACCAGCACATTTACATTTGTGGAGATGGTTTCCTTTTTCAAAATACTGAAACAGTCTATGAGCTTCAAAGTTTTTTCTGCAACTTTCATAGTATTGAAGAGAATTAGGTCTAGGCTTTAAGGAATATTGTGGCTGACTTGATCTTTTATTCAAACCACTATAATTTTCTTTATGTCAACAATAAGTCAGTGTTGTACCTTAACTTTCTTGGGATTCCTGGAGAATGACCTTTACTTTCCTTTAAGAAAATTTCGGGTTTACCCAATCTGGCTCCCTGCCACAAGAGGCCTAACTTTAGCCCTATCTTGACTTAATGCATCTGGAGAGTTTACTTTGAAGTCAATTCTCATTAGCCATTCTAAAAATACTAGGACTCTTCCGATCTATGTTCAAACTCCTCTGCCTCGGCACTATAATGAGAATAACAATGGCCAGATTACAGCACATCTGCTTACTAAATAGTTTTCTGAATCTTTTGGCTCACTGTTAAAACATATCTTCCAGAAAAAAAAAGAATACTTTCAAAATATTGCTGCAAAATGACAAGGCTCATGGTCACCCAGGTGCTCTGATGGAGATGGCCAATGAGATTAATGGTGTTTCACACCAGCCAACCCTACATCCATTCTGAAGCACATGGGTGAAAAGGAGTAATGTTGAGTAATTTTAAGTCTTATTATATGAGAAGTGCATTTCAAAATGCCATAGCTACCATACATAGTAATTGCTCCAATGGATCTGGGTAAAGTAAGTTGTAAACCTGTAGGAAATGACCCACTATGATCTATACCATTAACAAAACCTGTGATTCATGGGAAAGGTAAAAAATCTACACTAATAAAAGAGAAAGATGCAAATTGACTGTACCTTTTTTCTTAATTGTTTTAAAAGGCAATTGTATAAAGTAGTAGGTAAAACATATATTGTTGGTATTATAACCTAGAGACAAATGGCATATATCAAAAAAGTGGTATAAAGGAGATGGTGATAATAAGGATGAATTAGAGTACAAAAATGACACTAGATCCACAGGAAGCACATAAAATACCATGGCAATAAATAAGACACGTATATAATGAACACTCTAAATATATTCTTCCTTAAACTTCTCTCAGCTTCCTTAACAGGTATAGTTTCATAAAGGTATAATTATAATTATAGCAGCATTTTCAGCAATGCCCTTAATATGCATACATGTAACATGTAATACAATACCAGAAAAATGGGAAATCTATACTAATGAAAGAGTAATATGTTAATTAGACTGGGATACCTTCTGGACAAAGCTGGGGACTTGGCCAGCCTGCAAACTGCCCCCAATTGTCCCTCAGCCCCTTTCCCAGGTCGGCCACATCCCCCAGTGGAGACCCTAACCCCAATGCGGGCATGGCCAGCCTGCAAATGGCCTTCAGCCCCTCACCCATGCTGACCACGCCCCCCAGTGGGGACCCCCACCCTGATGGGGTCATGGCCAGCTTGCAAACGGTCATCAACCCCTCACCAAGGCCGGCCACATCCCAAGTGAGGACCCCCACCCTGATGTGGGTGTGTTTGGCCTGCAAACTGCCCTAGACCTTCACCCAGGCTGGCACCGCTCCCTGCTCCCAAGGGGACCCCCACCCTGATGGAGGTGTGACCGGCCTGCAAACCACCCCAGGCCCCTTGCTCAGGCTGGCCCCACCCCGCCCCCCAAAGGGACCCCCATGCTGATCCAGGACCCCCCTCAGGGCAGACCAGCTGGCCCCACCCATGCACCAGGGCCTCTATTCTATATTAATAAAAGGGTAATATGCTAATTAGATAGGGAGATCTTTCAGACAAAGCCATGGTGGCAGGGCTGAGGCAGAGGTGGTTAGGGGCAATCAGGCCAGGTGGGGAGGGCAGTTGAGGGTGGGTGAGCAGGCCAGCAGGAGGGAGCAGTTGGGGGCAATCAGGCCAGCAGGGGAAGCGGTTTGGGATGATCAGGCCAGCAGCGGGGGAGTTGTGGGTGAGCAGGCCAGCATGGGGGGCAGTTGGGAGCAAGCAGGCTAGTGGGGGGGGGCAGTTGGGGACAATCAGGCTGGCGGGGGGGCAGTTGAAGGTGTGCAGGCCAGTGAGGGGGCAGTTGGGGGCAAGAAGGCTGGCTGGGGAGGCAGATGGGGGCAAGCAGGCTAGCAGGCATAGTGGTTAGGAGCAATCAGTCAGGCAGGCAGGTGAGCGGTTAGGAGTCAGGTTGCAAGAGGGATGTCCAACTGCAGGTGTAGGCCTGATCCCTTTAGCAGTTGGACATCCCCTGAGGGATCCCAGATTGGAGAAGGTGCAGGCTGGGCTGAGGGACCCCCTAACCCCATGCATGAATTTCATGCACTGGGCTACTAGTACTTAATAAAACTGTATAGCAATCTCAAGTCTATATTTCCCAGAATTTATTTTGTATAAATCAGAGGCTTATACTAAAGGGTGACTATACTGATTGTGGCACAACCCTCTGATAACCATTGAATAGTCATTTAATATGGAAATATTGTAGAGTAATATGTTATATGTTTTTTAAAAAAAAGATAGCTTAGGTAACTTCAAGAATGATAGGATTTTTTTAAAGGCTCAAAACCAATGGTAGGATTTTGTGAAAAAAAGAAAATTGTGCCTCTAAATAGATATAGGTTTCTCCACCACACACCGTTTTTGCACACAATGTTAAAGCCAATCTGCCCTTAAGGGTTATTCTCATTGTCTTTATGATTATCTAAATTTTTTTTTTGCTCCCTAAATTTAAATGAATTAATTCTTCTAATTGTATTTGTTGGAGGAAGATGAAGAAATAACACATGCCTACTAAGGTTGTCCTGTCATGTGTTGCTATAACTAAAGTTACTTTCATGAATGTCATAACTTACTGTGGCAAAGTTGTTCTTCCCAATCCAGTGTGTCTTTGTCTTTGCCAATGATGCCCCTTCTGGAATTCACCTCTGTTTAGATTGCTGTAGTGGTATGTTTCTACTGGCATGGTGAAAATCATGTGTTCAGTAATTTTGCCAAAACAAGGCTTCCAGTCTATCATTTTACATCCTGGCAAGTTTTCATGTCAGTTCCATTTGATGTGGAACAATTTATTTATTTATTTATTTATTTATTTACTTACTTACTTACTAGTGGCCTGGTGCATGAAATTCATGCACAGGGGAGAGGGGTGTCCCTCAGCCTGACCTGCACCCTCTCCAATCTGGGACCTACTTGAAGGATGTCCTACTGCCAATTTACAGGGATTGGGCCTAAACTGGCCGTCGGACATCCCTCTCATAATCCGGGACTGCTGTCTCCTAACTGCTCACCTGCCTGCCTACCTGCCTGATTGCCCCTAACCACTCTGCCTGCCAGCCTGCTTGCCCCCTACTGCCCCCGCCACCGGCCTGATCACCCCCAAATACCCCCCCACCAGCCCAAACACTCCTAACTTCCCCCTGTGCCAGTGTACTCGCCACCAATTGCACCCCCTGCTGGCCTGCTCACCCCTACCTCCCCTCCCCACTGGCCTGCTCACCTCCAACTGCCCCCTTGCTGGCCTGCTCACTCCAAACTGCCCACACCGCTATCTTGATCAATTCCAACTGACCACCACTGATGTCCTGCTTGCCCCCAACTGGCCTCCCTGCTGGTCTGCTTATCCCCAACAGCCCTGCCCCCATCAGCCTGATCACTCACAACTGCCCTCCCCTCTTGGCCTCTAACCACCTCTACCTCAGCCCTGCTACCATGGCTTTGTCCAGAAGAACATCTGGAAGGTCTCCTGGAAAGTCTCCCAGTCTAATTAGCATATTACCCTTTTATTAGTATAGATAGAGGTCTGGTGCACAGGTGGGGGCCGGCTGGTTTGCCCTGAAGGGTGTCCTGGATCAGGGTGGGGGTTCCCTTGGGGGGTGGGGGTGGCCTGGGTGAGGGGCTGAGGGCCATTTTCAG
This sequence comes from Cnephaeus nilssonii, assembly GCF_951640355.1. Lineage (NCBI taxonomy): Eukaryota > Metazoa > Chordata > Mammalia > Chiroptera > Vespertilionidae > Cnephaeus > Cnephaeus nilssonii. Next base: position 9,756,887 of record NC_137075.1, on the reverse strand, counting down.
ACTGGTCAAGACCCCCAGTTGGGATCCTCACCCCATGGAAGTGTGGCCAGCCTGGGTGAGGAGCTGAGGGCTGTTTTCAGGCTGGCTACACCCCCCTTTTTTTATTTTTTTTAGCTCCTCCCAGCTCCTCCTTTTTTCCTTTTTTTTTTTTTTTTTTTTTTTTTTTTTTTAGCACCTCCTTAAGTGGAGGCCAGGGCTGGTAGCTGGAAACAGGTATCTGGGATTTATTTATCTTCTATAATTGAAACTTTGTAGCCTTGAGCAGAGGCCAGGGCCAGCCAGGGCAGGTGGGAAGCATGGCTTCTTCCATTGCCAGGGGCAACCCAAGCCTCCTGCTCGCTCCAGCTCCATGGCCGCCACCATCTTTGCTGGGTTTTTTGCATACTTGCTCCTGATTGGCTGGTGGGTGTGACTGGTGGGTATAGTGGAGGTATGGTCAATTTGCATGTTTCTCTTTTATTAGTGTAGATTTTCAGAAAACTTTACCCAGTACATGATGCTTTCAGCAAGATACAAATTTTAAAACTAAATATTGTTATAGTTTTCTGTCATTGGGCCTAGAGAGTACTTTCCAAATCCACCAAAATGTGAAAAGCACCTCAAGACTCAAATGGAAAAGAACACAATACCAATGCTCACATTGCTGCAAATTAGCCATTTTCCCTCCCCAGCTATAAGGTATACATGCTTGTAAGACTTTAGAGGGTGTAAGCTTTACCTCTGTCCACAAATTACCTGTCATTATTTTCCAATGCTAGCTAATGCCTAACTGCTTTACACTTGCATAATAACAAAGAGAATGAGGACATGGATATATTCCAAAACAGTTCTAAGAATTTCTGCCTCACAGTATGCTTCTGTGACTATGAAGACCATTGTTTGCAACCTGACCTGGGGAAAACTGTTTGAATCTGCCCAACTAGGTTTATCTTTGCAATAGAAATGTGTTTTTGTTATTGTTTTTACACAAGAAAGTTATGTTATTAAATTCAGCTCTTGAGGATGATTTGAATTTGCAAAAGAATTTGTATGTTATGAGAAAAGACCCAGTTAAGAAATTATGAGACATCAGTTTGTGTTTGAATTATGTCATTAGTTGGATATGTCACCTTGGTCAAATCACTGAACATGTATAAGCCTCAGTACAATGAGACTTATGTGATGGCTAATGGCTCCAGAAATTTTGAGGTGTTTATTTCAGACACACAGGTATTTCATTTTAATCTTTTCCTGTGATAATAAGGCTTATATAAGGGGAGTGCCAGACAAAAAGACACTTATGCAGGTACATGCATCAATACATATATGTTAATATTTGCCTTACAAAACTGATTTTAAACTGCTTATTTCTATAGAGATTGATACAGAATACTTACCTGATGATTTCAGAAGAGGTATAATAAAGGGGGAAGGCAAGACACAATCAATGCACCATGCTGGTAAGAACAAGAATATTTCAAGTTTATTTATGGTTCATTTATCTTCTCAGAGGTTTATTTAAGTTTACACCTTCAATTGCCACAGTAACTATATGTTATTCGACATAATAAAACATCTCCATAATTTCTTCCTGTAATGAGTAGAACTCTAACAGCTACCATCAGTGAGTAATTAGATACATACTATATGTTTTAGGACTCATCTTTTAAAAGTGATGTCACAAAACTCCAAACCTATTGTGAGCTTAGAGTGTGCTTGATGTAAGCCTTTGAAATGCCATTTTACTCACTTTTTTTTTTCTCAAACCCAAATAGTTAGTTGCTTTGTATTTGCAAATACAGAAAAGCTACCTAATGTAAGGTATTAGAACAGGAATTTAGAAAATAGATATAACGTTGTTTATGAATACCCTCCATGGAATTACCAATAAGTATATTTCTAATATCTCAGGTGATGGTGCGACCTTTAGTTTGTTTTTTGGTGTTGTTTTTTATTATAATAGAGTTTATAGTATAAAGTATTGCTTCTTGTTCTGACAGATCAGTGGCTAACACACTTTGTCACCATCTTTGACATGATAACAAAGGAAATAGGCAGGTTAAGGGAGCAATCAGGGAAGGAGACAGTAAAAGAGAGGCTTTTAAAACACCAGTCATCCAAAGGTGAGGTGTTCATGCCCAAGTTCATGCCCTCATAGGAACAACACTATAAGCTTGGCTCTGCTGGGAAGGACATTTCCATAAAATATGATAGTCCAGCCTCATAAAGCAATAAATTACTATACACACAATGACAATAAGCCTTCAGATTTGCCATAATACATTGCCTAAAATATTGCGGGCTTTACCAAAAAATATATGAGACATGCAAAGGAACAGCAAGTGTGAACTCTGCACAGGAGAAAAGCAGACCACAAAAACACTTGTGTCTATCCCAGTTGTAGATTTTTCAATAATTTATAAATATTTTAAGTAAAGAACTCCATCTTTAAAAGAAAAAAAAGAATATAGCTACAAGTTCTCATCAAATAAAAATGTCACTCAAGAGATAGAATGACATATGAAAAGAAAAACACTGATGATTTTGGCATTGTAATTCCAATAACTGTTAGTTAAAGTGCACTAGAGGGGCTCAGGAATATATTGGAATTGTTAGAAAAAAGAATCTCTACACTTAAAATAATGGGAAATGTAAAAGTAGAATAGAAAAAAATGGGTCAGGGAAAGCATTGGAAGAAATAATGGTTGAGTATTTTCAAAAATTTTCAATGATAAATATCAATCTGCACATCCAAACTCAATGAAATCTAAGTAGAATAAGTACAATGAAATCTACAATCAGGCCCATCTTGGTAAAAATTATGAAAGCAGAGAAAATAATAAAATCCACAAAGGGCAAACAACTTATCATGGAAAAGAGAAACTTGGTAAAATGAAGAGCTGCCTTGACATCACAAACTAGGGGCCAGAAGGGAGTGGGATGGCATCTTCAAAAAGCTAATAGAAAACACTGTCACCAAGAATTTTATACCTAGCCAAACTATCATGCAAAGTGACAATGACAAAAAGATATTCCCATATTTCTTTTTTTTTTTTTTGTGGTAAGATTTTTTTTCATTTTTTTATTAAGGTATTATATGTGTACATATCTTACCATTGCCCCCCACACCCAACTCCCATACATGCCCTCACCCCCCAGTGTTTTGCATTCATTGGTTATGCTTATATGCATGCATACAAGTCCTTCGGTTGATCTCTTATCACCCCCACCTCTCCCTAACATTCCCGCTATAATTTGACAGTCTGTTTGATGCTTTACTGTCTCTGTATCTATCTTTTTGTTCATCAGTTTATAATGTTCTTTATTATCCATAAATGAGTGAGATCATGTGGTATTTTTCTTTCATTGACTGACTTATTTCACTTAGCATAATGTTCTCCAATTCCATCCAGGTTGCTGCAAATGGTAAGAATTCCTTCTTTTTTATGGCAGCATAGTATTCCATTGTGTAGATGTACCATAATTTTCTGATCCAGCCATCTGCTGACAGTCACCTAGGCTGTTTCCAAATCTTAGCTATTGTAAATTATGCTGCTATGAACATAAGGGTGCATATATCCTTTCTGATTGGTGTTTCTAGTTTCTTAGGATATATTCCCAGGAGTGGGATTACTGGGTCAAATGGGAGTTCCATTTTCAGTTTTTTGAGGAAACTCCATACTGTTTTCCACAGTGGCTGCACCAGTCTGCATTGCCACCAGCAGTGAATGAGGGTTCTTTTTTCTCCGCATCCTCGCCAACACTTGTCGTTTGTTGATTTGTTGATGATAGCCATTCTGACAGGTGTTTTGATTTACTTCTCTCGGATAATTAGTGACTTTGAGCATGTTTTCATGTGTCTCTTGGATTTCCTTCTGTGTTCTTTTAAAAAGATTCTATTTAGGTCTGTTGCCCATTTTTTTATTGGATCATTTATCTTCCGTTTATTAAGTTGTATACATTCCCTGTAGATGTTGGAGATTAAACCTTTATCAGTGATAACATTTGCAAATATGTTCTCCCATACAGTGGGCTTTCTTGTTGGTTTGTTGATGGTTTCTTTTGCTGTAAAAAAGCTTTTTATTTTGATGTAGTCCCATTTGTTTATTTTCTCTTTAGCTTCCATTGCCCTAGGGGCAGTATCAGTGAAGAAGTTCTTTCTGCCTATGTCTAAGATTTTGCTGCCTGTGGATTCCTCTAGTATTTTTATGGTTTCCCATCTTTTGTTTAAGTCCTCTATCCATTTTGAGTTTATTTTTGTGTATGGTGTAAGTTGTTGATCTAGTTTCATTTTTTTGCATCTATCCGTCCAATTTTCCCATCACCATTCATTGAAGAGACTGTCTTTATTCCATTGTATGTTCATGCCTCCTTTGTCAAATATTAATTGAGCATATTGGTTTGGGTCAATATCTGGATTCTCTATTCTATTCCCTTGATCTATATGTCTGTTCTTGTGCCAGTACCATGCTGTTTTGAGAACAGTGGCTTTGTAATATAGCTTGAAATCTGGTATTGAGATTCCCTCCTACTTTGTTCTTCTTTCTCAGGAATGCTGTGGCTATTCGTGGTCTTTTTTTATTCCAGATGAATTTTTGGAGAGTTCTTTCAAGGTCTGTGAAATATGCCATTGGTATTTCAATGAGGAGTGCATTGAATCTATAGATTGCTTTGGGTAGTATGGACATTTTAATGATGTTGATTCTACCAATCCATGAACATGGTATGTTCTTCCATCTGTTTATGTCTTTCTCTATCTCCTTTTTCAGTGTCCTGTAGTTTTCCATGTGTAGGTCTTTTACCTCCTTAGTTAAGTTTATTCCTAGGTATCTTAATTTTTTTGATGTGATGGTAAATGGGATTGTTTTTTTAGTCTCTCTTTCTGTAAGTTCACCATTGGTGTGTAGAAAGGCCATAGATTTCTTGGCATTAATTTTGTATCCTGCTACATTGCCGAATTCATTTATTAAGTCTATTAGTTTTTTGATGGAGTCTTTCGGGTTTTTTATGTACAATATCATGTCATCTGCAAATAAGGACAGCTTTACTTCTTCTTTTCCAATTTGGATGCCTTTTATTTCTTCTTCCTGTCTAATTGCAATGGCTAGTACTTCCAGTACTATGTCAAACAGATATTCCCATATTTCAAGAAACCAAAGAAACCAGAAATTTGTTTGCCAGCAGACCTGCCATAACAGTAACAATCAGGCAAGTTGTTTATGTTGAAAGCGGACTGCATGAATTCATGTTCTGTCACCATAATTGATTCAAAAGACAACGCATAATCAAAATCCATATAATTGTATTGTTGTGCCTATAAAATGTGGAAAAGGAATACATTCCACTGTGGCAGCACAAAGGAGATGTGTAGGAGTCATAATGTATTTCAGTAAGATGTTACAGCAGATGTAACCTCAAAAGGGCAGTAGTAAATGAAGAGAACCTGGAATCATAAATAAGGAAACTAATATAAAAGGATATTGTAAATATATACTTTCACTTCTTTCTTCTCTTAGCTTCTTCAGAGGGCACACATTTATATAAAAATAGCATAACACATAGCTGTATTCAGTACCGTCACCCCCCATTTTCTGCATTTTTAATTTTTGCGGTTTCTGTTATTCATGGTCAATCATGAATTGAATATATAAAATGTAAAATTCCAGAAATAAATAATGCATAAGTTTTAAATTATGCACTATTTTGTGGAGTGTGGTGATTCTCATGCCATTCACCTATTTGACACCCAGAACATAAATAATCCCTTTGTCTAGCATATACTAGTAAATGCTGAGTATGCTTCCTGCCCATTATCACTCAGCAGCCTTCTCCTTTATCATATGGGTAAGCAGTGTCATGGTATTGCAGTGAAATATATTGGCGAATGTTGCCCAGTGTTGTGTTGCTCTAGCTCATGAATCTTTTAGAAAATGTTTCTAATCAATTAATTAACATTTGTTCTGTCCAATATGAGCTATTGTTGATCATTTTGATAATGGTACCCCAGCTGGAACACTCTGTAAAGAAATCGGTGTGGTGCAGGTAGGCTGGCAGTCATAGTGCAATCTTTTGTATTTCTTCAGGATTTTCTTCAAAGCAAGAAAGAGGTCTGTTGTGCAGTGTTAGGACCATGAGATGTTTCCAACTACACTTTCGGGGTCCAGTAGAACTGACTTCCAAAACTCCATACGTTGTTGGCCCCAAAGTCAATATTAATTTCTCTTTAGTATCTTTCATGCATTTTTTATCTCACTGGAAAAACTTAATAGTTGTCAATTATAGGAAAAATTTGGAGTCATATGAAAACTCCAGCGGAAATGGATCCAACCAGTACCTAGTACTGTAGCAAACTTAACCATTTCCTCCTTGCATGTCACAAGCTCTCCATGCCAAAGGATCCTCAGGAGATATTTTTCTCAATCCAGTCAATGTCTTCTTATTCTCTTAATCACTGGTATCTACATGGTTTACAGTTACAGAACCTGAAGGGGAATTAACATTTTCCCTGGTGAGTCAAAGCATTTCTGCTCATGGTAAGTTTCTGTGACTAAACGGTCTATGGTTTGCAACTTGTCCTGTGGCTAAAAAAAGAAAAAGAAACAAACAAGCAGTGAGGTTCTACTTCATGAGGTACATCCCTAAAGAATGAGTGTGCATTAAGTACCAGCCTGGAAGTAATTTTATTATCATAACTTCTCTGAGATTATTTCAATTTGCATAAGAGAGAATTTATATGGAATGAACACCACTTAAGGAATTATGTGGCATAGCTCTTAACATGTATATCAATTTTGTAATTATCTGGATATTTGGTTTTGGACAAGTCAGTAAAAGTCTCTGAAATCAACATAATATCGCTGATATCCTTGTTCCATCTGTTCCAATTTATATTTTTGTGAATCTATAATCCATGTTTTTTCAATATAATGCTTTTCTGTACAATAAAACATGCTAGTTACAAGCAGCATACACTCGCTCTTAGAAATATATATATATATATATTCCTACATAAATTATGATATGGTGGGTTTTAAAGTCTGTTTGTTTCTGTAGGGGCTAATGCAGAACGATCAACAGATGCAACTGCACGTGGCATAATAAAGGGACAATTCAAGACACAATCAATGGAGCTCCCTGGTAAGAAGTATTTTAAAAACAAAATATTTCCAGTTTATTTACCAACTTTTCAATTGAATTAAGTTTGAACTTAACAAAATTACCTATAGGTTACTATTGATAATCAGAATTGTGAACTGAAGGGTTTTTCCCGGGGTCATATCTTGTGATGCCGAAGAATCATCACTGTGAACCAGACGATTTAAGCAAAAGGGTGGAAAATTTATTGCAAGTAGATTCATACTCCCTGCCTGGGTTATGGGTTTCCAGTAAAGCTAGTAAGTCTAGGGGTATATATGTGCTACAAGCCTCCTCTATATCTACCTGTGTTACCACCTGATTGATTCCCTCATTGTTCTTGCCCAGCAATGGACCTGAACTTTTCCTGTTCCTACAGGTCAGTACACCTTATTGCTGCAGGTCTTCCCTTGGTTTCGCAGGCCTCCCATTCTGAGTTAAAAAAACACTCTATTATTTCTGCATGTTTGGTTTCTGTGATTAGGCTTGCTCAAACTGCTCTGTCTACCCCTACCTATGTTCTATGTGCCTTTGTTTTTAATTGAACCCCTGCCATGTCTGCCTGGATGTCAAGCTAACTCCTCTCACTATTAAATGGAGAAGAATTTTGATGAAAAAAACCTCCTTTAATTAGTTAACTTCTTTTGTGAAGTATAGGCATAATTTGAACATACTGTGGGTTTGGTTCCAGAGCATTGCAATACAGTGACTAGCACAAAAACAAATCACATGAAATTTTGGGTTTCCAAGAGTGTACAATAGTGATGAGTACACTATATTGTAGTATACCCTTTGTGCAATTATATTTTATCTACAAAACAAAATAATACATATGTTTAATTAAAAATATTTTATGGCTTCAAACTGTTAATAATCATCTGAGCCTTCAGTGAGTTGTAATCTTGTTTCTCCATGTCAACAATAAGTCTGTTTTGCTAGCTTATCTTTCTTGGGATCCCTAGAGTAGCACCTTTACTTTCCTTCAAAAACTTTTTCTCTGTGTACACAACCAGACTTACTGCCATAAGAGGCTTAGCATCGGGCCTATCTTGGATTTTACCATGCCTTGTTTACTAAACTTTATAATATCTAGATTTTTGTTCAAGGCAGAGGTGAGAGACTATTCCTTTCCCTTGAAGACTTAGAGGCCAATGAGGGATTATTAATGGGCCTAATTTCAATATTGTTGTGTCACAGGGACTAGGGAGGCCAAACGTATGGGAAAGAGAATGATGAGTGGAGAAGTTAGCTATAGCAAAACCTTTATTGGTGTAGCTTGTCATATTACATCAGCCTGGTATGAGGAACTCTAAAACAATAATAATAGTAACATCAAATAACTGTGTTTGCTTATCACTATAACAACTGCAGTACTAATGAAAATCTTAAAAATATTGTGCAAATTACCAACATGGGATTCAGAGACACAAAGTGAGCAAATGCTGTTGGAGCTAGGACCCCAATTATTTGCTTGATGTAAGGTTTACAAATATCTGCATTTTATAAAAAATACTAGAGGCCCGGTGCACAAAATTCGTGCACGGGGGTCCCTCAGTCCAACCTGCATGCTATACAATCCAGGAGCTCTCAGAGGATATCCTACTGATGGCTTAGGCCCACTCCCCATGGTTCTCTGCTCTCTTCGGGGCCTGGAGGTTTCCCTGCAGCCATGGAGATGAAGCCCCCATGCCCTGCTGTAGCTCTCTGCCTGCTGCCACCATGTGCCATGTGAAGGAAGCCCCAATGCCCTGCAGTGTGCTCTGTCTGCCAGGCCTGGGGGCTTCCCAGACACGGACACACTAAGGAAGCCCCCATGCCCTGTTGTCCAGGCTCTGTCTGCCCGGCCTGGGGGTGTTTCCACTGCCACTGCCCACTAAGGAAGCCCCCAAGCCCTGCTGTCTGGGCTCTGTCTGCCATGTCTGGGGACTTCCCTGCCACTGCCCCACTAAGGAAGCTGCTATGCCCGGCTTTGCAGGGCCTGGCGGCTTCCCGGCTGCCGAGATCAGGAAGCCACCATGCCCTGCTCTGGTGGCACTGGAGTCTTCCAGATAGCCTCTGCGACCAAAGGGAAGGTGCCAGGCCCCGCTCCTCGGCCGTCTCCGTGTGCGCGGGGCCCGGCCGCTTCCCGATCTCCGCGGAGACCAACGGGAATGTGCCGGGCCCCGCTCCTCCGCGGGCTCCGTGTGCGCGGGGCCCGGCCGCTTCCCGATCTCCGCGGAGACCAACGGGAATGTGCCGGGCCCCGCTCCTCCGCGGGCTCCGTGTGCGCGGGGCGGGCCGCTTCCCGATCACTGCGGAGACCAACGGGAAGGTGCCGGGCCCCACTCCTCGGCCGGCTCCTTGTGCGTGGGGCGGGGCCGCTTCCCGATCGCCGCGGAGACCAACGGGAAGGCGCCGGGCCCCGCTCCTCGGCTGGCTCCGTGTGCGCGGGGCCCGGCCGCTTCCCGATCGCCGCGGAGACCAATAGCGGGGCTGAGGGGACTGGGCGCCGCCATCTTGTGGGTATGGGGGCCACCATTTTTGTCGCGGAGTGACGCCTAATTTGCATATTACTCTATTATTAGATAGGATGATATTTGCAAACAGTAATGAAGGTATGATGATTATATTACATCACATAGATAGTATCAACCAAGAGATAAAAATTTATGTAAAAAAACAAATATAAATTCTGGAGTTCAAATTGAAAATGAGTAAAATAGAAAAATTCACTAGAGGGTTGAAAGGAAGATTTGACAGCCCGAAGAAAGAACCAGCACACTCCAGGTAATGGGAATACCAGAAGGAGAGTAGAGAGAGAAATAAGCAATGAAAATATTTGAAGAAATAAAGCTGAAAATGTTGAGTGGTATTCAATGAAAGTTATTAATCCATATCCACATCTGAGCTGAATGCAATCTAAGTAGAATGAACACAAACTAATACACAAGCAGGCCCACTATGCTGAAAATGTTGAAATATGGAGACATACAGAAGGTTTTGAGAAGTGAGTCAAATGAGCAGGTGACTGACTGAGCATCAGAGACTATGGAGGCCAGAAGATATGGGGTGTAATTGCCAAACTGCATAAGAGCAATCTGTCAACTAGGAATTCTTTCTCAGGGAAACTATTTTTCAAAAATGAAGGTGAGATAGACATTCCAAATAAATAAAAAATGAGAGAATTCATTGTTCGCAAACCTGCTAGACAAGAACATCTTCTCACTCAGTAGTTTGAATCCACACAAAAGAAATAAAAAGTAAACAAAAATTTAAAATATCACTCAAAATAATTTTTGAATTACAGAAGGTCATGAAAATGCATTTTTGACTTTTTTATTAATTGTTTTATTTATTTCATTTCTTTATTTTTTTTACTGGGCATTGCACTTTTTATTGTTTAAAGTATTACAAATAGAAGTACATATGTCTCCTTTTTTTCCCCATTGACCTCCCCCTGGCTTCTTCTACCCGCTAGCATATGCCCTCCCCCCTCCTCCCAGTGTCTTTATTCCATTGGTTATGCTTATATGCATGCATACAAGTCCTTCAGTTGATCTCTTACCTCACCCCAACCCTCCCCTGCCTGCCCGCTGGAGTTTGACAGTCTGTTCGATGCTTCTTTGCCTCTGTATCTATTTTTGTTCATCTTATATAATAAAGAGGTAAAATGAAAATTGACCATCACTCCAACACACAGGATGGCCACCCCCATGTGGTCAAAGATGGCCATTCCCATGTGGACACAAGATGGCCTCCATAAGATGGCCTCCATAAGATGGCCTCCATAAGATGGCCAGTAGGGGAGGGCAGTTGTGGGCAATCAGGCCAGCAGGGGAAGGCAGTTGGGAGGGACCAAGCCTGCAAGGGAGGGCAGTTGGGGGTGATCAGGCCTGCAGGGGAAGGCAGTTGGGGGCGACCAGCCCTGCAGGGAAGGGTAGTTGGGGGGTAACCAGGCCTGCAGGGGAAGGCAGTTGTGGGGAACCAGGCCATCAGGGGAGTGGAGTTGGGGGGAACCAGGCCTACAGGGGAGGGCAGTTAGGGGTGACCAGGCAGTCAGGGGAATGCAGTTTGGAGCAATCAGACCTGCAGGGGAGGACAGTCGGAAGTGACCAGACCTGCAAGGGAGGGCAGTTGGGGGGACAAGGCCTGCAGGGGAGGACAGTTGGTGGTGACCAGGCCTGCAGGGGAGGGCAATTGGGGGGACCAGGCCTCCAGGAGAGGGCTGTTGGGGGGTGACCAGGCCTGCAGGGGAGGGCAGTTGGGGGGACCAGGCTGGCAGAGGAGGGCAGTTAGGGGAGACCAGGTTGGCAAGGGAGGGAAGTTAGGGGTGACTGGGCCAGCAGGGGCGGGCAATTGGGGGCAACAGGCCTACTGGGGAGGGCAGTAGGGGGTGTCCAGGCTGGCAGGGAAAGGCAGTTAGGGGCAACCAGGCTGGCAAGGGAGGGCAGTTAGGGGTGACCGGTAGGGAAGCAGTTAGGCATCGATCAGGCTGGCAGGGGAGTGGTTAGGAGGTGATCAGGCTGGCAGTCAAAAGTGGTTAGGGGTGATCAGTCTGGTAGGCAGAAGTGGTTAGGGGCAATCAGGCAGGCGAGCAGTTGGGAACCAGCAGTCCTGGATTGTGAGAGGGATATCCAACTGCCCAGTGGGATTGGGCCTAAACGGGCAGTCGGACATCCCTCGAGGGGTCCCAGATTGGAGAGGGTGCAAGCTGGGCTTAGGGACACACACCCCCATACACAAATTTCATGCACTGGGCTTCTAGTTATATATATTTTTAAATAGCTTAGGTAACTTAAAAAAGAATAAGAATTTTTTAAATGCTCGAAAGCAATGGTAGGATTTTGTGAAATAAAATTATGCCTCTTAATAGATTATAAGTTTCTCCCACACATATCTTTTTTGCTCACAGTATTAAAGCCAATCTGTCCACAGGGGCTATTCTCATTGCCTTTCTGATTATATAAATTGTTTTGTTCTCTATTCAAATGAATTAATTCTTCTAATTGTATTTGTTGCAGGAATACCAAGGAATAACATGTGTCTGCTAAGGTTGTGCTGTCATGTGTTGCTGTAACTGATGTCACTTTCACAAATGTCATAATTTATTGTGGCAAAGTTGTTCTGCCCAACCCAGTGTGTCTTTTTCTTTGCTAAAGATGCCCTTTCTGGACTTCACCTCTGCTTAGATTGCTATGGTGGTATGTTTGTACTGCCATGGTGATATCCATATTCATGCCAAAACAAGGCTTCCAGTCTATGATGTCTGCATCATGTAAAGTTTCCGTCTCAGTTCCATTTGCATTGAAACCATTATTATTATTATTATTATTATTATTATTATTATTCCAGAAAAATTTACACAGTAGGTGATGCAGTGTCACCATTCTAATTATTCTTTCTGCAAGATGCAGGTTTTAAAACTAAATTTCACTATAGTTTTTCTGTCACTGGACCTAGAGAGTAAATTACAAATCCAGCAAAAGGGAAAAAATCACCTAAAGACTCAAATGGAAAGGGACACAATACTAATGCTCACATGAATGCAAATTACCTATTTTCCCTCTCCAGCTAGAAGATCTACATGCTTATAAGACTTGGGAGGGTATTAGCTTTACATAACGACCACAAATTACCTGCCATTAGTTTCCAATGCTAGCTATTCCCTAACTGTTTTACATTTATATGACAAAAATATGGTGAGGTCATGGATATATCCATAGTCAGGTTTAAGAATTTCTGCTTCACAGTTGGGTTCTTGACTATGATGATAACTGTTTTCAACCTGAGCAGTGGAAAACTGTTTTGACCTGCGCAACCAGATTTATCCTTGCAATAGACATGTGGGGTTTTTTTTACACATGAAAGTTATGTTATTAAGATAAACTCTCTGGGATATTTAATTACAAAGAATTTTTATGTTATGAGAAAATACCCTGTAAAGAATTATGAGATATCAGTCTGTAATTGGAGTTTGTTATTAGCTGGATATGTTACCTTGGTCAAACCACTGAATATGTGTAAGCCTCAGAACAATAAGTCTTATCTAATGGTTAATCACACTAAGGATTCAAAGGTACTTATTTCAGAAACATAGATATTTCAGTATAATCCTTTTCCTGTGATAAAAATTCTAATAAGGGGAGCACTAGTTTTTTTGTGTGTTTTTTTTTTACACACAGAAACCAAGAGACACACACATCAACACACATAGTTCAATATTTGCCTTACAAAACTGATTTATAACTGTTTATTTTTATAGCATCTGATACAGAATACTTACCGGGCGATTTCAGAAGAGGTAAAATAAAAGGGGAAGCCAAGAAACAATCAATGCAAATGAACTATGCTGGTAAGAACAAGAATATTTCAAGTCTATTTATGGTTTATTTATCTTCTCAGAAGTTTATTTAAGTTTACACTTTCAATGACCACAGTAACTAAATGTTATTTGACATAATAAACTATCTCCATAATTTCTTCTTATAATGAGTAGAACTCTAGCAGTTACCATCAATGGATAATTAGATACATAATATATGTTTTAGGACTCATCTCTTTAAAGTCATCCACAAAAGTCCACTGCTCTTGTGAGCTTGACACATGCTTGATGGAAGCCTTTAAAATGACATTTTGCTCACTTTCTTTATCAGACACAATTCATTAGTTGCTTTGTATTTACAAAAGCAGAAAAGCTACCTTATGAAGGGATTAGAATTGGAATTTAGAAAAAAATATTTTCCATTGTTTATTAATCCCCTCCATGTGATTATACTATCAGCCAAATATCTAATATTTCAGGTTGTGTAGTATCCTTTAGGGTTTTTTTTATACAGATTAGAGTATAGCTTACTGCTTCTTATCTTGGCCGACCAGTGTTTAACATACTTTGTCATGATCTTTGAGATGGTACCAAAGGAATTAAGCAAGTCAAGGGAGCAATCAGGGAAAGAGACAGTAAAACAGAAGCTTTCAAAACACCTGTCATCCAAAGGTGATAGTGTCCATGCCCTCACAGGTACAATACTAGAAGCATGACACTGCAGGGAAGAGCACTTCAGTAAAATAAGATATAGTCCTTTTTCATCACTCAATAAATAACCAGGCACACAATGACAACAAGCTTCCCAATTTGGGGGAGAGGGCGGACACAGTACTCAGATTTGCTACAATACATTGCCTAAAATGCTGAGGTTTTACCACAGAATATAAGAGACATGCAAAGGAACAGCAAGTGTGAACTCTACAAAAGAGAAAATCAGACCCCAAAAACTCTTTTTGTTTATTCTAATTAACAAAATAGATATAATTGGAGGCATTTCTATCCTATATAATAAAGAGGTAATATGGAAATTGACCATCACTCCCTCATAAGATGGTTACCTATGACCAGGCCGGCATGGGGGTTAGTGAGGGATGACCAAATGACTGAACAGCAGGCTCTGTGGGGTGACCAGGCTGGCAGGGAGGTTAGTGAGGGATGACCAAACAACTGAACAGCAGGCTGCGTGGGCAACCAGACTGGTGGGGTCCCATGAGAGGTGACCAGGCCAGCAGAGGGAGTAGTTGGGAGCAACCAGGCCAGCAGGGGGGGGACAGTTGGGGGCAACCTGGCTGGCAGCAGGGGACAGTTAGGGGTGACCAGGCTGGTGGGGGGGAAGTTAGGGGCAACCAGGCAGGCAGGTGGGTGAACGATTAGGAGCCAGTGGTCCAGGATTGTGAGAGGGATGTCTGACTGCCGGTTTAGGCCAGGTCCCTGGGATTGGGCCTAAACCGTCAGTCGAACATCCCCTGAGTGGTCTTGGATTGGAGAGGGTGCAGGCTCGGCTGAGGAGACCCACCCCCTTCCTGTGCATGAATTTTGTGCACCGGGCCTCTAGTAATATATAAATATTTCAAATACACAATCCTATTTTTTAAAAGAGAAAAATAACATAGCAGCCAAGTTTTCATTGAATAAAAATATGAACAAAGTGATAAATATATGAAAATATAAACACTGAAAAAGTTATTAGAATGGCATTTTAAAGAATTCCATCAAGCATATTCCAAGCTCATAATAGCATTGTATTTTTGTGGATCAGTTTAAAGAAATGAGTTCTAAAAATGTTGGCATTGGAATTCCAATAACTGTAAGGTAAAATGCTCTAGAGGGGCTCAGGAATAAATTGGTATTGTCATAAGACAGAATCTCCACACTTAAAACAATGGGAACTGTGAACATAGAGCAGAGAGAAAAGGAGCATGAAAAGCATTGAAAGAAATAATGGTTGAAATATTTCTAACATATTCAATGATAAATATCAATGTGTCCATCCAAGATCAATGAAATCTAAGTAGATTAAGTACAATTAAATCTACAACCAGACCCATCTTGGTAAAAATTATGAAGGCAGAGAAAACCACAAAACCCACAAAGGGCAAACAGCTCATCATGGAAAATAGAAACCTGGTAAGATGAAGAGCTGTCTTGACATCACAAACTGTCAGGGCCAGAAAGGAATGGGATGGCATACTCAGAGTGCTAATAGAAAACACTGTCACCAAGAATGTTATATCTAGCCAACCTATCTTTCAAAGTGAAGGTGACAAAAACATATTCCCAAATTTCAAAAAGCAAAACAAAACAAACAAAAGGTATCTGTTTGCCAGCAGACCTACCTTAACAGTAGCAGTCAAGCATATTGTTCATGTTGAAAGCAATTTGACTTCAGGCAATAATTTGATTCCCTCCTTTAATATAGCATGGGTGCAAAGAATTAAGTAATTCTAAAAGACTGCATGAATGCATGTTTTGCCTCTGTAGTTGATTTAAAAGGTAATTGCTTAATCAAAATGTATATCATTGTATTGTTGTGCCTGTAAAATGTGGAAAAGGAATATATTCCACTATGGCAGCACAAAGGATAAGTGTGGGAGTCTCAATGTATTTCAGTAAGATGCTTTAGCAGATTTAACCACAAATGTGCAGGAGCAAATGAAGAAAACCCAGAATCATAAATAAGGAGACTAATATAAAAGAACATTGTAAATATATACTATACTTTCTGTTCATTCTCTTAATTTCTTCAGAGGACATACAGTTATATAAAAACTAGAGGCATGATGCATGAAAATTCATGCACTGGAGGAGGGGTCCCCCAGCCCGGCATGCCCCGCTCACAGTCCAGGAGTCCTCAGGGGTGAGAGGCAACCTGGCACTCCGGGGAAGGTGATGCCCCATCACACCTCTGCTGCTGCCACTGCTGGCAGCACAAGCCTTGGCTGGCCCTGGTTACCTGAGCCTCGAGTTGGCCCTGGGCAGCTGGGGGGCTGAAGGGACTGGGGGACTCTGCAGGCAGGTGCATGGAGCGGCTGGGTCTGCCTGGGGGCAGGCCCAACCTTGCCGCATGCTTACAGCCCCAGCAAGGCTGAGGGGACTGGGCACCACCATCTTGTGGCTATAGGCACTGCCATCTTTGAGGGCAGAGAAGTCAATTAGCATATTCCTCCTTATTGGCTGTGGGCTCCGCCATCTTTGTGATGGCGTGAGGGTCAATTAGTATATTCCCTCTCTATTAGATAGGATAATTATAACACATAATATAGACATATTCAGCACCATTGTTCCCTATTGTTTGCAGTTTTAATTGGTCCAGTTTCTGTTATTCATGGTCAATCACACACACAAAAAAAATCAAATGGAAAATTCCAGAAATAAATAATTCATAAGTTTTAAATTATGCACTATTCTGTGGAGCATGGTGAATCTCATGCCATTCCCCTAAGTCTTGCCCAGAACATGAATAATCCCTTTCTCCAGCTTATACCCATTGAGTACACTATCTGCCTTTTTGTCACTCAGTAGTCTTTTTGGTTATTACATGAGTAAGCACTGTCATGGTATCACATGGTGTCTTTTGAAATCTGTTTGTAATGCAGTGCTTGTATTTAAGTAAACATGACTTTACTTCATACTGGCACCAATAGACAAGAATAATGATGCTGGCAATTTGGATGTGCCAAAGGAAAACCAAAAATTTTATCATAAATAAGTATGTATAGGAACGGTCATAATATATTTAGGGTTTGGTACAATCCACAATTCAAGCATCCTTCCACTGGGGGATCTTGGAATGGATCCCTCAATAATAAGGTGGGTCTGCTGTGTAATAATAACACAAAAAGGAGAAAGAGGTAAAAGAACTATATTGGATAAGCTGTTCAAGATCTCTCTGGAAATTATTTAGAATCTATTTGAAGTAGATTCTAAAATGATCAATGTTGGTAGTTACACAACTCTGAATATAAATTTTAAAAACTCATTGAATTTCACACTATATATATAAAAAATGTATTGTATACTATACATTTGCTAAAATAGATATCTGAACTACAAATAGTAAGAGATTAAGGAAGATTTAAAGCAATGGAAAGATATTTATGGGAAGAAAGTTTTGATTCTTACCATATTATAAATTTCTCCTCTCAAATGCTATTTTGATTACCTCCCATTTATCTTAGTATACTTTATGTACTTGATTCTTCAGTCTTGGTGTTTCTTACTTATACCTATTGGAGAAAGACCAGAGCAGGTGAAATATATTGGCTATAATGTTGCCGAGTGTTGTGTTGAATCATTCACAAAATCTTTCTAATCAATTAGTGAAGATTTGTTCTGCATAAAAATGAGCTATTTGTTTGGTTTGTTATTGATACCCCAGCTGGGACACTCTCCGTAAAAAAGGTGGTATGGTATGTGCTGACTGGCAGAGTCATAATGTGACTTTTTATAACTTTTCATGGGCTCAGGCATTTCTTCAAAGCAAGAGGTCTGCTGTGCAGTGTCAGGACCCTGAGATGTTTCCAACTACACTGGCAGGGTCCACTAGAACTTACTTCCAAAACCCCATAAGCTGTTGGTCCTGAGATCTACTCTAGTTCACCAGTCAAATTTATCCCTTTCAAAGTACTAATTTCTTTTTAATACCTATCATGCATTTTTATGTCACTGGACAAATTTAATAGTTGTTAATTATAAGAAAAACAATCATATGAAAACTCCAGAGGAAATGGATCCAAGCAGTACCGTGGTACTAATGCAAACTTAACCATTTCCTCCTTACATGTCACAAGCTCCCCATGCCAAAGGATCCTCAGGAAGCATTTTTCTCAATCCAATCAATGTCTTTTTGTTCTCTTAATCACTGACATCTATATGGTTTACAGTTATAAAACCTAAAGGGAAATTAAAATTTTTCCTATTGAGTCAAGTATTTCTGTGACTATACAATCTATTTTTTGCAACTTGCCCTATGGTAAGAATCAAACTGACAAACAAACAGTGTAGTTCTACTTCATGAGGTACAGCCCTAAAAAAAAGAGTGCACATTTAATATAAGCCTGGAAGTAAGTTTATTATCATAACTTCTCTGGGATGATTTCAATTTGCATAAGAGAGAATTTGTATGGAATAAGCACTGTTTGAGGAATTATGTGGCATAACTTCTAAAATGTATTTCACTTTTGTCATTTTCTATATATTTGATTTTGGATAAGTCATTAAACATCTCTGAACATCAGCATAATATGGCTGATATCCTTGCTCCATCTATTCCAATTTAAGTTTTTGTGAATCTGCAATCCAGATATTTCAATATAATGCTTTTTTTAAAAGCAAAACACATGCTAGTTACACCCAATATACACACACTCATGGAAACATATATTCTTATGTAAATTATTTATATGTAAATGATCATATGGTGTCTTTTGAAATCTGTTTGTAATACAGAAAGCCCAGCAGATGCAATTGCACATGGAACAATAAAGGGACAACTCAAGCCACAATCAATGCAACTCCCTGGTAAGAAGAAGAATTTATAAAATCTTATATTTCAGGTTTATTTATCCTCTTTTGAGTTGAATTAAGTGTGTATATTTAAGAACAAAAGTATCTAAGGGTTATTATTACATAGAGAAAAAGATTGATGCATACCCTCCTTTAATAAGTTAAATTCTTACATTGAATACAGGCATTCTTTGGAGATACTTTGGGTTTGTTTCCAGAGCATTGCAATAGAGTGACTATCACAAAAAGCAAGTCACATGAAATTTTTAGTTTCCAAGAGTATATAAATGTGATAATTATTCTATATTGTAGTCTACCCTGTGTGCAATTATATTTTTTCTACAAAAGAAAGCAATGCACATCTTTAATTTAAAATACTTTATGGCTAGACTGGTAATAATCATCTGAGCCATCAGTGAATTGTAATCTTTTTGCTGATGGAGAGTCTTACCTCAATGTTGATGGCTGTTGATGCATCAGAGTGGTGGTTGCTGAAAGTTGGGGTAGTTGTGGCAATTTCTTAAAATAAGACAACAAGTTTGCCACATCTATTGACCCTTCCTTTCATAGATGAGTTCTGTGTAGATAGCAAGGCTGTTTGGTGTCATTATACCCACAGTATAACTTATCTTAAAATTGGAGTAGTACTCTCAAACAACTTTATTTTATTTTGATATTTTTATGTACTCAATTGATTGAGGTGACATTGGTCAACATGAACTTATATGTTTCAGATGTGAGTTTCTATATTACAAGATCTTTATATTGCACCGTGTGCCCACCACCCAAGGTCAGATCTTCTCCTGCCACCTTATATTAGGACCTCTCCCCCGCCCCCATTTCCTAACACTCTGCCAACCATCACACTGCTGTTTGTGTTCATGAGTTTCAGTTTTATAACCCACATATGAGTGTAATCATATGGTTCTTAGCTTTTTCTGACTGACTTATTTCACTTAGCATAATATTCTCAAGGTCCATCCATGTTGTTGCAAATGGCACTTTCTTGTGGCTTAGTAGTATTCCACTGTGTATGTGCACCACATCTTCTTTATCCAGTCCACTCTCATGGGACACTGTGTTTTGTTTCATTTTTCCATGTCTTGGCCACCATTAATAATGTTGCAATGAACATAGATGTGCACTATCTTTGTGAGTATATGATTTCAAGATTTTCGGGTATATACATAGGAGAGGGATTGCTGGGTCATATGGTAGCTCTACTCTTAATTTTTTGAGGAATTGCCAGAGTGCTTTCCATAGTTGTTATATCTGTCTACATTCCCACCAGCAGTGAATAAAGGTTCCCTTTTTTCCACAATCTCTCCAACACTTACTATTGCTTGTGTTGTTGATAATGGCCACTCTAACAAGTATAAAGTGGTATCTCATTGTAGTTTTGATTTGCATTTCCCTAATGTGATGTTGAAAATCTTGTCATATATCTATTGTATGTTTGTACAACTCCTTGGGAGAGGTGTATTTTCAGGTTCTTTGCCCACTTTTTGATTGAGTTATTTGTTTGGTGTTGAGATTCATTAATTCTTTACATATTTTGGAAATTTTTTGGAGCTACTGTTTGCAAATATCATCTCCCATTTGGTTGGCTGCCTCTTTGTTTTGTTGTCAGTTTCTTTTGCTGTGCAAAAGCTTTTTAGTTTGATATAGTCTCATTTATTTTATTTTTATTACTTATTTTTTATTTTTTTATTCTAAATTATTACATATGAATCCTTTTTTCCCTATTGACCTCTCCCCATGTGTTCCCACCCCCCACAGCACATGCCCTTACCTCCCCCAATGACTGTATCCATAGGTTATGCTTATATGCATATAATTCCTTTGGTTGATCTCTCACCCTCCCCCACACAGTGCCCCCTCCTCCCTGCACACACACAGGTTGGATGTTTCCCCTGAGGTTGGATATTCTGTTCGATGCTTCTATGTCTTTGGATCTATTTTAGTGCATCAGTTTATGTTGTTCATTATATTCCACATATGAGTGAGATCGTGTGATATTTTGCCTTTACTTCCCTTGCCTTTGGGATCAAGGTTATAAAATGTTCTCTGTGACCAAGGTCCATAAGTTTGGTACCTATATTTTCTTCTATGTAACTTGTTGTTTTGGGTCTTATATTTAGGTCCCTGATCCATTTTGAATTAATTGTTGTACATGTGAACAAACTGTAGTCCAGTTTTATTTGTTTGCATATGGCTTTCTAGTTTTCCCCAGCAGCATTTATTGAAGAAAACCTTTACTCCATTGTGTATTTCTGCCTCCTTTGCTGAAAATTATTTGTCCATATACATTTGGTTCCATTCTGTTCCATTGCTCTGTGTGTCTATTTCTCTGTCAGTATAATGCTATTTTGATTATCATTGCTCTGTAGTATAATTTGAAATCAGGTAGCATACCTCCAGCTTTGTTCTTTTTTTTTCAGGATTGCTTTGGCTATTTGGGTTCTTTTGTGATTCCAAAAGAATCTGATGATTTCTCTTTCTATTTCTTTTAAAAATACCATTGAGATTTTTATGGGGATTGCATTAAATATGTATATTGCTTTGGGTAATATGGCCATTTTAACTATGTTGATTCTTCTAATCCATGAACATGGGATACTTTTGCATTTTGCTGTGTATTCTTCAATCTTTTTGAATAATGCTTTGTAATTTTCAGTATATAGGTCTTTAACATTCTTTGCTAAGTTTATTCCTAGGTATTTTATCCTTTGGTTGCAATTGCAAAAGGAATTGTTTTGTTCATTTCTTTTTTTGAAGTTTTGTTGTTAGTATACAGAAAGACACTAGAATTTTGCACATTGATTTTGTATCCTGCAATTTGACTTTATTTGTTTACTAGAAGCCCAGTGCACGAAATTCGTGCACGGCGGGGGGTTGTCCCTCAGCCCAGCCTGTACCCTCGCCAATATGGGACTCCTGGAGGGATGTCCGACTGCCCGTTTAGGCCCGATCCCACCAGGATCGGGCCTAAACGGGCAGTCAGACATCCCTCTCACAATCCAGGACTGCTGGCTCCCAAATGCTTGCCTGCCTGCCTTCCTGATTGCCCCTAACCACTTCTGCCTGCCAGCCTGATCACCCCCTAACCACTCCCCTGCCAGCCTGGTTGATGCTTAACTGCTCCCCTGCCAGCCTGTTTGCCCCCAACTTCCCTCCTCTGCCAGCCTGGTCACCCCTAACTGTCCTCTCCTGCAGGGTTGATCACCTCCAACTGCCCTCCCTTGCAGGCTTGGTCCCTCTCAACTGCCCTCCCTTGCAGGCCGGGTGCCTCCCAACTGCCCTCTCTTGCTGGCCATTTTGTGGTGGCCATCTTGTGTCCACATGGGGGCAGGATCTTTGACCACATGGGACCAGCTATATTGTGTGTTGCAGTGATGATCAATCTGTATATTACTCTTATTAGATAGGATAGAGGCCTGGTGCACGGGTGGGGGTCAGCTGGTTTTCCCTGAAGGGTGTCCCGGATCAGGTGGGGGTTCCCTTGGGGTGTGGGGCGGCCTGAGCGAGGTGGTTTGCAGGCCGGCCACGCCCCCTGGCAACCCAAGGGGAGGCCCTGGTATCTGGAATTTATTTTCCTTCTACAATTGAAACTTTGTAGCCTGGGTTGGCAGCCATTTCTGGGGCGGCAGCCATTTTCTGTGGCAGTTAATTCACCTTCTACAATTGAAACTTTGTAGCCTTAAGCGGGTGAGCCCCGCCAGGGTGTGTGGAAAGCTTTGCTTCCCCTGTTACCGCCGGCAACCCTGGCCTGCTCTCTCAAGCTCCATTCTGCCGCCATTTGTTTGAATTTGTTTACCTTCTATAATTGAAACTTGGTAGCTTGAGTGGAGGCTTAGGCCTGCAACGGCTATGGAAAGCTTGGCTTCCTCTGTTACCTGGGCAACCTTACTCTCTGTGCCTGTAGCCATCTTGGATTAGGGATAATTTGCATACTCGCCCTGATTGGCCGATGGGTGTGGCTTGGCTGGTGGGCGTGGCATATGTAGCGGAGTGATGGTTAATTTGCATATTACCATTTTATTAGAGAGGATTGTTTCTAATAGTTTTTTGGTGGGGTCTTTAGGGTTTTCTATATACAGAATCATGTCATCTGCAAAAAGTGACAGTTTGACTTATTCCTTCCCTAGTTAGATGCCTTTATTTCTTTCTCTTGCCTTATTGCTCTGGCTAGGACTGACCATACTATCTCTACAAATAAAAGGATATTATGCAAATTTGTCAGGACACCCTCACAGTAATGACTGAACAGCAGGCTGCATGGGGTGACCAGGCCAGCAGGGGAGTTAGTGAGGGACGACCAAATGACTGAATAGCAGGCTGTGTGGGGTGACCAGGCTGGCAGGGGGGTCAGTGATGGACGACCAAATGACTGAACACAGGCTGCATGGGGCGACCAGACTGGCAGGGAGGCAGTGAGGGGCAACCAGGCTGGCAGGGGGAGCAGTTGGGGCAACCAGGCCGGTGGGGGGCAGTTGGGGGTGATCAGGCCAGCAGTGGGGACAGTTAGGGGCTATCATGCAGGCAGGTAGAGGCGGTTAGGTGTAATCAGGTTGGGGGGGCCAGTTAGGGGTGATCAGGCAGGCAAGCAGGTGAGCAATTAGGAGCCAGTGGTCCCAGATTGTAAGAATTTCTGACTGCCGGTTTAGGCCCAATCCCTTGGGCCTAAACCAGCAGTCAGACATCCCCTGAGGGGTCCCAGATTGGAGAGGGTTCAGGCAGGCTGAGGGGAACCCCCTGTGCATGAAATTTGTACACTGGGCCTCTAGTCCTATATAAAAAAAGCCTAATATGCTAAGTGTCTGGTCATCCAGTCATCAGTTCAACCAATCCTATCTAATAAAAGAGTAATATGCAAATTGACCATACCTCCACTACACCCACAAGCCACGCCCACAAGCCAGTCAGGAGCGAGTATGCAAATTAACCCAACCAAGATGGCTGCAGCCACAGAGAGAGCAGGAGGGAGGCTTGGGTTTCACCAGCGATGGAGGAAGCCAAGCTTTCCACACACCCTGACCTGCCTTGGCCTCCACTTAAGGCTACGAAGTTTCAATTATAGAAGATAAATAAATCCTAACAGAAATGGCTGCCACCACTGAGCGAGCAGAAGACTTGGCTCTGCTCCAGGCTACAGAGTTTCAATTGTAGAAGATAAACAAATCCCAGATATCAGGGCCTCTACTTGGGTTGCCGGGGGCGTGGCTGGCCTGCAAACCACCACAGGCCCCTCGCCCAGGCTGCTCCATGCCCCAAGGGAACCCCCACCCTGATCCAGCACACCCTTCAGGGCAAACTAGCTGGCCCCCACCCATGCACCAGGCCTCTATCCTATCTAATAAAAGAGTAATATGCAGATTGACCATCACTCCAACACACAAGATGGCTGCCCCCATGTGGTCAAAGATGACTGCCTCCATGTGGACACAAGATGGCCACCACAAGATGGCCAGCAGGGGAGGGCAGTTGGGAGGGACCAGGCCTGCAAGGGAGGGCAGTTGTGGGCGATCAGGCAAGCAGGGGAGGGCACTTAGGGATGACCAGGCTGGCAGAGGAGGGAAGATGGGGGCAACCGGGCCTGTAGGGAAAGGCAGTTGGGGGAGACCAGGCCTGCAGGGGAGAGCAGTTGGGGGGGACCAGGCCTGCAGGGGAGGACAATTAGGGGAAAACAGGCTGGCAGGGGAGTAGTTAGGCATCAATCAGCCTGGCAGGGGAGTGGTTAGGGGGTGATCAGGCTGGCAGGCAGAAGCGGATAGGGGCAATCAGGAAGGCAGGCAGGTGAGCGGTTGGGAGCCAGCAGTCCTGGATTGTGAGAGGGATGTCCGACTGCCCGTTTAGGCCCAATCCTAACAACATCCCTCGAGGGTTCCCAGATTGGAGAGGGTGCAGGCTGGGCTGAGGGAAACCCTCCCGTGCACAAATTTCATGCACCGGGCTTCTAGTCAAAGTATAATATGCTAATGATATGCTAAGGCCACACAACCACTTGCTATGATGTGCACTGACCACCAGGGT
Organism: Cnephaeus nilssonii; assembly: GCF_951640355.1. Classification (NCBI taxonomy): domain Eukaryota; kingdom Metazoa; phylum Chordata; class Mammalia; order Chiroptera; family Vespertilionidae; genus Cnephaeus; species Cnephaeus nilssonii. Next base: position 9,731,932 of record NC_137075.1, on the reverse strand, counting down.
GCATACTCTCCGACTGGTAAGTTAGCTTGCTGCTGGGGTCCAGCCAATTGAGACTGAGCAAGATGGGCTGGACATGCCCTGGAGCCCTCATGTGGTCCCTCCCTGGCTGGCCAATCTCGTGCATCTCTCCACAGCCCTGATTGTCCACCAGTGGGGTCCTTTGGCCTGGCCTGAGCGCTCTTGTAATCTGGGACCCCTCAGGCCAGTTTCAGAAAGCTGGTATTGGCCTGATCCTGCAGGCCAGGCCAAGTGACCCACTGGTGCACGAATTCACGCACCTGGCCTCTAGTGTTGAATAAGAGTGGTGAGAGTGGACATCCTTGTTTTGTTCCTGATCTTAGAGGAATATCTTTCAGTTTTTCAATATTGATTATGATAAATGCTGAGGGTCTATCATATATGGCCTTTATTATGTTAAGGTACTTTCCTTCTATTCCTATTTTATTGAATGTTTTAATCATAAATGGATATTGTATCTTATCAAAAGTTTTGTCTGCATCTATTGATAAGATCATATAATTTTTATCCTTTCTTTGGTTAATGTGGTGTATTACATTGATTGATTTGTGTATGTTGAAACATCCTTGTGTCCCTGGAATGAGCCCCATTTGATCATGATGTATTTTTTTTTATAATTCTATTTTCTAGTATTTTGTTTAGGATTTTTACATCTGTATTCATCAGAGATATTGATCTGTAGTTTACTTTTGTGTGTGTTATCTTTGGCAGGTTTTATCATCAGGGTTATATTGACCTCTTAGAATGTGTTAGGAAGTATTGCCTTTTCTTCAAAATTTTTTGTAGGAGTTAGAAGGCTAGGTTTTAAATCTTTGAATATTTGGTAGAATTCACTGTTGAAGCCATCTGGTTCTATACTTTTGTTTTTTAGGAGGTTTTTGATGGTTTCAATTCCTTCACTGATGATCAGTCTATTTAGATTTTCTAATTCTTCATGATTTAGTCTATGAAGGTTATATATTTCTAGGAACTTATCTACTTCTTCAAGATTTTTGAATTGATGGCATAAAGTCTTTAATAATATTCTAGTATGATCCTTTGTTTATCTGTGATTCTGTGGTAACTTCTCTCTCATTTCTGACTTTTATTATATATATATATTTTCCCTTAGTGAATCTAACCTGGGGTTTGTCAATTTTATTAATATTTTCAAAGAACCACTTCTTTGTTTTATTGATTTTTTATAGTCTTTTTGTTCTTTATTTCATTTAATTCTGCTCTAATTTTTATTATTTATTTTCTTCTACTGACTTTGGGTTGCTTTTATTCTTTTTCTAGTACTTTAAGATGTGATGTTAGGTTGTTAATGTGGGATTTCTCTTGTTTCCTGAGATAGGCCTATAATGATATGAACTCCCTTCTTATTACTGATTTCACTGCATCCTAGAGGTTTTGATATGTTGTATTGTCATTCTCATTTGTCTCTATATCTTTTGCCGCTTCTTTATAAGCTAAGTTTAGGTAATGTTCTAAAGCCTTGTTGTTATGTCAACAATCTTCACAGCATCTTTTATAAGAGTAGATTCCATATCAAGAAATCACTTTCTTTGAGGATCCATAAGAAGATGCTCCTATTCATTAAAGCTTTATCATGAAATCACAACAGCAATTCAGGATCAAGTTCTTCAGGCTCCACTTACTATTCTACTTCTTCTGGCTATTTCTATCACCTCACCAGTTATTTTCTTGATAGAAAACTTGAACTTTTCAAAGTTACTCAGGAGTGTCTGAATCAATTTCTTTCAAACTCCTGTTATTATTGATATTTTTACCTCTCCCGTGAATCACAGGTTTTGTTAATGGCATAGATCATAGTGGTTCATTTCCTGGATGTATACAATTTACTTTACCCAGATCCATCTGAGCAATTACTATGTATGGTAGCTATGGCATTTTAAAATGCATTTCTCATATAATAATATTTTAATTTATTCAACATTACTCCTCTTCATTCATGTGCTTCAGAATGGATATAGTATTGGCTGGTGTGAAACACCATTAATCGCATTGGCCATCGCCATCAAAGCACTTGGGTGACCAGGTGCCTTGGCAATTTGTAGCAATATTTTGAAAGAATTATTTTTTATGAGTGGTAGGTCTTAACAATGGACCAAAATATTCAGAAAAATGTTTGGTAAGCACATGTGCTGTTTTCCAGGCTTTGTTGTTTTAATTATAGATCACAGGCAGAGAAAATTTAACACAGTTCTGAAGGGTCCTAGGATTTTTAGAATGGTAAATAAGCATTGGCTTCAAAGTATATTCACCAGATACATCAAATTCTAATATGGTCAGATTCTTGTTTGAAACCCTGGAGGCAGTCACTGAGTTTTTTTGTTGTTGTTTTTAGTTGTGTAGGTTAGCCTAGTGGCATCTTCTACAAATATAAGTCTTCTTTCTTGACCTTGAAAATCTGTTTCAATGGTAAATAAGCCACCTTCACTAATTATCTTAGCTAGGGATTCTGGATAATATTCTACAGCTTCGGAAACTCTCTATGAATTTCAAACATTTTTTTGCAGCTTTCATAGTATTAAAGACAGTTATCTGTTTCCTTGGATTAGGGTTGGTCTTCTGGGATTTGTGGCTGGCTTGATCTTTTACCTAAATCACTAACATTTTCTCCATGTAAAAAATAAGGCTTTCCTAGAGTAGTACTTTAAATTCCTTCCAGATTTTTTTTTCTGTATTCATTACCTCATATACTGCCACAAAAGGCCTAGCTATGGGGTATATCTTGGCTTTTGTCATGCCTTCCTTCCTAAACTTAATCATATCTAGCTTTTGATTTAAGGGAGAGATGTGGAACTCTTCCTTTCACTTGAGCACTTATTGGCCAATGTGGGGTTATTAATGGGCCTAATTTCAATATTGTTGTGCCTCAGGGACTAGGGAGACCAAAGGTAAGGAAAGAGACAGGAATGGTGAATGGAGCAGCCAGATAGTGCACAGCACTTACTGGTTAAGTTGTCAATTTATATGGGCATGTTACAAGGCATTCCAAAAGATTTATAAAATTAACATTAAATGTCCCTTTTTACATATCACCATAACCACTATAATACTAATAAAAATGTTTTAAACATTGCGAGAATTACCAAAATAGGGCTCAGAGACACAAAGACAATAAATGTTTTTGGAAGAAGATCCACAATATCTTGCTTTATGTGTTTGCCAAAAATTTTCAATTTGCAATATAAGAAAATATTTGCAAAGAAAAATGAAGGTATGATGAAAATATTTCATCAACTATATAGTTTCAACCAAGAGAAACAAAATTAATACAAATGACCCAGAAGCAAATTCTGGAGTTGAAAGTTTCAGTGAGTAAACTGGGGGTGAAGAAGGGGTGGGAATCACTGCAGGAATTCAAAGGAAGATTTGACTGGTCTGAAGAAAGTACCAGCACACTTAAGGTAAGAGGAATATCAGGGGGAAAAAAGGAGAAATAAGCAGTAAAAATATTTGAAGAAAGAAAGCTGAAAATTTTGAATAGTCTTCAATGAAACTTATTAGTCCACATACACATCCAAACTGAATGAAAGCTTAGGAGAGTGAGCACAAAGAAACCCACTAATAGACCCATTATAGTAAAAATGTTTAAAAACAAAGAGAAAAACAGTTCATTATGAAAGAGAGAACAGAGTCATGTGAGCAAGTGACTGAGCATCAGAGACCAGAAAGCATGGGTAGAATAGCCAAAGTGTGTAAGGTAAGTCTGTCAACTAGGAAATCTTATATCAGGCAAACTATTTTCCAAAAATGAAGATAAAGAGAGTCTCAAATAAATAAAAATGATTAGAATTCATTGCTTGCAGAAACATTTGACAAGAAATATTAAAGAAAGGATGTTATTTCACTCAGTAATTTGAGTCCACACAAGATAACTAAGTGATAAAACCACAATCACTCAAAATAATTCTAGAATTACAGAAATCCCTGTAAATGCATATCTGACTCCTTTTTTAATTGTTTTAAAAGGCAACTGTATAAAACAATAGGTACAACATGTATTGTTGGTATTCTAACCTATAGACAAATAGTATTTCACAAAAGCAGCATAAAGGAGATGATGATGACAAAGATGAATTTAAATAAGAAAATGGCACTAGATTTTCAGGAAGCACATCAAAGTCTAAAGATTATAAATAAAATGGTTATATTACAAAGACTCTAAATATATTCTTTCTTGAATTTTTATCTCTTGGCTTTCTTACAATTTAGTTTCATAAAAATATTATAACATTTTCAGTAATGCCTTTAATATCCATACATGTAACATGTAATACTGTAGTAAAAAAAAAAAGTGAAGGATTGACTAAAACTATATAGAAATCACAATTCTATATCTCCCTGCAATATATTTTTTATAAATGTGAAGAATATACTACTAGTAAAGGGTGACTATGCAATTGTTGCATTGTTGCACAGCTTTCTGAATTATTAATAGCCATTGAATAGTTATTTACCACTAGAAGCCCGATGCACGAAGATTCGTGCCAGAATGGACCTTCCTTTCCCTGGCTGCCGGCACCATTTTTGCTCTGGCTGGCGCCGCCTTTCCACCTTCCTACACTGCTCAGAGGCCCAGAGCAGCTGGGGGCAGGGCAGAACACATATGCAAATTCACCGCCATCTTTATTTGTTTAATTTGCATACTCGCTCCTGATTGGCTGTGGGCATCACTAATATGGTCAATTAGCATGTTTGTCTATTATTAGGTAAGATGGGAATATTGTATAGTACTGTCTTATATGTTTTTTTTAATACCTGAGTTAACTTCAAAGGGGATGGATTTTTTAAAGACTTAAAAGAAATGGCAGAATTCTGTTAAACAAGGAAATTGTGCCTATTAATAGATTATAAGTTTTTCCAACACATAACTTTTTTGATCACAGCATTAAACCCAATCTTCCCTCAAGGGCTATTCTCATTGCCTTCCTGATTATCTAAAAAATTGTTGTGCTCTCAATTCAAAGGCATCAATTCTTCTAAATGTTTTTGTTGGAGGAAGACTAAGAACTGAAACATGTCTGATAAGGTTCTACTGTCATGTGTTGCTATAACTAATGTTACTTTCACAAATGTCATAATTTACTGTTGCAAATGGTGCCCCCATCTGCATTTCACTTCTGCTTGCTTTGCTATTGTGGAATGATTGTACTGTTAGGGTGATATTCATGGGCTCAGTCACTTTGCCAAAGCAATAATTTCTGGTTTATGATGTCTGGAAGAAGGCACCTTTCCATCCCAAGTACGTATTGCATTGAAAACATTTTTCCCATAAAACTTTATCCAGATAGTGATGCAGAATCACCATTCTAATTATTCTTTTGCAATATGCAATTGTTAAAAATAAATGTCATTATATTGTTTTCTGTCATTGGACCTAGAGAGTTGTTTCCAAATCCAGCAAAAGGTTAAAATTACCAAAAGACTCAAATGGAGAGGAATGCAATACCAATGCTCACATTACTGCAAACTACCCATTTCCCCATCCCCAGCTAGAAGATCTACATGCTTATGACTTGAGAGGACCATTTGCATCTGTCTACAAATTACCAGTTATTGCTTTCCAACCCTAATGCCTAATCATTTTACATTTACATAACAAAAAAGAGGGTATTGATATATTCCTGGACAAGTCTAAGAAATTCTGCCTCACAGTTGGGTTCTGTGACTATGATAACCATGGTTTGCAACCTGACCTGGAGAAACCTGTTTGGACCAGCCCAAATAGGTGTATCCTTGCAATAGAAATGTGTTTTTTTGTATACATGAAATTTATGTTATAAAAGTAAACTCTCTAGAATAATTTAAATTGGCAAAATAAGTTGTATGTTATGAAAAAAGACCTACTTAAGGAATTATGAACCGTCAGTTTGTGATTTAATTTTGTTATGAGCTGCATAAGTTACCTTTGTCAATGAGGCTTTTGTGGTGGTTAATGGCTCTAATAATTCTAAGGTGTTAATTTCTGAAACTCAGATATTTCATTATAATTATTTTCCTGTGGTAAAAATGCTCTTTAGATGAGTAATAGTTTATACACACAAACCAACATACACACGCATACATCCATCAACACATATGTTAATATTTACCTTAAAAAACTGATTAAAACTGCTTATTTCTATAGAGACTTATACAGAACACGTACCAGGTACTTTTGGAAGAGGACTAATAAAGGGGGAAGTCAAGATACAATCAAAAAGTCACCCTGGTAAGATTATGTATATTGCAAGTCTATTTATAGTTTATTTATCTTCTCAGAAATTTAAGTTTGGACCTTCAATGACCAATGTACCTATATGCTATTATTACATGATAAATCATCACCATAATTTCTTCCTATACTGAATAGTATCCTAGTAGTTTATGCCAATGGAAAATTAGCTATATAATGTAAGTTCTAGAACTCATCAATTTAACAATATTCACAAAAATCCAATACTATTGTGAGCTTGGAATATGCTTGATGGAAGCCTTTAAAATGCTATTAATTCTCTTTGCAGAACCAATTGGATAAATGCTTTGTATTTTCAAAATAAAAGTACTCTTTTCTATGGGATAGAAGAGGAATTTGGAAAATAGATATTGCATTGGTTATTAATTCACTCTATATGATTAAACTATATCAGCAACCTTTACTTTTTTTTTAAAAAAAATACAGTTTAGAGTAGAGACTACTGATTCTTGTCCTGGCAGATCAGTGCTTAACACACTTCATCATGATCTTTGATATGATATAAAATGAGGCAAGCTGGTTAACAGGACAATCAGGGAAGGAGACAGCAAAAGAGAGGTTTTCAAAACCACTGTCTTCCAAAGGTGATGGTGTTCATTCCCCAAGTTCATGTCCTCACAGGACCAACATTAGAAGCTTGACATTGCATGGAAGAAGACTTCAGTAAAATATGAAATAGTCTAGCCTCATTACTCAATACAGAACCAGAAACACAATGATAACAATCTTCCAGAGTAGAGGGGAACCCCGTATCCAGATTTTCTACAATGCATTGCCTAAAAAGTCCAGGTTTTGCAACAAAATATATGAGACATGAAAAGAAATAGCAAGTGTAAACTATACAAAGGAGAAAAGCAGACCACAAAAACTCTTTGTGTATATTCCAGTTGTAGCTTGTTATATAATTTATAAATATATTAAATAGGTGATAATATGTTATCAAATATCAAAGAGAGAATTACATATGAAAATAAAAATATTAAAAATTGTGACATTGAAATTTCAATAACTGTAAGGTAAACTTCACTGGAGAAGCTCAAGAGTAGATTTGAATGGTCAGAAGAAAGCATCTCTAGATATAAAGTAATGGGAACTATAAATGTAGAGCAAGGAGAAAAAGGGAAGGAAATTTTTTGAAGAAATAATGGTTGAAAATTTTCAAACATATTCAATGGTAAATATCAATCTGAATATCCAAGTTCAATGAAATCTAACTAGAATAAGTACAATGAAATCCACAATGAGACCCATTATAGTAGAAGTTAAGAAGGACAGAGAAAATCATAAAACCCACAAAGGGCAAGCAAATCATCATGGAAAAGAAAACACCAGCAAAATGTTGTTATTGTTGTTTTTATTGATTTCAGAGAAAGGAAAGGAGAGGGAGATAGAGATAGAAACATCAACGATGTGAGAGAAGCATTGATCGGCTGCCTCCTGCACACTTCCTATGGGATTTGAGTCTGCAACCTGGGCATGTGCCCTGACTGGGAATTGAACCGTGACCTCTTGATTCATGTTTCAATGCTCAACCACTGGGCCAAATTGACCAGGCAACAACACCTGTAAGATGAACAGCTGACTTCACATGACAAACTGGGGAATCTCAAAGACAGTGGTATGGTATATTCAAAGGGATAATAGAAAATACTGTTACAAGAATATTGTATCCAACCAAACTATCTTTCAAAGTTAAGGTGCGATAAGGAGATTCCCCAATTTTTGTTTTTAAAGAGGGATCTGGTTGTGAGTCAACCTGCCATAAATTCATTGTAAAATATTATATCTAATGAGCAATGAAGAAACAACATTGTGACTGATAAGAGAGGAGTTGGGCTTGCATCCCCATGCAGGGATCCCAAATCCTGAACAGCAAAGACTAGGAGGAGCCCACACAGCATTGCTCAGAGAGATGCAGCATAACTGTCTGCCTTGAAGGCTGGGTCTGTACCTTTGCAGTAAAAGAGCACACCTAATGTCACCAGCCCCTTTAGAAGAGGTTCACCCCAGTCTCTGACTGCTGGAAAAGCAGCACTGCAGTCTGTGGCTCCAGAATAGAAAGGGGCCTGAGGGATTCACCCAGGAGTGACTTCAAGGGACCCCCCGCTTTCCAGAAAGGCATTGTAAAAAAAACCATAAAGAATCTAAACTATGTGGCCTATGAAGGGGAGGGGAACTCTCCCACCTCCCGAGATGGGTTGGAACTCCTCCCTTCCCTGTGGAGTTCATGGACTGCTCAGCCTGTGGGGCTGGTAGAAGGACAGATTGGGGATTTTGATCTGCACTGAGGAGAGTTGGGAACATGCGTGGGGCTGGGATTCTCAGCCACACCTTTACTGAGACCAGCTGTGCTGATAGATCAGAGTCCTGTGTGGGGCTGACTTTGTAGCCCCCTCTGCTTGGACTTGTGGTGCAAGGGTACTGGGGCCTCACAAAACAGGTTTTTTTTATTTGTTTGTATGTTTGTATGTTTGGACAGCATCCCTGAGGAAGGCTTATACTGGGGAGACAGACAAGCAAGAGCTGAACTTTGTGACTGCATTGTGGAGAGGCTGTTCCAAGCTCCTTGTGATTTCAGTCAGCCATCCCAGGAAGGAGGGGTGGAGCATGTCTACCCATCCTGCAGGCTGGGAACACCACTCCACAACAGGAAAGGGCTTAGATCTGCTCTCTGAAGCCTCAGATACCTTTGCTGGGTACACTTTGGTGGGGGTAGGGAGAATTTCTCATAGAAAAGCATTCCAAGAATAAGACCCTCAAAGGCTCTTGCCTGGGACAAGGAAGAAATGCTTAGTCCTCCTCCTGTGGGTTGGGCAGGAAACATGCTCACAGGCGACTCTTTTCATCAATCCCACTGAGCCTGGGCAGCTGAAACTGCTCCTTCAGAAAGGCAGCCAGCTGTATCCAACCTGAACATGCATCAGGCCACCTAAGATGGAACTGCATTTGGAGGATATGGTAGAGACTGAGTAGTTTGGCTTTGAAGCAGAGATTAATTTATACTCATTGAGTGCCTGACGGTGAAATCTCTAAGAAGAAGGCCCACTAGGCTTAGCTATGCTAGCCTTCCTGCCTCCACCCTAAAGACATTCTTTGGATGACACTGCAGGAAGGCTAGGAAACCTCAGGAGAGAGGCAGATGGAAGATATTTTCAGAGAACTTCAGACTGACCACAGCTACATCAGAACACTGAAAGCCAAACTTAGCTCCTGAAATTGGCTGACCCAAAAGTACCTCCCAGGAGGCCTGAAATCAGCAGACAAAAAGTAAGCCTCAGACAATATAAGCTGTCTAGAAAAACTTCCTATGCCTGTCTTTTTAAAAAATGTTTGTTTGTTTTCTTCTTTTTTCAATATTTTCCTTATTTTTCTTCTTTATTACTTTGATATTATTATTATTAAGATTTTTGCTCATTTCTTTCATATCTCTTATTGGCCTCCTTCCTTTTTTCCCAATTTTTTTTATTAAGGTATTATATGTGTACATATCTTACCATTGCCCCCCCACCCCTCCCATATATGCCCTCACCTACCAGAGTTTTGCGTCCATTGGTTATGCTTATATGCATGCATACAAGTCCTTTGATTGATCTCTTATCTTCCCCACCTCTCCCTAACCTTCCTGCTGTAATTTGACAGACTGTTTGATGCTTTACTGCCTCTGTATCTATCTTTTTGTTCAAGTTTATAATGTTCTTTATTACCCATAAATGAGTGAGATCATGTGGTATTTTTCTTTCATTGACTGGCTTATTTCACTCAGCATAATGTTCTCCAATTCCATCCAGGTTGCTGCAAATGGTAAGAATTCCTTCTTTTTATGGCAGCATAATATTCCATTGTGTAGATGTACCATAGTTTTCTGATCCAGTCATCTGCTGATGGGCACCTAGGCTGTTTCCAGATCTTAGCTATTGTAAATTGTGCTGCTGTGAACATAGGGGTGCATATATCCTTTCTTATTGGTGTTCCCAGTTTCTTAGGATATGTTCCTAGGAGTGGGATTACTGGGTCAAATGGGAGTTCCATTTTCAGTTTTTTGAGGAAACTCCATACTGTTTTCCACAGTGGCTGCACCAGTCTGCATTCCCACCAGCAGTGCACGAGGGTTCCTTTTTCTCCGCATCCTCGCCAACACTTGTCATTTGTTGATTTGTTGATGATAGCCATTCTGACAGGTGTGAGATGGTACCGCATTGTTGTTTTGATTTGCATCTCTCGGATAATTAGTGACTTTGAGCATGTTTTCATGTGTCTCTTGGCCTTCCTTCTTTTGAAAAGATTCGATTTAGGTCCTTTGCCCATTTTTTTATTGGATCATTTATCTTACTTTTATTAAGTTGTATAAGCTGCCTGTAGATGTTGGAGATTAAACCTTTATCAGTGATACCATTTGCAAATATGTTCTCCCATGCAGTGGGCTTTCTTGTTGTTTTGTTGATACTTTCTTTTGCTGTAAAAAGCTTTTTATTTTTATGTAGTCCCATTTGTTTATTTTCTCTTTACCTTCCATTGCCCTAGAGGCAGTATTGGTGAAGAAGTTCTTTTGGCATATGTCTGAGATTTTGCTGCCTGTGGATTCCTCTAGTGTTTTTATGGTTTCCTGTCTTATGTTTAAGTCCTGTATCCATTTTGAGTTTATTTTTGTGTATGGTGTAAGTTGGTGATCTAGCTTCATTTTTTTGCATATATCTGTCCAATTTTCCCAACACCATTTATTGAAGAGACTGTTTTTATTCCATTGTATGTTCATGCCTCCTTTGTCAAATATTAATTGAGCATAGTGATTTAGGTCAATATCTGGATTCTCTATTCTGTTCCATTAATCTATATGTCTGTTCTTGTGCCAGTACCAGGCTGTTTTGAGAACAGTGGCTTTGTAATACAGCTTGAAATCTGGTATTGAGATCCCTCCTACTTTATTCTTCTTTCTCAGGATTGCTGTGGTTATTCAGGGTCTTTTTTTATTCCAAATGAATTTTTGGAGAGTTCTTTCAAGGTCTGTGAAATATGCCGTTGGTATTTTAATGGGGAGTGCATTGAATCTATAGGTTGCTTTGGGTAGTATGGACATTTTGATGATGTTGATTCTACCAATCCATGAACATGGTATGTTCTTCCATCTGTTTACGTCTTCCTCTATCTCTTTTTTCAGTGTCCTGTAGTTTTCCGTGTATAGGTCTTTTACCTCCTTAGTTAAGTTTATTCCTAGGTATCTTAATTATTTTGTTGCGATGGTAAATGGGATTGCCTTTTTAGTCTCTCTTTCTGTAAGTTCACTATTAGTGTATAGAAAGGCCATAGATTTCTTGGCGTTAATTTTGTATCCTGCTACATTGCCGAATTCATTTATTAAGTCTATTAGTTTTTTGACGGAGTCTTTCGGATTTTTTTGGTACAATATCATGTCATCTGCAAATAAAGACAGCTTTACTTGTTCTTTTCCAATTTGGATGCCTTTTATTTCTTCTTCTTGTCTAATTGCAATGGCTAATACTTCCAGTACTATGTCAAACACGAGTGGTGAGAGTGGGCATCCCTGTCTTGTTCCTGTTCTTAGGGGAAATGGTTTTAGTTTTTGTCCATTGAGTATGATGTTTGCTGTGGGTTTATCATATATAGCTTTTATTATGTTGAGGTATGAGCCTTCTATTCCCACCTTGTTGAGAGTTTTTATCAAGAAAGGGTGTTGGATTTTATCAAATGCTTTTTCTGCATCAATTGATATGACTATGTGATTTTTATCTCTCAATTTGTTTATGTGATGTATCACGTTTATTGATTTGCGGATATTGTACCATCGTTGCATTCCGGGGATAAATCCTACTTGGTCATGGTATATGATCTTTCTGATGTACTGCTGGAGCCTATTTGCTAGAATTTTGTTGAGGATTTTGGCATCTATGTTCATGAGGGATATTGGTCTGTAATTCTCTTTCATTGTGTTGTCTTTATCTGGTTTTGGTATTAGGGTGATGCTGGCTTCATAGAAGGAGCTTGGAAGTGTTCCTTCCTCTTGAATTTTTTGGAATAGTCTGAGGAGGATAGGTTTTAGTTCTTCCTTGAATGTTTGGTAAAACTCTCCTGTGAAGCTGTCAGGCCCCGGGCTTTTGTTTGCCGGAAGCTTTTTGATGACTGCTTCAATTTCGTCCATAGTTACTGCCCTATTAAGCTGTTTAGATTCTTCTTGATTGATTTTTGGAAGGTTATATTTTTCTAGGAATATGTCCATTTCTTCCAGGTTGTCCAGTTTGCTGGAATAGAGTTGTTCGTAGTATTTTGTAACAATCCTTTGTTATCTCAGCAGGGTCTGTTGTTATTTCACCTCTTTCATTTCTGATTTTGTTTATTTGGGTCCTCTCTCTTTGCTTCTTGGTGAGCCTGCCCAGAGGTCCATCAATCTTGTTTATCCTTTCAAAGAACCAGCTCTTGGTTTTGTTGATCTTTTGTATTGTTTCTTTGGTCTCTATGTCATTTATCTCCCCTCTGATCTTTGTTATTTCCTTCCTTCTGGTTACACTGGGCTTTTATTGCTGCTCTCTTTCTAGCTCTTTGAGTTGTAAGGTTAGGTAATTTTTTACCATTGTTTCTTGTTTTTTGCAATAGGCTTATAGAGCTATGAACTTCCTTCTCAAGACTGCTTTCGCTGTGTCCCATAGATTTTGGATTGTTGTGTTTTCATTGTCGTTTGTTGCCATGATGTTTTTTATTTCTTCCTTGATCTCTCTGGTGACCCAGTCCTTGTTTAACCTTTTGCACTCGGATGTCGAGTGTGACTCAACACGGTTAGCATTGGAATAAAGGAATCGAGAAAAAAGCAAGAGAGTGCAAAGGGTTAATAGCATGCTGTTTAGTCTCCATGTGTTTGATTTCTTTGGATTGTATTTATTGTAGTTGATTTCCAGTTTTATGCCACTGTGATCTGAGAAGATGCTTGATATAATTTCTATCTTCTTGCATTTGAAGAGACTTTGCCTGTGACCCAGCATATGGTCTATCTTTGAAAATGACCCATGTGCACTTGAGAAGAATGTATATTCTGTGGCTTTGGGGTGAAATGTTCTGAAGATGTCAATTAATTCCATCTGGTCTAGTGAGTCATTTAGGATTGCTGTTTCTTTGCTGATTTTTTGTTTAGAGGATTTGTCCAATGGTGATAGTGGGGTATTAAAGTCTCCTACTATGATTGTATTGCTATTAATCTTTCCCTTGATATCCTCCAGGAGTTTTTTTTTTATGTATTTGGGTGCTCCTATATTGGGTGCATATAAGTTTACCAGAATTATTTCTTCTTGTTGGATTTCTTCCTTTAGTATTATGAAGTGGCCTTCCTTATCTCTTGTTATGGCATTTTCTTTAAGGTGTATTTTGTCAGATATAAGTATTGCTACCCCAGCTTTTTTTTCACTTCCATTTGCCTGAAAGATATTTTTCATCCCTTCACTTTCAATCTGTGTGAGTCTCTTGTTCTGAGGTGGGTCTCTTGTAGACAGCATATATATGGGTCATGTTTTTTTATCCATTCAGCCACTCGATGTCTTTTGATTGGAGCATTTAGTCCGTTTACATTTAAAGTTATTATTGAAAGGTATTTGTTTGTAGTCATAACTATTTTTGTGTCTGTATTCCTTCTTACCTGTTTATTTCTTCTTTTTACAGTTTTCCTTTAGCATTTCTTGCATTGCTGGTTTGGTGGTGATAAACTCCGTGAGACTTTTTTTGTCTGTGAAGCTCCTGATTTCCTCTTCAATTTTGATTGATAGTCTTGCTGGATATAGTATTCTTGGATTCAGTCCTTTGCTTTGCAACATTTTGTATACCTCCTTCCATTCACTTCTAGCTTCTTGTGTTTCTGTTGAGTAATCATTTGACAATCTGATGGGTGTTCCTTTGTAGGTAACTCTCTGTCTCTCTCTTGCCACCTTTAAGATTCTCTCTTTATCATTTATATTTGCCATTGAAATTATGACATGTCTTGGTGTGGGTCTTTTGGGGTTGATCCTGCTTGGGACTCTCTGTACTTGCGTAACTTTTATCTTTCCCATATCCGGGAAGTTTTCTGTCATTATTTCTTCAAATAGATTTTCTAATCCCTGCTGCTCTTCTTGTCCTTCTGGCAGCCCTATTATATGCATGTTACTTCGTTTCATGTTGTCCCGAAGTTCCCTTAGGCTTTCCTCCTGCTTTTTAATTTTTTCCTCTAATTGCTGTTCAGATTGAGCTTGTTTCTGTACCTGATCTTCTAACTCACTAATTCGGTCCTCTGCTTCTTGTAGTCTACTGTTGAAACTTTCCATGGTGTTTTTTATTGTAGCTATATCACTTTTAATTTCTTCCTGATTCTTGCATAAGTTGTTGATTTTCTCATCCATCCAATGTATAAATTCCATGACCATTACTCTGAACTCCTTTTCGGTCATGTTGCAAGCTTCAGTTTCACTAATTTCCTTTCTTGGCGACTCCATATTTTCTTTCCTCTGTGAGTTATTTCGTTTCCCCATTCTGGCTATCACCAGAAAGCTCAAGCTTCCATTTGCATGGACCTGGGCCATATGCTGTGGGGACTTCGCTCCACCCGAGTTTCACTAAAGTGCTCTGACACTAGGATGTGTGGCTGCCTTTGGTTGGTGGGAACCAGACTTGCCCAGGGTCAGTGTCCCCAGTGTTCTGTGTGGTCTCGTGTGCACACTTAGAATCAGGGGCCCTGTCTGCACCACACTGTTGGTATGTGCTGAAAATGAGATCCTTAGCATGTGCCAGGAGTCAGAGTTTCCCTGTGTCTGCACCAAGAATCAAGTGTCAGAGTCTCTGTTGCCTTGTGCGGTTTCTCGTTGAGAATCAGGGTCCCTGTGTGTGCATGCACCAACAATTGGGGTCACTGGCTCTTAGTGTGAATGTGCTGTGAGTCAGGGATCCCATGCAGCTGTGTCCAGCGTGCCAAATTCCGGCTGCATCCTGTGTGTGCTCTCTCTACTGAGCCAAACCCGCTAGGGCTTCGCACACTCTCAAATTCCTGAAGGTGAGCTGTCTCCGTGCACTCTCCCAGATTCTCCGAAGGGGGGCGGAGTCCGTCTTGCATGCCAAATTCCCCAAAGGGGAGCCCCTCTGTGAGCACTGTCAGATTTCCCCAAAGGGGAGCTGCTTCTGTCCCGCGTGCCAAATTCCCTAAAGGGGAGCGCGTCCCTGCGCAAAGCTCTGCAGCTTGGGCGAGGGGCGGGTCTATCAGTTATTTTGGCGCTATCACAAGGCTGAGGGCGCTCTGCAGCTTGGGCGAGGGGTGGGTCTATCAGTTACTATGGCGCTATCCGCGAGCCTGCAGGCGCTCTGCAGCTTGGGCGAGGGGCGGGTCTATCAGTTACTATGGCGCTATCTGCGCGCCTGCGGGGAGGGGGATAGGCTCTTTGACTCACGGAAATCTGCCAGGAAGTCTGGATTCTTGTTGTTTGTTGGTCTGAAGCTGTGATAGCAGTTCTCTGTCCCCAGTGGCTGCAGGGTCCTGGTTTGTGTCAGAAGCCAGGATTCGAGTCTCAGACAGCTCTGTTTCTCAAGATGGCGTGGTCTCCGTGTCCACACCAGCCACCGAGAAGTGTCCGCTTTGTGCGCGGGGCTCCGCCGTCTAGGACTGCCCGATTAGGCAGCCCCTTGGAAGACCTGCAGAATCTAACTGACCCTAGCTCATACACACACACACCACACACGTCTACACTCTCCTCTATGGGTTCCTCACTCACACTCTCTCTCTCCCTACCTTCCTGCCGGTCGCCATCTTTCTCTCAAAAAACTCAGCCTCCTTCCTTTTGTTAAGCACTTTTCCCTTTTTTATTTTCCATTCTTTCTTTTGCTTTTCCTTTCTCTCTCTTCTTGTTACCTTTGCGTAACATTTTTGCTTTCTTACTCTATCTTCTTATCTTTTTTTTACCATTTTCTTTTTCTTACTCTCTACTCTTATTCTTTCTCTCCATTCTTTCCTCTTAGAATCTTTTTCCTGCCATTTTCTCTTCCAGTGTCCTCTTTATTCTTTATTTCACTATTAGCAATATTATCTTTTTCTCTCTTTATTTTTACTTTAGTATTCATGTTTTCTCTTCTATTTCTTAATATTTTTTTCTTTTGTGGTGGATTTTGCTATTGTTGTCAGGATTTTTTGTATGTTCCTGTTTGTTTCCTGTTTGTTTGTTGTTGTTGTTGTTGTTTTGGGGGGTGTTTGTTTTTGTTTGTAAGCACCTGTTACAACAGTTCACATAACATGGTAATGGCTGAGTCTCACAGTTAGCTGGCCTGAGAGAAGCGCCTACCCATAAACTGCATAATCACAATCAAGATCCAATTACAACGGGAGAACCCAAATAACCCTCAAAAGGGGCATGACTAGAGCATACAGCTCAGTAAATATAAGTAAACCACACCACTAGGTCCCATAGGACATTTACTGCAAAAGCCAACACTACAAATCCTGGGAGTCATAGAAAGTATATCTAACACAAAGAAACAAACACAAAGAGACAACTAAAATGGGGAGACAAGAAACAACCCCCAAATTAAAAAATATGAAGAATCACCAAAAAAGCACCTAAACAAGATGGAGATAAGCAAGTTATCAGATATAGGGTTCAGAGTAATGGTTATAAAGATGCTCAAGTTACAGTGAAAACAAGAAACTTAATAGAACCAATAGTGGGAACTGCACGGAATTTAGAGGAAGGTGCCTCAGCATGAAAAAATATATAGAAATTATTACTAAGAAACAGGAATTAAAAGCAGGCTTGATGAAAAAGATGATCAAATAAGCAAATTAGAAGAGAAGGTAGAAAATAAACAATCAGAGCAGCAAAAAGTAAAAATACTTAAAAATCATGAGCAGTTTAAGGGAACTATGAGACAACATGAAATAGAACAACATCTGCATCATAGAAGTACCAAAGGAAGAAGACAGGTAGTAAGGTATAGAGAACCTCTGTGAAGAAATAATGACAGAAAACTTCACTAAGCTGGTGAAGGAAAAATCCAACAGAAACACTTCAGACAAAAAAGGAACAGTATGAAATATTTAAAGTAATGAAAAGCTAGAATCTAAAACCAAGATTACTTTATCAGCAAGTCTATCATTCAAAAATATATAGGAGAGGCTTGAAGATGGTGGCTGATGGGATGGTAGGCTGCAAGATAGTGTGTGAGTGAGAGAGCGAAAGGAGAGTGCATGGATGTGCATGGAGTGTATTTGTGAGTGAGGGACAGTTATATTCCACAGGACTATTGGAGACTGGTGGACCAGGCTCCCCTGGACGGGCAGCATCTATTACTACTAAAATCTCTTCTAGTGGCTGGCTCTATCACAGAGACCATGCCATCTTGAAGGGGAGAGTAGCTGTGATCAGAAGCCCAGCCTTACCTTTAACCGATGAGACCTCGGATACATCCAGGGACCCTACAACCACAATCCCCAGGGACCAGCTGCCTCAGCTACAAACCAACAAACACTGAGACAAGGTGGAAGCCAAATACCCAGTTGGGTCCTGCACCTTTTCACAGAGCAGATAGAAGGAACAGCTGAATCAAATAACACCCACCCAGAACTGGTGAATTAAACACAGCTGGTGAGGCACTCGGCGAACAGAAAGGCCAGAGATCACCTGGAGAGAGTCAGTGCAGGAGAGAGAGAGCTGCATGACCAGACACACTGGGAGGAGTGAACATGGGGAGACAAATAAATAGCCCCCATACAAAGGAAAAGGAGGAATCACTGGAAAAGGAAGTAGACGGAATGGAGGCAAGTAATTTGTCAGAGAAAGAATTCAGAGTGACTGAGAGCCCCACCCCTTTCTCTGCAGAATCACCATGGTGGCTGGGATCCTATACACATACCCTGAAAACTGGAGGGCCTTCAAGGCCCTCGTTGCCATGCAGTACATTGGGGCTCCCATCCATGTACCCTCTGCACCACCCCACTTCCACTTTGGCCAAACCAACCGCACCCCTGAATTTCTCCATAAGTTTCCTGCAGAAAAGTTTCCAGCATTTGAAGGTGATGATGGATTCTATGTGTTCGAGAGCAATGTCATTGCCTACTACGTGAGCAATGAGGACCTGCGGGGAAGTCGTCCAGAAGCAGCAGCCCAGGTGGTTGAGCTTTGCTGATAGTGACATAATGCCCCAGCCAGTACGTGGATGTTCCCCATCTTGGGCATTATGCACTACAATAAGCAGGTCACAGAGACTACAAAGGAGGACATGAGGTGAATACTAGGGCTGCTGTATGCTCACTTGAAGACAAGGACCTTTCTGGTGGGTGAACGTGTGATACTGGCTGACATCACAGTTGTCTGCACCCTGCTGTGGCTCTATAAGCAGGTCCTGGAGCCGTCTTTCCACCAGGCCTTCCCCAACACCAACCACTGGTTCCTCACCTGCATTAACTAGCCCCAGTTCTGCGCTGTCTTGGGGGAGGTAAAGCTCTGTGAGAATATGGCCCAGTTTGATCTAAAAAGTTTGCAGAAAGCTAGCCTAAAAAGAACATACCCTGGAAGGAGAAAGGACCTCTAGAGGAGAAGCCAAAGCCCCAGACCAAGAAGAAAGAGGAGAAGAAAAGGCTGCTGCATCCACTTCCGAGGAGGAGATGGATGAGTATGAGCAAGTGCTGGTGGCAGAGCCGATAGCCAAGGACCCCTTTCCTCACCTGCCCAGGAGTACCTTTGTGTTGGATAAATTCAAGCTCAAGTACTGCAATAAGGAACTGCTGTCATTGGTGCTGCCATATTTTTGGGAGCACTTTGATAAGGACAGCAGGTCCCTGAGGTATTCTGAGTACTGCTTCCCTGAAGAGCTCACCCAGACCTTCATGATCTGCAACCTCATCACTGGAATGTTCCAGTGGTTGGACAAGCTGAGGAAGAACTCCTTTGCCAGTGCCATCCTATTTGAAACCAACAGAAGCTCCATTTCTGGAGTCTGGGTCTTCCAAGGCCAGGAGCTTGCCTTTCCACTGACTCCAGACTGGCAGGTGGACTACTAGTCATACACATGGTGGAAGCTGTATCCCAGCAGTGTGGAGACCCAGATGCTAGTGTGAGAGTACTTTTGCTGGGAGTAGGCCTTCCAGCACATGGGCAAAGCCTTCAATCAGGGCAAGATCTTCAAGTGAACATCTCTTGCCATCCTCTAGCTGCCTGCACCCATCCTCCAGGGAGCTGGGAGTCATTAAAGAAAACTGAACATCAAAAAAAAAAAGAAGAAGAAGAATTCAGAGCAATGGTCATAAGGATGCTGAAAAGGGTTAAAGACAAATTCAACAATATGTTTAAAAATCAAGAGGAAATGAAGAACTAAGAAGAAATGAAAAAGAACATCACTGCAATAAAGAACACAATTGAAAGCATCAACAGAGGACTAGAAGAAGTGGAGGACTGCATCATTGAGCTAGAAGACAAGCAGAGCAGCAGCTGGAAAACAAAATTAAAAAACAGGAGGAGAGCCTAAGGGAACTTTGGGACAACACAAAATGAAACAACATTTGCATAATAGGGATACCAGGAAGAGAAGAAACTTAGCAAGGAATAGAAAACCTGTTTGAAGAAATAATGACAGAAAACTTCCCTGATATTGGCCAGGTGAGGGGATGGCGGCGGGCGGGGGGGTGGGGGGGGGAGTGCGGGCAGAGGCAGAATCACACAAGTCCAAGAATCTCACAGAGTCCCAAACAATTTGAACCCAAAAAGACCAACAGCAAGACACATTATAATTATATTGGCAAACACCAACGACAAAGTAAGAATCTTAAAGGCTGCCAGAGAGAGACAGAAAGTTTACAAAGGATCCCCCATCAGACTAGTGACTGATTTCTCAAAAGAAACACATCAAGCCAGAAGGGAATGGAATGAAATATACAAAGTCATGCAAAGCAAGAGTCTGAATCCAAGAATACTGTTCCCAGCAAGGCTATCTATCAAACTTGAGGGTGAAATCAGGAGCTTCACAGACAAAAAAATCACTAAGGGAGTTTATTACCACCAAACCAGCAATGCAAGAAATGTTAAAGGGTCTGCTGTAAAGAGAAGAAATAGACAGGGAAGAAGGAACACAGGCATACAGAATAAATATGGCAACAAACAAGTACCTATCAATAATAACTTTAAATGTAAATGGATTAAATGCCCCAATCAAAAGACATAGGGTAGCTGAATGGATAAGAAAACATGACCCATCTATCTGCTGTCATAAGAGATACATCTCAGGACAAAGGATTCACACAGACTGATGGTGAAGGGATAGAAAACGTTTTTCAGGCAAATCGAAATGAAAAAAAAAAAAAAAGCTGGCATAGCAATACTTATATCTGACAAATTAGGCCTCAAAGTGAAGACCGTAAAAAGAGGTAAGGAAGTCCACTTTATAATACTAAAGGGAGCAATTTAAGAAGATATAACTCTGGTAATCATATATGCACCCAATACAGGAGCACCCAAATACATAAAAAATCTTCTGGAAGATATCAAGGGAGAGATTGATAGCAATACAGTCATAGTAGGAGACTTTAATACCCCACTAGCACCACTGGATAAATCCTCTAGAACAAAAAACTAGCAAAGAAACAGCAATCCTGAATGACTCACTAGATCAGATGGAATTAATTGACATCTTCAAAACATTTCACCCCAAAGCCACAGAATATACATTCTTCTCAAGTGCACGGGGTCATTTTCAAAGATAGACCACATATTGGGGCACAAGCAAAGTCTCAACAAATTCAAGAAGATAGAATCATATCAAGCATCTTTTCAGATCACAATGGCATAAATTTAGAAATCAACTACAATAAACACAATTTAAAAAATCAAATACCTGGATGCTAAATAGCATGCTATTAAACAATGACTGGGTTGCCAAAGAGATCAAAGAAGAAATAAAAAGCATCATAGCAGCAAACGACAATGAAAACAATACAATCCAAAATGTATGGGACACAGTGAAAGCAGTCTTGAGAGGGAAGTTCATAGCTCTACAGGCCTACCTCAAAACACAAGAAAAAAATAATAAATTACTTAACCCTACAACTCAAAGAGTTAGAAAGAGAACAACAAGAAAATCCCAGCATAAGCAGAAGGAAGGAAATAATAAGGGTCAGTGCAGAAATAAATGACATAAAAACAAAAAATAAAAATAAAAATACAAAAGATCAACAAAACCAAGAGCTGGTTCTTTGAAAGGATAAACATGATTGATGAACCTCTAGCCAGGCTCACCAAGAAGCAAAGAGAGAGGACCCAAATAAACAAAATCAGAAATGAAAGACGTAAAGTAACAACCAATCCCACAGAAATACAAACAATTATGAAAAAAATACTATGAAAACTCTATTCCAACAAAACGGACAACCTCGATGAAATGGACATATTCTTTAAAAAATACAAGCTCTCAAAACTCAACCAAGAAGAATCAAAACACCTGAATAGGCCAATAACTACCAAAGAAATTGAAACAGTGACCAAAAATCTTTCAGCAAACAAAAGCCCTGGTCCGAATGGCTTTACAGCGGTGTTCTACCAAGCAAGACAGGGATGCCCACTCTCACCACTCCTATTTGACATAGTACTGGAAGTATTAGCCATTGCAATTAGACAAGAAGAAGAAATAAAAGGCATCCAAATTGGAAAAGAAAAAGTAAAACTGTCATTATTCGCAGACGACATGATACTGTACATAGATAACCCCAAAGATTCCACCAAAAAACTACTAGACCTAATAAATGAATTTGGCAATGTAGCAGGATACAAAATTAATGCCCAGAAATCTATGGCCTTTTTATACACCAATAATTAACTCACAGAAAGGGAAGCTAAAAAAAATCACATTTACCATTGCAACAAAAAAAAATTACGATACCTAGGAATAAACTTAACTAAGGAGGTAAAAAATTCTATATTCAGTCAACTATAGGACATTAAAAAAGAGATAGAGGAATACATAAAGAAATGGAAGAGCATACCATGTTCATGGATTGGTATAATCAACATCATTAAAATCTCCAAACTACCCAAAGCAATCTACAGATTCAATGCAATCCCCATTAAAATACCAACAGCATATTTCAAAGATTTAGAACAAACTCTCCAAAAGTTCATCTGGAATAAACAAAAGGACCCAAAGTACCACAGCAATCCTGAGAAAGAACAAAGTTGGAGAGATCACAATACCAAGTATCAAGCTATATTACCAAGCCACAGTTCTCAAAACTGCCTGGTACTGACACAAGACATATAGGCCAATAGAATAGAACAGAGAACCCCGAAATTGGCACAAGCCCTTATGCTCAATATTTGACAAAGTAGGCAAGAACATACAATGGAGTCAAGACAGTCTCTTCAATAAATAGTGCTGGGAAATTTGGTCAGACACATGAAAAAAATGAAACTAGATCACCACTTACACCATAGACAAAAACAAACTCAAAATGGTTAACGGACTTAAATGTAAGATTGGAAACATTAAAAATCATACAAGACTCCGTAGGCAGCAAAATATCAGACATATGTCATAGCTATATGTCTACCGACACAGCTCCTAAGGAAATGGGGACTAAGGAGAAAATAAACAAATGGGACTACATCAAAATAAAAAGCTTCTGCACAGCAAAAGAAACCATCAACAAAACAACAAGAAAGCCCACAGTATGAGAGAATATGTGTGCCAATGATATTTCAGATAAGGGTTTAATCTCCAAAATTTACAGAGAACTCATGCAACTTAATAAAAGAAATATAATGATCCAATCAAATAATGAGCAAAGGATCTAAGTAGACCCTTTTTGAAAGAGGATATACAGAAGGCAGAGAGACATATGAAAACATGCTCAAAGTCACTCATCATCCGAGAGATGCAAATAAAGACAACAATGATATACCATCTCACACCTGTCAGAATGGCTATCATGAGCAAATCAAAAAATGACAAGTGTTGGCGAGAATGTGGAGAAAATGAACCCTCGTGCACTGCTGGTGGGAATGCAGACTGGTGCAGCCACTGTGGAGAACAGTATGGAGTTTCCTAAAAAAGTTAAAAATGGAACTCCCATTTGACCCAGTGATCCCACTTCTAGGACTATATCCCAAGAAACCAGAAACACCAATCAGAAAGTATATATGACTCCTATGTTCATAGCAGCACAGTTTACAATAGTTAAGATTTGGAAACAGCCTAAGTGCCCATCAGCAGATGAGTGGATTAAAAAACGGTGGTACATCTACACAATGGAATACTATGCTGCGGTAAAAAAGAAGGAGTTCTTTTTTTAAAATTTATTGATTAAGGTATCACATATTTGTCCTCATCCTCCCATTCCCAGCCCACACCCCTCCCCACACATGCCCCCACCCCTATGGTTAGGCTCATATGCTTGCACACAAATCCTTTGGTTGATCTCTCCCCTTTACCCCCACCCTTCCCTACCCTCCCTCTGAGGCCCAACAGTCTGATCCATGCCTCCTTGTTTCTGGGTCTGTTCTTGTTTATCACTCTATGTTGTTCATTATTTCCCCTAGATGAGTGAGATCATGTGCTATTAGAAATACACTTATAAGAACCGAAAATGAGACAAGCAATAATGGTTATGCTGACAGGCAAATGAATCAGTCTGTAGTGAGTTTCTTTCTGAGCCAACAGTTCTTTTGAGACCCAATTTCAATGTCACACAGTTCCTTATGTGTACATGTCAGCCATGACATTTCAGTTCTGGATGGTGGACAAATGGTGGTAATGCTGGTCTGACCCTCTCTGGTTTGGTCCTGGGCAACCTGTAGTGACACACAACTGTTAACTGCTAGTATGGCAAGGCGACGTCAGCGTCTTCCATCTCTGGACTGCTTCTCTGCTGTCTTGATGGCTGGAGTAGTCCTGTCGATTCCTCTCTGTTCCTGGAATCCACATGGTCTTGGAGTTGTTTTCTGAAAATATACAAACATATTCTTGACCAAAAGTTAATAAAGGAATATTTTCTATAAATTTGACTTGGGATCCTATTTCATTTTTTGCCCAAATGATTTTCCTCTGGCTTGTTTTGACACCTTGTGTGTTTTTCATGGGTGTCTTGCTTTTAGCCTTACAATTAATTCTCTAAAGTATTAATTTTCTAGATGTAATTACTTATAGGATATTTTTCCTTACATGATATTCTTCTACTACCCCCTCCCTTTTTGATTTAAATATTAGGATGCTTTTGAAAATTTTATAATGTAGTCTTGATGGCTTTTAAATTTTAATTTTTAGCACTATAATATTACTGTTTTAGGTTCATTATATGGTACGCATTTTTATCATGAGATGAACTACCAATAAAAATTTTAGTTAACACTTTAGGAACACTTTTTTGTCCAGTACAATTAATTTTTCTAGAATATTCGCTTGTTTCAACTAGCTAATTTAAATTTGCCTGAAAACTTGACTACTATTTTACTGTCAAATTTATTACTCTAACAACAATCTTATTTTACCCTGTAAATATTAGTGGAAAGGATTATTTGCCTTCTTGAGTAGGTCCTGAGCATTCCTGGTGGTAGGCTGGATTTAGATATCATAAACCCACTTCCCCACACCATGGGTATGAGACAACTCAAACAATTCTTGTTGGAGTGAGAGGGCATCTGCTGTCAACCAAGTCTCTGTCAGTCACCTGAGTCCTGATCTGGGCTGGGCATGGGAAGCACGCAGCAGCCATGGGGGCAGGAGACCTCCCTCAGAAGGGGCTAGGGTTCAGGCCCCTGCAATGTTGGGGGGGTGAGGGTCTGTGCCCCACCTCTGTTGATCCCCAAATTCTCTCCTGATGGCCCCTCTGCGACTGTGCCTGTCTTAGGTTGTTCCTCCCTTGAGGAATCTTACCCATCTCTGGCTAACCAGCCATCCTCCGGGGCCAAGCAGGGTGATGTGAGATTCAGTTTTGTCTCCTTGGTAACTTATGCCCCCATGGCCTCCATGCCCAGCACCTAGAAGGAGTTCTTACCATTTGCAACAGCATGGATGGAACTGGAGAGCATTATGCTAAGCGAAATGAGCCAGTCAGAGAAACATAAATATCACATGATCTCACTCATATATGGGACATAATAATCAACATAAACAGATCCAGAGACAAATGGCAGGGGATGTGGGGAGGTTAGAGAGCAACCAAAGGATTTGTATGAATGCATATTAGCATAACCAATAGACACAGACAATGGAGAGTGGGAGCCTGCTCAGGGTGGGGATGGTTGGGAGGGTCAATTGGGGAAAAAGGAGACATATGTAAAACTTTAGATAATAAAAAAATACTTAAACTTGAAAAAAATATATATATATTTAGAAATTATGACTAAGAAATAGGCAGAAATGAACAATACTACATCTGACATCAAGAATACACTGAAAGGAATTAAAAGCAGGCTTGATGAAGCAGAGCCTACCTAATAAAAGAGTAATATGCAAATTGACATACCTTTGATACACCCACAAGTCACGCCCACCAGGAAAGCATCCACCAGAGGCTTTTCCAGCCTTGGGCATGAGCGGGGAGCCTGCGATGGATCGCAGGGAACTGGGCGTCCGCTCCTGTGAGGGGGTCTGCTCCTGTGGTGGATTCAGGGAGCTGGGGTCCCCTACTCAGGCCTAAAGCTTTGGCCTGAGGCTTTAGGCCTGGGCAGGGCACAGCCCGTGATTGGTGTGAACTATAGAGGAAACACCTTTTCTGACTGCACATTGGCTAAGCTTCCTGTATGCCACTGGTAATATTCTTAGTAACTTGGGTAATAAGAATCCAAAAAGGTGATCTAGGGTTTTTCCACCACACTTCTGGAGAAAAAAATGAAGGTCCGCTGCTGGAGGGCTAAGAAATGTCATATCCTGCCCTAGCCAGTTAGACTCATTGGATAGAGCCTCAGCTTGCCGACAGCAGGGTCTGGGTTGATTCTGATCAAGGGCATGTACCTAGGTTGCAGGCTCCTCCCTGGTCGGGGCCCAGATCAGGGCTCATGCAAGAGGCAACCAATCAAAGTGTTCCTCTCACTTTGATATTTCTCTCTGTCTTTCCCTTTCTCTTCCACATTCTCTA